>NW_026731661.1:1030000-1630000 GCF_028476545.2 Physella acuta
GTATTTTTTTCCCAACATCAAAACAAAATAATAACAAGTATTTTTTTCCTCCGATATATGTTTTTTATAAAGGGAAATAATTGTGTTTTCCTTATTTATCCATGGACGTAATGAGTGCTAAAGAACTAAATGTAAATAATTTTCAGACATAATTTAAATATGTGGAAAAGTTGATATATTTAAAAAAAATATGTTTTTTGAACATGCCAGCAATTACGATAATAAGTTTGAAAAATGAAAATTGTTTTACAGAACCTTCAATATGAATTTTTAAAATCACGAATTTAAACGGTCATCATTTTAGCCGTAGCGCCGGCTGAATTGCAAGCTTCATTGTAGTGAACGACTGTAATACCCTCGCAAAATCGCACACGGAAAGATAGAAGTAAATATAGAGGGCATTTAGGAGCTACTTTTAACTGGTATTGATTAATAATGATAGTCAGTAAACAAAAACATACCTCCTCACCTTACGGCAGAAAATGTTTGTGTGTCCTAAATTATCAAAAAAAAAAAAAAAAGAAAATTGAGTTGATATTGGTGTTACAAAATCAAACAACCCATTCATATCGTAAACTTTATTGCAAGGTACCGTGTCAGACAGGAGAAAAACGGAAAGGAAAAAACGACAATAGATAGATTCAATGACAACTATTCTCTGGACAAATCATCCAGATGATATGTATATATCAAGACACATAATCTCAAGGACAAATGATCCACAGACAAAAGATTTCATGATAAAATATATTAGACAATATCTCACAGCAAATTTTGTATAGTATTTGAGATCATTTTGGTTTTATTTTAAAAGTTTGCAAAATATTGATTGTCTAAATGGTTTAGTGAGAAAAGATTTGTGGCATAGTTTCGTCACATTGCCTTTAACATATTAACAGGGGCCGCAACAAAATAAATTGTTAAATTGTTTAATCATCCCACTGACTGGCAGAGTTTCTTCCAGGCATCTCTTCGGGGGGGCGAAGCCCCCCCGAAAATTTTTTACCGCCCCCCCGAACGAAATGAAATGTATATAATTTATATAGAAAATATATACTTTTAACAGTGTCCGCCCCCCCGAAGAAAGTTTACCGCCCCCCCCCGAAGATTTCAGGTGCCCCCCCGGAGAAAAAAATGTCTGGAAGAAACACTGCTGACTGGTAAACCACGGTATGTGTTAAATTTAAATCATCGCAGATGGGTATCTGCTCTTTTAAAAAGTCAGATTGTTGCTGGACAACAGCAGGCTAGCATTGATTATGCAATTAAAACACCAATGTCACATTATGAACCTTTAAAACAAAATCTTTCTTCTTGGAAAAGTTTTGACCATAATTCGGTTAACGTATCATCATTTTATTTGTTTTATGCATTTTTATATCTAAAACTTTTATACAAAGTGCTATTAACAAAAAAAGTTAACATAGTCTTCTGGTCGTAAATTAAGTAGGCCAACATAAAATCCGTTTGACAACATATACAAAAATGTTAAAATCAACTAAAAGAATCATAGTTACTTGAATATTTAACTTTGAGATAATTTGTCTGAGACATTTTGTCTGAGATCATTTGTCATGAAATCATTTGTCTTGTCAACCATTGGTGACATCAAGGATTTGTCTCAGAACTTATCAACGTGGACGAAGAAATATAAAGTCAACAGTAAGACACCAATAAGGGTTAAAAAACAAATTTCACTTTCGTGGTCGAGTTCCATATTAATTCTATACAGACGGTATTAGTCATATGATCTGGTTCAGTGAATTGGAAAAATACGTCATTTAAAGTCATTAACGTGTGACACGGCGTCAGCCTCGCTAAACATAGCACAATGTGTGAGGGTCGCGGTTGTTTCAATAGACAGGTTGTTGTAGCGGTTGGCTAACACTTACTAGGATATTCCTTGTTACAGAGTAATTTGAAAGTAAGCTACACACTTTATAATGTATTATCTTACTTTCCTCTTGAGGAGTTTGATGTCAGTGACGAAATGTTTATAAAATAGTTTTTTTTTTTTTATGTTGTCCTTTATTGTATAATCCTGCTTTGGTCAATTTAATCACATATTACAATTTAATAAAACTGTATGCATTTTTTAAAAGTAAGATAAAATATACACGACAAACCAATGTAAAACACATATTAGGATGTGCGTTTTTATTCTGTCAGTAAATTAAATAAAGTTGAAATTTACATTTAGAAGGGTGCGCGGACCTTGGACCGCAGGTGCTTTGACCATAGCGGGGCTTTGACCATAGGGTCTTTGACCATAGGGTGTTTGACCACAACGTGGATTTGACCATGTGATTTGACCATAGGGGGTTTGATCATAGGGTCTTTGACCATAGTGGGTTTGACAGCAGCGGGGCTTTGACCATAGTGGTGGTTTGACCATAGGGGGTTTGACCACAGGTGTTTTCTCGGCAGAGGGTCTTTGATCACAGGCGGTTTGTCCTATGCTGTCCATATATGGTAAGGATTTATTTTAAAAGTTGCTAAATTATATTTTAAATTGCGACATGATTTAATAACATGTTAAATTATCATGTATAAATACAAGTTTTGTATCCTTTATATATGCTATGTATTTTCAAGTACATCTACATTATGTTCCATTTATATTTAAAATAAATCTATGAGGCCTAGCTAGCAATAGCCTTTATGTGGAGACTAGTTATTGTCTTTTTTTAAATACATGTTAATTTCTATTAACGTACTCTCAGGAATCATGTATCTTCTTCTTCTTCTTCGTTCTTATTTTTTTTAGTGTTGGGAGGCATCGAGCCTTATCTGTTGAACTCGAGCCTTTTTTCGAATTTATCAACCATGAGCTTTTGCCGACTCGACCATGCTTCCATCACAATTAAGGATTACGTGTCAACTGGTTATGCTCCATTGAGGCCGTTGACTCCGATTTCAGCCTGCTTTGTCCAACCAAGAACAAACTACAAGGCAGCAGTTGTTTGATTTTGGAGTTGTCTCTCCTAGAAGAGTGGCTGTCCCCAGCTATCGAGCCTCATCTGCCCGAGGGTTCGAACTCGAGACTTTTCGGTTTAGCAACCATGAGCTTTAACGACTCGACCACTCCGACCGCGAAACATGTATAAAATCGTATTAATTGTGTCATACATTTAAATCAAACAACAATTAATAATTTTTATTTTAAAATATATATATTATGGTTAGCCCCCCTCTGTGGTCAAAGCCCTATGGTCAAACCCCCTATGGTCAAACCCCCTATGGTCAAAGCACCTAGGACCTTTAGAAGGCATACCTTTTACCATTTTTGTTTTTTTCTCCCTGTTGGCAATCACAAATGTCAGATGTGTTATAGAGGAAAAGCTGCTAGACAACAAACTATTAATGGATTTACTAAGAATTCAGGTCACAAGGATTTTATACATCTAAAGGATTATAATATCAATTGTCTTCCCTCACGTTAACATGACAATGACCTCATGTTTGAGGCAATCAAAACATTGCAGCCCTTAATGTCCAGGTAAAGACTAAATTCACCAGTCTAGAGAGACCAGAGTTTTACCCAGGCACTCAAGTTCCATATCCATTTTATAATGACAGAGGACGTCACGTGATGAGGTTAAGGACCGGAAGAGTCTGCCAGATTTTCAAGTCCACAGAAGGAGATGGAACTTGTCACTGTGCCAAGTGTCAAGGCAAGATGTGTTTAAGTTTTTCATGATAGTAAAAGTCCATTGTTCATTCTAGATAGATGGGAGTTGGTTAATGCATTCATTGAGGGCGACTGGTGTTGGTTGCTATACATCGCATGTGACTCGATGAACTGGACAAAATGTGTCTGTGCTTTAATGATCAATGCAGAGAAGTATATAAACAAATACAGGAGATTTGATGATGTGGACACGTTGACCGTTATAGTGTCACATCCTCATGACTGTCCTAAAGCGAAGCTTCCATCCGATTGCAACAAGTTTTCTTTACACTTGTTCTCTACTACAACAAAATATATAAATAGCTACAAGCGTTGGAGGTGAGAAGTTGACCGAATCAAAGTAGACATGTGATGGAATGTTTTTATTAGCAATGCACTGTGCCTTGGAATATGAATTGACTTTGGTTTGTAATGGGAAATAACTTTTGATGACATTTTTTTAATGGAACAATATATTACAAAAAGTAATAAAACATATCTATACTGCATTCTAATTTTAAAATATCAATTAGTTAAAATGTTTTTCTAGCAACAAAATGTTTTGGTTTGTCTAAAGATTATTACAATTTTACGATGTTAATTTAATTAACCTAAATGACTTTTAATGTAGGCATTTTTCATTTTTATTAATGAATATATTTATTTTAAACTTTAATACATTGGTAGTCTGCAATCGCAACGTCAACACTAATGGCTAATTTTTCACTACTTATCCAGCATCTAATTCCTTTATCATTTTCCCATGTTATCTACTCAGATTTCGTTTTCATTAGTTCAGTCCAGTAGATAGCCAGTTTTGTCATAACCTAAGACCAAATTTTTGTTTCTAACCCTTATATTCAAACCTTTTATGGTCTTGTAATAATGTAGGCCTATGTCATTTTCTATTGATAAAATATTATTTACATTGAAAAAAAAAATCCAGCACCTAAATATCGAGCATTCTACATTCTCTATGTCATTATGAGTTGCTGACACCTAGATTTCTGAAAAGATCGCTAAAAAAGCAAGATAAATGTTCATCACTGTACAAGAAGTGTTGGATTGTTTTTTTATTCATATTTAAGATAACTAAATAATAGAAAAAAAAACGCAAAAGTGTGAGCGTTTACGAACATCAAAGTTTTGATCATAAGTATATTTGGACCGAGTCTCTAGTATACTATTGAAAAAGTAAAACAAAATCTATAGGGAAGACAATGTCAGCGGCACCCTCAGATGTCCTACCCCCACCCCACCCACTCAACAGCGACACAATCATAAAGGCCCTGAGAAATGTTAGCAAACTAGAACCCACTGTCAACTCAATGGCCTACACCAACAACCGCAGCTTCACAATTTTTTTGGACAATTCATCAACCTTTACACGCGACATAAAATCAATTATAAAGAACACCAATAAACATTTTATTTGCTATTCCTGTAAGACGACACATATGTGGAAGTTGTGGGTCAAACAAACATTAAACTACCCAATCTCACTTAACTAATCAAGACATACTACAACAAGATACAGCGGCCACAGCTAGTACAAGCATTTTAAAATAACTTTAATTTATCTCATATCTTTTATTATACATTGATTTTCAACTTCAATATGCGGTAAGATAAAATGCTAGTTGTCAACGCTAAAAATTATTTTATCTACATATCCTACATCCAAATATCTAGATCTCAGTATTCACATTGTGTTTCATAGTTTCTAAAATATTGATTTCAGACCAGATTGCATGTTTTTGATTTGTTGTTGTTGCTAAATGCGAACCATATCCACCAAATATCATTGCCAAACAAATACAAACTATATAAATATAAACATATTAAAGTTAGTATATAGATGCATATGGACGACCTTATATAACAACATTTTTAAAAAATCGACACACCACTTTAGTGAGATTCACTAAAGCAAAACGAAATATTTAAAATGGTCAAATAGAAATAAGTATTTTACTCCCTTCAATTTTTTTAGTGTATGTGTCAGATTGATATGGACAATTTGGAAATATATTGAAATTAAATAGAAAAGTATAAACAACATTGTACTAAAAGAAGCGAGTTGTTATATCCCTTGTGTTAGGGGAGATGACTCTTATAATACATTTTAAACTCAATAAATGAAGAAAACCCAGTGGTAACACACATTGCGTTAAACAAATCGTAATACCAAAATGATTTTTATATTGATATTGGACAATTGAGGTTGTTTTTAGTACTGTATTTTAAATTTCAAATAATTATCATAATATACACCATACTCTTATATAAAAAAAATAACTTGAAAAGACCTGTAGTTTAATTTTTAATCGCTTATTGTTGACGTTAAAGTTTTCATGTGATAAGTTTGATTTCTAATATGTGTGGATACATTTTTTTCATGATGGATTAATTGTATTACTTCTGTTGATTTCATTTGGATTTGGATGTGTTTTTAATGTGTTTAAATTAAATGTGTTTTATTTCTACATTTATGTAAGTACTGTTTTTATTTATTAACTTTAAAAGATGCATACTTTGAGGAAAGGTATTTTCCTCGAATATGCTGAGGAGAACTTTCCTAGAGGCATTCATTACCCCAAAACGGTTGAGGTAGAAATAATGGATGCAACAATAATTGCCGGAATGCCGGCTGAGCTGTTCAAAAGACAGTTTATAGCCTTGACCAAAATACCTCATACGGAGGTGACAAAAGTTTACAACTACGGAGATATCAGAAAGTGGTATGTGTCCATAGCTTCAAACCAAATCTACAACAAGCTCCATATGACGGAGCATGGCACCAGAAGATCTCAAGGTGCTAGAACCGAAAGGTTCACTATTCTTATGATCTCTTGCATTCATGTAGACAAGAAGGGCGAAAAAAGGTATTCTTCGTTGGATCCCACCTGGTTATAAGTAGAGTGACTTGGTAGATCTTCTTAAAAAATTGGTTGCCAAACCGGACACTACTCCCTAGGTGAGGTTAAGTGATCTGGACAACTCGGCCAAAGTATCTTTTGTGTCAAAGGGTAAGAAGGAAGAGATCCCACACTACATAACTCTAACTAACAGAGAGCCACAACATTTAATATCTCTTCAAATAGAAGACAGAAGGTCAATATGTTGTAACTGCGGCACCGACAGGCACATGCCACGACAGTGCGAGAATTTGTACTGTAGAGTTGTAGATGGCATAAAATTCAAAAACGGCAAATATGTAGCCATCACAAACTATGAAGAAGAAGATAAACAAAGGATGCGAGAACAAATCATGGACAAAGGTATAAAATGGTTTTTAGAATGGGATTCTATGCCCTTTGAGAGAAGGGATAAAGCCACAGAGGATAGATGAGATGATTTGGAAAAAGGTGGGGAAGAGGAGGAAGAAGGGAAGAGAAGAAGTTCCAAAAATAGACATATTGTTATGTCGAATTTAAGATCCTCCCAGTGTTCTAAAATGTATTTGTCTGGGATTGAGAGGGTGTAGTCTTTTATTATGTTCTTGATTTCCGTTGTGTACCTATTATTCTCTAGTAGTGAATTGTTGAATTTCCAGTATGCACGCGTTTTCTTGATGTTCAGTACACAGGAAGTAAAAATACAGAACTTTTTTAGACAGACATCTCATGTATGTTTTTATCTCGACCAATGGCGTAGCTACCGTAAAGCTAGCGTAAGCAAGGCATAGGGCCCAATGGAAATAGGGGCAGTTTTTCGAAAGTCTGAGGGAGGGGGTGGAAATCGAAAGTCCGAGGGGGATGCAAATCGAAAGTAAGAGGGTGGGGGGGGGGGGGGTTGCAAATCGAAAGTCCGAGGGGGGGAGGGGGTGCAAATCGAATGTTTGTCCCCGGTCGCCGGGAAGGGTCGCTACGCCTCTGATGGGCCCACTCACACTTTTTGCATAGGGGCCCAAAAATCCTAGCTACGCCACTGATCTCGACATATAAGAATCCTGTATGGTCAACACTGTGAGACAATATTCGCGGCATACATTAGATCGGTATTTACTTTTTTAAATATAGTTGAGTTTACTCCATTATGATTGATTAAATATACAACTGCTACCTAGTCTTTTCAAAGGTGGGAAATTGAATAACAAACCTCAAGCTGTTATTTTCTCCCCGTTAGTAACGTCCAATGCTCAATGTTCTAGTTAACTGTTTGGGCTGTAAACACACAACACACTTTGTTGTCAGATTACCTTTATCGATGTTCTTAAGAAGTTTTTTTTTTTCACTGAAGTCAAGAATGTGCAGCATATCTATATGTCAGTGACACACATTTTATTTCTTGTTTTTAAAATGTGGAGTGTATAAAAATGTTAAATAATAAACTACATTAATTTTTATACGTTACACATAATAGGACATATACTATAAACATATCCTATGTGCACTTTTATGCTTATTCATAGCAGATTTATGGATATATATGGAAGACCGTATGTAAAAAAAAAAAATAGAAAAAAAAAAAGATTCAATCAATAAATCGCACAATCGGTGAAATTCATGAAAAGCACACAGAACAAACGCAAATATTTAATACGTTTGTTTAAATACATATTCAGCTCACTACAATACATTAAATTAGTGTATGTACAAGATAAGGCGGAATCGAATACAAGAATTTAAACACTGTTCTAAAAGACGTCACATTTTTATTCCCCTTGTGTTAGGGGAGATAATTATATAATATTTAATAAAGTCAATAAGTGAAAGAGGTTAAGTGAATACACCTTTTGAATGATGAATATTATGAAAGTAAAACATTTTTGTGTATGGATATAGAACATATATTTTTATTTATTTTTGATGATGTTTTTTAAATTTAAATAATTATTCAGAATTAAAACCAGAGCTTCATATTTGAAAAAAAAAAAAACGTTTAAGTAGCTGTACATGTAAAAACTATCCATTTGGTCGCTCCCATAAACAATTTTTCATATATTTTTTTAAACTGTTCAAAATCAAAATGTTATTGGAAATCATAATTAATCCAAGAACACGTTGCTGAATAACGTTTTAGAAAAGGTAGGAAGTTGGTAGGCTATACTTGTAAATAATTACGCTCGAATACTTCAACTGTATTACTATTTGCTAATATCGCTTCTCGGCCTTTTGGCAAAGATCAACGTGTTTGTGTTGTGGATATGGTGTGGATATGCAGAGATCCTAAATATTAGGTTAGTCGTCCCAGTCTAGGTTCGATTTCAAGGACCGATAGACGTTCACTTCAACTCATCAAGAATATAATGCAACCTTAAGACAAGACCGATGTGTGGGTAGCGCCGACATAGCACTCAACGCTTTATGCTCTCGGGAAGAGCCAAGTGCTAGTACTTAGGTGGTTTAAATGTACGAGTGGCTTATCATTTGTTTTAGATTTTACCTCGGACTAATGTTAGGTAGGATGTTTCATCAAGATACCATCGAAATTACGGTAATATCGACGAACTATATTCAACCATCAACTCGACTACTCAATTTTCACAACCGACGATTATTCATCTCTCGACTACTTAAAAACGTCATCCAAATCAACTATTTTAACAATGCTACTACTAGACATTTTCTATTTGCGATTTTCAACACACGATTACTCAACCCTAATCTACAAACCAGCAGCTAATCAACTATCGACCACCCAAAAACGTTTTACTTTCAACCGATATCCCAAACTCATGAGATTCAAGAGTACCCAACCTTCCAATACTGTAAACTCTCCTCACATCTTTAAGCTCCTTTTTGCTACCAAAAGTCTCAACGCAACCTACCGACACAAGACCAAAGACAACACACTTCGATATCTCATCTCGATACTCCAGCACAACGATACCGCCTCACCAACCTACCGACACAAGACCAAAGACAACACACTTCGATATCTCATCTCGATACTCCAGCACAACGATACCACCTCACCAACCTACCACAAGCTACACTTCATAATTTGAATTCTACCATCAACGACAAAACTACAGCTATCTACGATACCTCAACAACACAGGACCCGCTACATCATCACTACAAAAAAAACTCAGAAACACAGAACCCGCTACATCATCACTATAAAACTCAATAACACAAGACCCGCTACATCATCACTACAAAACCACCTCAACAACACAGGACCCGCTACATCTTCACTACAAAACCAACTCAACAACACAGGACCCGCTACATCATCACTACAAAACCAACTCAACAACACAGGACACGCTACATCATCACTACAAAACTCAACAACACAGGACCCGCTACATAATCACTACAAAACCAACTCAACAACACATGACCCGCTACATCATCATTACAAAACCAACTCAACAACACAGGACCCACTACATCATCACTACAAAACCAACTCAACAACACAGGACCCACTACATCATCACTACAAAACCAAATCAACAACACAGGACCGCTACATCATCACTACAAAACTCAACAACACAGGACCCGCTACATCATCACTACAAAACTCAACAACACAGGACCCACTACATCATCACTACAATACCAACTCAACAACACAGGACCCGCTACATCATCACTACAAAACCAACTCAACAACACATGACCCGCTACATCATCACTACAAAACTCAACAACACAGGACCCACTACATCATCACTACAAAACCAACTCAACACAGGACCCACTACATCATCACTACAAAACCAACTCAACAACACAGGACCCGCTACATCATCACTACAAAACTAACTCAACACAGGACTCGCTACATCTTCACTACAAAACCAACTCAACAACACAGGACCCACTACATCATCACTACAAAACTAACTCAACACAGGACCCGCTACATCATCACTACAAAACTCAACAACACAGGACCCACTACATCATCACTACAAAACCAACTCAACAACACAGGACCCACTACATCATCACTACAAAACCAACTCAACAACACAGGTCCCGCTACATCATCACTATAAAACAAACTCAACAACTTTTTTTTTTCCGTAGACACTTTCATTTCTCATAAAACTGCAAACCAAACGACTTTACTTTAATACTTAGAACTTCAGGCCTATTTTGGGGAGGGGGCAAAGTCGCTAGTTCGCCCTTGGCACAAAAATAGATCGCTACAACTTTTTGTTACCTTCCTATAGTTTATTTAACATAATCAAAGTTATTAATTATTAGCGACTCATTAATAAAGAAAATTACAAAGATTTTTGCGACCCCCCCCCCATATGGATAGCGCCCTTGGTGACCGCCTAGTTCGCCTTATAGCTAGCGCTGGCCCTGCATTCAGCGCCACCCCCCCCCCCCCGCCCACATCCCAAAACGTAGTTAGAACTATTTGGAAATGCCACAGATCACTGCAAATAAAATAAAATAAAATATAGTAGACTAAGTCTTTCCAGATAAAGTTATCTCCCATGATGCTTGTTTCATGACATCAGGGGAAATTTTTAAACGATAGTAAATCGATTGGGCAAACAAATATAAAACAAAAATAAAATAACAAATTTATGATTAAAAATAAAAAAAAATTATATAATTTAAAAGTCAATTATTTATTGTTGAAATAATCGTATAAGATGACTTAATCTTTAGAAAATTTGTTTAAAACTATAAAATGATAAACGATAGTCAAATTACAAAGAATAATTTTTCATATTGTGAGATTTATATCGTCAACAGTAGTAAAATTCTTGAACATTTTTCTTATTTTATTTGTGTAAATACCCTCCGCTGCCATTTTTAATTAGTGATAAGTACCTAATTTATCATGTCCATCCACCTCGTCTGAAAGGAATGATAAAAGCAAGTAGTATTGTCTTAATTTATATCGTTTGGATTCTTTTCATTGCATTTTATGATACCATCTGGGTTTATCCTATATTGAAGACTTTATCAGTACATGGACGTGCATTGTTTTTAATCTTTTGTATTGTGATTTTTGGATTACTATGTATTTTTGGAGAAAAAAAACATCTTCTGCCTTTTGGAAACAAGAACCTGCAACAACAAAGCTTCAAAAACCTGAAGTAATAAGTACACATAAAAATATCTTTAAAATAACTTGTTTTCTTATGATACAATTAACTCAAAAGATGTTTTCAACTTTTTTTTTCATTGTTTGATACTAGCAAATGACGGGTTTTTGTTTTTAATTGTAATGACATTTGTGTAGTTCTGCACTTTTAATTAAAATTATTAATGTATGCCTTTAAAAAAAATATTTGTGTAAATAAACCTAAAAGTAACGGTATTTAATTTACATTTAAAGATAGTTTTATCAGTTTGTGTACGCTCATTTCTTAAAAGATATAAACAGCACAAGCATTTGGCAATAATGACAGTTTTAATATAGCGACTAAAGCGTTTACATTAACTATAAAGCTGGAAATAATGTATGCTTGTTTTTGTTTTTTACTTTCTCGTATGTACGAAGTAGGCTATAGAGAAAGTATTGTAATTGTGCAAAAAAAAAAAATCGAGATTTTTACAAATCTCGACGTTTTACACCTCACTGATACGGAAAAACATAATTTTGCAATCTTGTCCGTATGTCTGTGTGTGTGTCTGCCTGTCTGTCTGTCTGTCTGTCTGTCCGTGTGTAAACCCGATTACTTGAGTACCAATACAGCTAGGTTGATGAAATTTCATATATAAGTATTTTATCAATATCGTAGATCCGTATCAACTTTTGAGCGATTTCCGATAACCGGAAGTGATGCTTTTCCTACTTTGAATTTTTCAAAAGCCTATAACTTGAGTACTATTTCAGATAGATAAATGAAATTTCACATGTAAGTAAAAGATCTAATTCTCAACCTTCTGTTAAATTTGAGTAATTTCCGTTGACCCGAAGTAGTAATTTACGCTACTTCCGATTTCTCAAAAAACTAATGTAAAATTTTAAAGTACTAATACTATTGCGCACTATTATGCACTTTTTTTCTTTTTTTTTGGCGTTCACTTGGTGTGCAATTCTTTTGTCTACGAGATTTTATTCTATTTTTAAAACTTTAAGTATTTAAAATGGATTAAAAATCATGTCTATAGCCCGAGTTCCCATCCCCCGTTATTTTATATAAGAATATTCGATAAAGTTTTGGGGAGATCAATGCCGGTTTATTTAGATATCGTTTCTGCACATTTGATAGTCTCTGATTGAACTGTTTTGACTTATTGTTACACAGATCTCACACACGCTAGGTAGCGTGAATATCTTGTCCAAAGGTTCACTGGCTTTCAGTGTCAATCGTAAACTTTACCGGCTCTTTAAAGTGGCCATGTCATTCGTGAACAGCGAGTACACGGTCTTCTCCAGGTTGATCTCAAATAGCCAGTTACGTCAGTACTCGGCAATACAGGCCAGGTTAGATTGTAACTTCACTCTCTGCTGAGCGATAGTTTTGTTTGTCCCCTGGACCCACGTCATGAGACCATCCGCTAATTACACCTTCCCAACATCCATCTCCGTATCGAGATCGTTGATACAGCATAGAAAGAGCGTGCAACACAGAGCTGATCCCTGTGGCAGACCATACTCGATCGTTATCAGATCAGATAGGTCAGTTCCTACTCTGGTCCTGATAATACAAGCGTCCAGAAAGTCTGTTGGTCACCGGTACATGTTCTTACACACGCCCATTTGACGGAGTTTTAATATTAATTTGAATCTCCATACCTTATAGAAGGCCTGTTTCAGATCGAAGGACAGCGCATAGGTGGTGACCTTTGTGTGGAAACAGCTAGTGATTTCTTTAATCGACGGAAGAACGGAGTCCACTGGCTGCCGTCCCCACCAAAAGCCCGCTTTTTGCATATATGTATACATATAAATATATCTATAAATATCTATATATATCTATATATATATATATATATATATATATATATATATATATATATATATATATATATATATATATCTATATATATATATATATATATATATATATATCTATATATATATATATCTATATATATATCTATATATATATATATATATATATATATATATATATATATATATATATATATATATATATATATATATATATATATATATATATATATATATATATATATATATATATATATATATATATATATATATATATATATATATATATATATATATGTAACGAGACTATTTGCCTGTAGTGCCAAATGTTAACGAGTTCTGCTCGACAACGCCAAATGTTACCGAGTCTAACCACTCATTCTACACAACATCGACCACAGTATAGATACTCGAAGATGCAGGTTCGCTATTGATCCTTTTATTACATGAATCAAAGAAATGCTTCACAATAATATAATGAATCAAAAGGAATGCTTCACAATAATAGTCTGAATCAACTGACCCCCAACAGTCCTCACTAGTCTTCACATAACTGAATGCACATGTCTATCGTCCTTCTTAACACAATACGGCTAACCCGTTCAATAACCAACTTGATACTGCCTCACTGACTGACTGATCGAGAGAGAGAGCCAGAGATCTCAGCCGTCGCCTTCCTATATATCCCCTTCGTATTCGTAATCGTATTCGGTTCTATCATAATCGTAATCGTAATCGATTCTAATCGTTGCATCAGAATGTTAATTACGCCGCTTCTGTCGTACAGTCCGATTTAATAAGCCATCTGCATCCTGTCACATCAAAGTTGACAGACCGTATTGCGTTCTTATCGTATCGCTTCCCAAAATACTACGCCTTGGCTTTCTGATCGTTATCAGCCAACACCTGCGTTATTGCATCAGTCGTGTCAAAGTTGACAGCGCTGTACTGCGTTCTTATGTCCTGGTAACTTCCCCTAGTTACATATATATATATATATATATATATATATATATATATATATATATATATATATATATATATATATATATAACATATAATATATATGTACAAGTGTAAAAACAGTTACATGTTATTTACTTTAATTTAAATGACAACACCCGCAGCTCAAGGTGACAGTGCTATCCACCGCTATATAGAACTGAGGGGAAACTAAAATACATTTTGCCAAATGTATACCAAAGTCATCACATTATTTGATTTTGATCGTAAAACAAATACAAAAGATATTATAAACACAAAACTAACATGGCTGTGTGATAGCTATTAAATTGAAAGTGTACTAACACAAATGCATCTTCTCTTTAAAGCTGCTGATCTAGCCAGAGGCGTAGCGAGGGGGGGGGCGGGATTGCGGACCATTTAGGGGGGGGGGTGTGTGACACCATGGCAAAAACATAGCAAAATAGATAGAGTAAAATTGAGGGGGGGGGGGGATGCAAATCGAATATATGTCCGCGAGAAGGGTCGCTACGCCTCAGGGGGTGGAGGGGGGGGTGTTGTGTCACCATTAAGTGCCGCACCGGGTGATACCCGACCTCGCTAAGCCACTGGATCTAGCTAGCTGAAGCTATGCTTTAGTAGCTGCCTATACATCAATTCTTGCAAGTTTACAACTAACCTGTGCTTTATTTAGCTGTAAAAATATATCAACAACAATCAGAAGAGATGGAGAAAATGTTACATCTAATCCAGACCATAGCTGTCTGTGTAACGACAAAAAAAAATCATGAAAAAGTAAAGGAAAAAGAAAATAAATCAATAAATTTAAAAAAAAATGATAATAGTGATCGAAAATGCAATAAATGAACACATTTAAATCCACCCAAAAACTTTTTAAATTAAACATTAAATAAACGAAGAACGGCGGACAGCAAAACAAACGATAGAACATTACGTCTAATCTACTCCATATTAAATGAATAGGAAAATAAAACAAAGCAAATATGAATAATAATGTTGCAATTATGTGACGTAATTATTCCATATACACTCTACACTCTTATTAAATAAACTGAAACTGCTCAGACTCATATGTATGTGCTGCTCTCACGAATTAAGAGAAAGACGTTTATTAGAATTATATTCTTTAGATGTGATAAATAAAGGGGACTTAACTTAATTTACATTTTATAAGGGAAACAACTTACACATTTTTTGTTGATTAAAGTGTACCTAAACAGTAAAAAATAGTAAACATCTATTACATTATTATATTGATTTTCTTATAACAACGTATACATTCGTAATATTTCAATTAAAAGATAAGTTCCGCTATAAAAATGAAACGAAATTGCTTTTGTATTTAAACACGTAAGAACCATTAAAAGATGTTGTATAAATTGTTATATAAGTTGTGCCTGATCTTTTGAATCGTTCGTATATTATTTCCTCAGTCGTTCAAATTATTTTATTTAAGAATTTATATCCTCATTTTTCCTTTATGATCGCTTTATTACAGGGGTCGGCAACCTGCGGCTTTTTGATGTCAAGGTGCGGCTCTCCAGTTCCATGCGCAAATATTAATAATTACATTATTTCATTTTCAAAATTCATAAAAAATATCATACTGTAAAGAAAAAACCCTTTAACTACAACATGACTAAAACATTCATCAGCTAACAGTAAGAGTAGGTGAGGTAGAAAGTATACAGAGAGCCGCTTGGGCACCAAACCCACAGTAGTGCTGTTGCCAGCCACGTGCCGACTATTCTATGCTTGCCACTGTCGGAGTGCAGACCTTTACGAATATCGTTAAATTAAATGGGGAATGTTATTCTATTCATAAAAAAATTCCACTACCAGTCAGTATCCATTAATTTGAATCGAGTGACGAAGTATGTTAGTTTTTAGTTTCCTACGGTTGAGCCAAATACTGGGTTCATGTAGGGAAGAAGATAAGCCCTGTAAACCGAAGGACGGAGGCGACCGATACAGAAATCAAACCGATGCACAGCCAGTTAGTCGGAGTTGGCCGTGTTGAGGCCTGCCTGGCTCAGTGTTTCTTCCAGACATTTTTCTCCAGGGGGGGGGCACTTGAAATCTTCGGGGGGGGGGGGGCGGTAAACTTTCTTCGGGGGGGGGGGGGGCGGACACTGTTAAAAGTATATATTTTCTATATAAATTATATAAATTTCATTTCGTTCGGGGGGGCGGTAAAAAATTGTCGGGGGGGGGGGGCTTCGCCCCCCACCCCGAAGAGATGCCTGGAAGAAACTCTGGCCTGGCTATGGGAGACACCTCCTGGGCCGGTGGTGTCAGTAAAAAAAAAAAAGAAGGAAAAAAGTTAGTGGCTCCGATAAAGTGGATTTTGATAGTACTATAGTTATATTATTTAATTAACATGTTTATCAAAGCAGAGCTAGCTAAGACAATGTTTGTGCGAAACAAGTGTATGTTTTTATATGAATCAATAATAGTTCATTTTTAATGTGTTTTTTTTTTAACATTGCAAATAAAAAATGAATTTATTTGCTTAATCAAATACCAAAATATTGAAAACAAGGTATTAGCGACTCTTTAAAAACTGAGAAATTTGGTAAATTGTAAGTTTGGCTCTCCTGTCTCAAAAGGTTGTCGACCGCTGCTTTAGTATTACAGTTTTCATTATCGTCTTGTGAGAACTGATATAGATGTACACTAGTAATACTTTTTTTCTTACTTGTAGCCTACTTTCATTAATTTAAGATAGATTACTTTGTGCATTTTTACATTACATGTCTGACCCAAAAAAAAATGTATTTTTGGGAACTAAAAATTCAAATAAAATTATAATGTTAAAATTACATGTCAAACATGTAAACAGAATATACAAGAAACTAAGAAACGCATTTATTTAGATTGTACTTTAGTACACAAAGAAAATCAAACACTTGCGAAAATATTAAAAATCACCACCTCAGCCACAACAAATAAAGCAATCGCACTTAACTAACACGACTAGACAAGAAACAGAATACCAAAGCAGACTTGTGGCAACGGCTATTTATAGATCTATATGGAAAAATACTCTGACCTCAAGTTCAAAGAAATATTTCAAGACAAGCTGAGACATAGCTAAGACAGTGTTGTTAATAAACGTTTAAATGTCTAAAATATTTGAGTGTTACTGAACCTTTTCGTTACTATAATTTTTCAGGTACGTAAGTTTCACAATTTTAACTTTTGTTTTGCTTTTGTTTAATATATTATTGCTTTAATATTATTTCAAACACTAACGAATACCTATTTATTTCGGAGGGTGTCAATTTGTCTTTAAAAAAATAAAATTTGTCGAACCTAACAACCACTTCAACTCAAGGGGAAAGTGCTATTCATCGCTTAAATGACTTAAAGAAAACTGAATACATGTTGCTAAATGCAAATCATATCCACTAAATTATTTGGACGACCCCATGGTACAAAATAAAAAATTAAAATTAAAAAAAAAATTAATCGACACGCCACTTGGAGAGATTCAATAAAAGCAAAACGAAAATATTTAATATAATATGGAAATTAAATAGAAAAGTATAAACAACATTGTACTAAAAGAAGCTAGTTGTTATATCCCTTGTGTTAGGGGAGATGACTCTTAAAATAATTTTAAATCTCAATATATGAAGAAAACCCAGTGGTAACACACATTGCGTTAAACAAATCGTAAAACCAAAATGTTTTTTTATTGATATTGGACAATTGAGGTTCTTTTTTAGTACTGTATTTTAAATTTCAAATAATTCTCATATTATAAACCATACGCTTATATAAAAAAAATAACTTGAAAAATTCTGTAGTTTGATTTTTATCGCTTATTGTTGATAAGTTTGATTTCTAATATGTGTGGATATATTTTTTTCATGATGGATTAATTGTATTACTTCTGTTGATTTCATTTGGATTTGGATGTGTTTTTAATGTGTTTAAATTAAATGTGTTTTATTTCTACATTTATGTAAGTACTGTTTTTATTTATTAACTTTAAAAGATGCATACTTTGAGGAAAGGTATTTTCCTCGAATATGCTGAGGAGAACTTTCCTAGAGGCATTCATTACCCCAAAACGGTTGAGGTAGAAATAATGGATGCAACAATAATTGCCGGAATGCCGGCTGAGCTGTTCAAAAGACAGTTTATAGCCTTGACCAAAATACCTCATGCGGAGGTGACAAAAGTTTACAATTACGGAGATATCAGAAAGTGGTATGTGTCCATAGCTTCAAACCAAATCTACAACAAGCTCCACATGACGGAGCATGGCACCAGAAGATCTCAAGGTGCTTGAACCGAAAGGTTCACTATTTTTATGATCTCTTGCATTCATGTAGACAAGAAGGGCGAAAAAGGTATTCTTCGTTGGATCCCACCTGGTTATAAGGAGAGTGACTTGGTAGATCTTCTTAAAAAATTGGTTGCCAAACCGGACACTACTCCCTAGGTGAGGTTAAGTGATCTGGACAACTCGACCAAAGTATCTTTTGTGCCAAAGGGTAAGAAGGAAGAGATCCCACACTACATAACTCTAACTAACAGAGAGCCACAACATTTAATATCTCTTCAAATAGAAGACAGAAGGTCAATATGTTGTAACTGCGGCACCGACAGGCACATGCCACGACAGTGCGAGAATTTGTACTGCAGAGTTGTAGATGGCATACAATTCAAAAACGGCAAATATGTAGCCATCACAAACTATGAAGAAGAAGATAAACAAAGGATGCGAGAACAAATCATGGACAAAGGTATAAGATGGTTTTTAGAATGGGATTCTATGCCCTTTGAGAGAAGGGATAAAGCCACAGAGGATAGATGAGATGATTTGGAAAAAGGTGGGGAAGAGGAGGAAGAAGGGAAGAGAAGAAGTTCCAGAAATAGACATATTGTTATGTCGAATTTAAGATCCTCCCAGTGTTCTAAAATGTATTTGTCTGGGATTGAGAGGGTGTAGTCTTTTATTATGTTCTTGATTTCCGTTGTGTACCTATCGTTGTCTAGTAGTGAATTGTTGAATTTCCAGTATGCACGCGTTTTCTTGATGTTCAGTACACAGGAAGTAAAAATACAGAACTTTTTTAGACAGATTTCTCATGTATGTTTTTATCTCGACCAATGGCGTAGCTACCGTAAAGCTAGCGTAAGCAAGGCATAGGGGCCCAATGGAAATAGGGGCAGTTTTTCGAATGTCTGAGGGAGGGGGTGGAAATCGAAAGTCCGAGGGGGGTGCAAATCGAAAGTAAGAGGGTGGGGGGGGGGTTGCAAATCGAATGTTTGTCCCCGGTCGCCGGGAAGGGTCGCTATGCCTCTGAGGGGCCCACTAACACTTTTTGCATAGGGGCCCAAAAATCCTAGCTACGCCACTGATCTCGACATATAAGAATCCTGTATGGTCAACACTGTGAGACAATATTCACGGCATACATTAGATCGGTATTTACTTTTTTAAATATAGTTGAGTTTACTCCATTATGATTGATTAAATATACAACTGCTACCTAGTCTTTTCAAAGGTGGGAAATTGAATAACAAACCTCAAGCTGTTATTTTCTCCCCAGTAGTAACGTCCAATGCTCAATGTTCTAGTTAACTGTTTGGGCTGTAAACACACAACACACTTTGTTGTCAGATTACCTTTATCGAAGTTCTTAAAGTAAGATGTTTTTTTTTCACTGAAGTCAAGAATGTGCAGCATATCTATATGTCAGTGACACACATTTTAATTAATCGGTTTTAATGTGGAGTGTATAAAAATGTTAAATAATAAACTACAGTAATTTTTACACGTTACACATAATAGGACACATACTATAAACATATCTTTAATGTGCACTTTTATGTTTATTCATAGCAGATTTATGGATATATATGGAAGACCTTATGTAACAAAACAAAATTAAAAAAATAATTCAATCGATAAATCGCACATTAGGTGAAATGCATTAAAAGCTAACTGAACAAGCGCAAATATTTAATATGGTTGTTAAATACATATTCAGCTCATTTCAATATATTAAATTTGTGTATATACAGGATAAGGCGGAATCGAATACAATAATTTAAACACTGTTCTAAAAGACGTCACATTTTTATTTCCCTTGTGTTAGGGGAGATAATTATATAATATTTAATAAAGTCTATAAGTGAAAGAGGTTAAGTGAATACACCTTTTGAATGATGAATATTATGAAATTAAAACATTTTTGTGTATGGATATAGAACATATATATTTTTTTTTTTTTTGATTATGTTTTTTTTAAAATTTAAATAACTATTCAGAATTAAAACCCGAGCTTTATATTTGAAAAACAAAAACATTTAAGTGGCTGTACATGTAAAACTATCCATTTGGTCGCTCCCATAAAAACAATTCATATATTTTTTTTAAACTTTTCAAAATCAAAATGTTATTGGAAATCATAATTAATCTAAGAACACGTTGCTGAATAACGTTTTAGAAAAGGTAGGAAATTGGTAGGCTATACTTGTAAATAATTACGCTCCAATGCTTCAACTGTATTACTATTTGCTAATATTGCTTCTTGGCCTTTTGGCAAAGATCAACGTGTTTGTGTTGTGGATATGTTGTGGATATGCAGAGATCCTAAATATTAGGTTAGTCGTCCCAGTCTAGGTTCGGTTTCAAGGACCGGGAGACGTTCACATCAACTCATCAATGATAACATGCAACCTTAAGACAAGACCGATGTGTGGGTAGCGCCGAGCCATTCCTCAACGCTTTATGCTTTCGAGAAGAGTCACCAAGTGCTAGTACTTAGGTGGTTTAAATGTACGAGTGGCTTATCATATGTTTTAGATTTTACCTAGGAATAACCCTAGGTAGGAAGTTTCATCAAGACACCATCGAACACGATAATATCGACGATATATATTCAACCATCAACTCGACTACTCAATTTTCACAACCTACGATTATTCATCTCTCGACTACTTAAAAACATCATCTAAATCAACTAATCCATCAATGCTACTACTAGGCGTTTTCTATTTGCGATTTTCAACACACGATTACTCAACCCTACCTACAAACCAGCAGCTAATCAACTATCGACCACCCAAAAACGTTTTACTTTCAACCGATATCCCAAACTCAAGAGATTCAAGAGTACCCAACCTTCCAATACTGTAAACTCTCCTCACATCTTTAAGCTTCTTTTTGCAACCTCAAGTCTCAACGCGACCTACCGACACAAGACCAAAGACAACACACTTCGATATCTCATCTCGATACTCCAGCACAACGATACCACCTCACCAACCTACCGACACAAGACCAAAGACAACACACTTCGATATCTCATCTCGATACTCCAGCACAACGATACCACCTCACCAACCTACCACAAGCTACAACTTCAAGGATGAAATCTACCATCAACGACAAAATTACAGCTATCTACGATACCTAAACAACTCAGGACCTGCTACATCATCACTACAAAACCAACTCAACAACTTTTTTTTCCGTAAACACTTCCATTTCTCATAAAACTGCAAACCAAACGACTTCACTTCAATACTCAAAACTTCAGGTCTAATTTGGTAAGGGGGGCATAGTCGATAGTTCGCCCTTGACACAAAAATAGATCGCTACACCTTTTAGTTACCTTCATATAGTTTATTTAATATAATAAAAGTTATTAATTGTTATTAAAAGTTATTAATAAAGAAAATTACACACATTTTGCCCCCCCCCCCGTATGGATAGCGCCCTTGGCGACCGCCTAGTTTGCCTTATAGGTAGCGCCGGCCCTGTATACAGCCCCCCACCCCCCCCCCTCCCAAAACGCAATTAGAACTATTTGGAAATGCCACAGATCACTGCAAATAAAATAAAATAAAATATAGTAAACTAAGTCTTTCTAGATAAAGTTATCTGTCATGTTGTAGTTTTCATTACATCAGGGGAAATTTTTAAACGATAGTAAATCGATTGAGCAAAGAAATAGAAAATAAAAATAAAATACCAAATGTATGATTAGAAATAAAAAGTTAATGAAATTTAAAAATCAATAATTTAATGTTGAAATAATCGTATAAGATGACTTAACCTTAAGAAAATGTGTTTAAAACTCTAAAATGATAAACGATAGTCAAATTACAGAGGATAATTTTTTATATTGTGAGATTTTTATGTTATTAATGATCCTACTTCATTGCAAATCTCACACATTTTTCTTATTTTATTTTTGTAAACAAACCTAAAAGTAATGGTATTTTATTTAGATAGTTTTATCAGTTTATGTACGCTCAGTTCTAAAAAAGGTATTAAATGCACAAACATTTTGCAATAATAATAGTTTTAATATAGCGACTAAAGCGTTTAAATCTAATATATAAAGCTCAGTTCTGTAACGTGTGGCAAAAAAAAATTTGTCGTTGACTGTTCTATGGATTTTAGTGTTAGATTTTTTATCGTGCTCATAGTCTAAATTTACGAGTCAAAAAATTACCATTGAAAGTCTTTAAAAACAATTTTCATTCTATTTACTTAGAAGAATAATTTTCAATTATGAACACGGCATAAAATTTTTAAAAAGTGTATCGACGTTTATAAAATTTTTAAAATTGTGTTGGAAATGTATTGACGGCACAGTTACTTCCCTTTAATAAAAAAAATTCTTAAGAAGAAAGAATTTGCATTTTATTACTTTGTTTTTGGTGTTAAGAAAAAAAAAATAATTACATAATTAGCGGGGATTGATTAAGTGCAATGTCGTTAGGTATTTTTAACACTGCCTTTTATTTATTCTATACACTGAACATACTGTTCAATATTTTTTTTTTAATCAATAACATTTAATAAGCCAGGTCCTACAAATCCTATATGTTTATTTCTTTCCATTTACGGATAAGCTTGGAGTATTATCATTTTTGTTAACTAAATTGAAACAGGCGCGTCCGCCGGCGCCCTTGCACGGTTCGATTTGGCACCCTGGGCTATCATGTGAGCGCTATGCTGCATAATTTTGTTTTTAACAGTGCGATAGACTATGGGTAAGAAAGGTTACTATAGTCTTTAAGTGAATCAAATCCGGGCGTCCTCCGGCACCCCTACAGGGTGCTATTTGGCGCCCCGGGCCTTCCGGTGTACGCTATGGTATATACGTTCGCGTGAGTTCAAAAGACTATGAATAAGTTATGTACTATAGTCGTTTACTAAGTTCAATCAGGCGGTGACGTCATGGTGCGTCCTCTGGCGCCCAGACAGGGTGCTATTTGGGGTCCCGGGCCTCCCGTGTTCGGTTTCGCGCCTACGTTCATTAAAGTGAGTGCAAAAGACTATGAATAAGTTGGGGTACTATAGTCGTTTATTAAGCTGAAACAGGCGATTCCGCCCCGGGCTAGACTCTGAGCACTGTGCGTTTATGTTCGCGTTAGTGTTTTCTTTGTGTTTAGGTTGGGTTTGCGTTAGTGGTTGCGTTTTGATTTGGTTCGTTTTTGTTCTTTCTTTTTTCGTTTTCGTTTGTGTTTTATTTTCTTTGCGTTTGTGTTTGTGTTTGTGGTTGGTTTTGCGTTTGTATTTGGTTTGTTTTCGTTTGTTTTTTCGTTTGTGTTTTTTTCTTTGGGTTTGTGGTTGGTTTTGCATTTGGATTTGGTTTGTTTTCGTTTGCTTTTTCGTTTGTTTTTTTCTTTGTGTTCGTATTGCTGATTGTGGTTGTGGTTGGGTTAGTTGTTAGGTTTTTGTTTTCGTTTGTATTTGTAATTGTGTTAGCGTTATGTTCGCGTTTTGTTGTTTTGGTTTTGGTTTGGGTGTGCAATGCCGGGTTTATGATGATTACTAAACACACAGGTAATGGTCTTTAACAGAAAGGTTTTTCACAGAAGCCAGAGCAGGGCCTGGCCGGGACGGCTAGTTAACTATATAGCTGGAAATAACGTATGTTTGTTTCTTTTTTTGTTTTTTAAATATCTTTTGTGCACATAGAGTTTACACACATTGATAGTGATTAAACTGTTTTGTCTTATTGTTACATAGATCTCACACACGCTAGGTAGCGTCAATATCTGGTCCAAAGGTTCGCTGGCTTTCACAGTCAATCTTGACAAACTTGACCGGCTCTTTAACGTGGCCATGTCATTCGTGAACAGCGAGTACACGGTCTTCTCCAGGTTGATCTCCAACAGCCAGTTACGTCAGTACTGGGCAATACAGGCCAGGTTAGATTGTAACTTCACTCTCTGCTGAGCGATAGTTTTGTTCGTCCCCTGGACCCACGTCATGAGACCATCCGCTAATTACACCTTCCCAACATCCATCTCCGTATCTAGATCGTTGATACAGCATAGAAAGAGCGTGCAACACAGAGCTGATCCCTGTGGCAGACCATACTCGATCGTTATCAGATCAGATAGGTCAGTTCCTACCCTGGTCCTGATAATACAAGCGTCCAGAAAGTCTGTTGGTCACCGGTACATGTTCTTACACACGCCCATTTGACGTAGTTTTTATATCAATTTGGATCTCCATACCTTATAGTAGGCTTGTTTCAGATCGAAAGACAACACATAGGTGGTGACCTTTGTGTGGAAACAGCCAGTGATTTCCTTAATCAACTGAAGAACGGAGTCCACTCGCTGCCATCCCCACCAAAAGCCCGCTTGACACGAGTCTATCAGTCTGTTATTTGACAAAAACCAAAACAAGCGGGCATTGACCAGCCTTTCCAAGAGCTTGCTGATGTTAGAGCAGAGGGACAACGGTCTGTAGCTCTCAGGTGAGCCCAGATCTCTTGCTGTCTTGGACAGGGCGACCACCTCCATAATTTTACACCTGCTGGCAAGTTCGACACACGTCTATGATTGGTATATTGCAAGTATAAAACTAAGGCAACGACCACTAAGATATTAAAAAAACAAATCGAAGCTTCCATCCGACTGCAAACATTATCGTTTAAACATGTTCTCTCCTACAACGACAAATCGAAAAAAGTATCAATAGTCTCCACCGTAGGATAAGTTGACCGAATCAATGTTAATTATGATTATGTTTTCATATGAAATCTACTGAATCTTGGAATCTGAATTATTTTTTCTTGGTCATGGGAAATAACTTTTGATAAAAATATTTTTACCTAAAATATATTTAAAAAAAAAACTAAAATATGAATGTGTTTTTCTTATAATAAAAAAAGATATAAACTATTTTACACTATTTTTTTTTAAATAAAATACTTTTTTTAATTATTTTTTTTTAAATTTTAACTAGATCATTTAGCTAAACGCAAAGACTTATAATTGATTACATATATTTTTATATATAGAATGATTTTAAATATCAATGTGTATAGATCTAAGCTAATTGTCACTGATAATTGTAACCATTTATTTTCACACACAGAATTTTAATTAATTATTTAACTATTTATTTATACATTGATTTTTAATTTTAAAAAGGGTGAGATAAAAATCATAATGTTAACGCTAAAAATAATAGTTGTCTCTACATATCTTATATCCAAATATCTAGATCTATATATTTTCATTGTCATTAATAGTCTCTCACATATTGATTTCAGACAATGCCTGTTTTGGATTGGTTGTTATTCATATTTGTAATGACTAAATACATTTAAAAAAAAACAAAAAGAAAAGTGTGAGTGTTCACACACACACAAGAATTTTGATTACAAGTATAGTTAAACTGAGTCCCCAGTGTACTAATTAAAACGTCAACCACATTATTTACTTAAATACATCACTATGGTGCATACACTTCAGAACATTACAATAAGGCACGATTTGACTACTCCAGTTCGATCGTGCTATAGACAAATTTTTTTTTCAGTTTTTAAATATATTTTGTTAATAGGTGAACCCGCGTATTTGTGGACTTCTGTTAGAATAGAAATTGCAGATTTTACGCTCATTTGCAATAACATTGATTAACATGTTTTTGATGCTTTGGACAATCATATTTCAATGTTTTTTTTTCTTTGTACACAGTGATGTTGATAAAAGTTCATTATCATTCCCGGCTATGCAAGTAAACAAAGCCAATGGACAGCCTAGCTTACGTAGACATATTATCAGACGACTGATCAGTCGGCACAATATTCTACAACTCAAATACGACCAAGCAGATACTTGATATTTCTCGTCTGTTGTTCACGTAAAAGAACTAAACAACACCACCAAACATCACGGACTTTATACATTAGAATTCACCATCTACAGGGAAGACAATGTCAGCGGCACCCTCAGATGTCCTACCCCCACCCCACCCACTCAACAGCGACACAATCATAAAGGCCCTGAGAAATCTTAGCAAACTAGAACCCACTGTCAACTCAATGGCCTACACCAACAACCACAGCTTAACAATTTTCAGGACAATTCATCAACCTTTGCACACTACATACAAATCAATTATATAGAACACCAATGAACATTTTATTTGCTATTCCTGTAAGACGACACATGTGTGGAAGTTGTGGGTCAAACAAACGTGTACGAGCAACAACGTGTACGAGCATTCTAAAATTAAAGTAGCCCATTAATATAATAGTTTTAAATAAAAAAAATTGTTGCGTGTATTAATTTATTCCAGAATTTTTACAACGTTAGTTGCGATTTATTTATATGAAGTATTATGCTGAATTTTTCAGAGTTATCACTTTGTTAATATCCAATGTATGGAATGCTTGACTTAAGAAGCAATTTCATCTACCAAATGGATGTTTTTTACCGCATTCAACTTGTTCCATACAATATAAGCTCGTCTACTTTATATATAGGATAATCTTTCGATAACCATTAAGGTTAATGTTAGGTCTAAAAAAATACATATCATATAGTATATATAACAGTTAATGTTATCATTACTTTCACCATATAATAGTACATGCTTGTCTGATGATAACACTATGTTTTCATTTTTTTTTTCTATTCGAATGCCATAAAATAGTAATCATTTAAATGTGGCACATTCAAAATTAAACATTATTATTTTAATGTATTGTATAGTACAGTTGAAAATTTTCAATTTTTTTTAAGCGCAAAATAAGTTTCTGTTTTTTGAAAAGATAAAATGCTAAATAGAACATTTTGCATATCACCCCTAATAGGTTAAAGCAGGGGTCGGCAACTGCGGCTCGCGAGCCGCATGCGGCTCTTTTGATATCAAGATGCGGCTCTCCAGCTCCTTGAACAAATACTAATAATCTTAATAAAAAAATAAAATATTTGAAATAAAAAAAAATGTTAGTGGCTCTTTTAAACCAGGGAAAATTTGAAAATTGTAACTTTTGGCTCTTCCGCTTCAAAAGGTTGCCGACCCCTGATCGAAATAATAGAAATAAAAGCACTATATATTGCGGTTCTCGATCAGAGTCAAATCATACTAATATGATATTATATATATATATATATATATATATATATATATATATATATATATATATATATATATATATATATATATATAAGTGTAAAAACAGTTACATGTTATCTACGTTAATTTAAATGACAACACCCGTAGCTCAAGATACCAGTGCTATTCACTGCTTTATAGAACTGAGGGGAAACTAAAATACATTTTGCCAAATGTCAACCAAAGTCGTCAAATTGTTTGATTTTGATCGTAAAACAAATACAAATGGTATTATAAACACTTAACTAACTTGGCTGTGTAATAGCTATTAAATTGAATGTGTACTAACACAAATGCATCTTCTCTTTAAAGCTGCTGATCTAGCCAGAGGCTTAGCGAGGTGGGGGGGGGGGGCGGGGGGTGCGGACCGCACCGGGTGACACCATTTAGGGGGGGGGGTGTGACACCATGGCAAAAAATAGCAAAATATATAGAGACAATTTTGAGGGGGGGGGATGCAAATCGAAAGTTTGATGGGGGGGGGGGGGTGCAAATGGAAAATTTGTCCGCGGGAAGGGTCGTTACGCCTATAAGGGGGGGGGGGGGTGGTTGTGGTGTCACCATTAAGTGCCGCACCGGGTAATACCCGACCTCGCTACGCAACTGGATCTAGCTAATTGAAACTATGCTTCAGGAGCTGCCTATAAATCAATACTTGCAAGTGTACAACTAACCAGTGCTTTATTTAGCTGTAAATATATATTAGCAACAATCAGAAGAGATGGAGAAAATGTTACATCTAACCCAGACCATAGCTGTTTTTGTAGCGACAAAAAAATCATGAAAAATTAAAAGAAAATAAATCAATAAATTAAAAAAAAATGATAATAGTGATCGAAAATGCAATAAATGAACACATTTAAATCCACCCAAAAACATTTTAAATAAAAAATTAAATAAATGAAGAACGGTGGTCAACAAAACAAACGATAGAACTAGAACATTATGTCTAAACTACTCTTTATTAAATGAATAGGAAAATAAAACAAAACAAACATGAATAATACTGTGGCTATTATTTGACGTAATTATTCCATATACACTCTACACTCTTATTAAATAAAATGAAATTGTTCAGACTCATATCTCTGTGCTGCTCTCACAAATTAAGAGAAAGACTTATATTAGAATTATATTGTTTCGGTGTGATAAATGATTAATTAATTTACATTTTGTAAGGAAAACAGCTTACCAATTATTTTGTTGAATAACGTGTACCTAAATAGTTCAAATATAGTATACATTTATTACATTATTATATTAATTTTCTAATACAAACTTTTTCAGTCATATATATCATTTAAGAGATAAGTTTTGCTATAAAAATGCAATTAAATTTCTTTTGTATTTAAAAACCTATAAACCATTTAAAGATGGTATATAATTTGTCATATACATTGTGCCTGTTCTTTTACTCACGTCTTGGGTTATGTTGGTTTTCCATTAAAACTATTTTATTTATAACTTAAGGAATTTAAACAAAATGTCATTTAGCGGATCTTTTGGCGGAGGCCGTGGTGGCGGCGTAAGTTCAACAACAATGATGGTTGAGTCTTCAAATGTGGGAAAGATCATAAGTCGTGGTGGAAGTAAAATCAGAGATCTAGAACAAGACAGTAATGCTAGAATGAAAATATCCAGAGATGAGGATGGAATGAAATCTGTTGAAATCAGTGGAACAACGGAAGAGATTGAAAATGCCAAGAGACTAATTGAAGAATGCCTTAGTTGTGGTGATTATAATGGTGGTGGAGGTAGACGTGGTGGATATGGCGGGGGGCGTGAACGTGGTGGAGGAGGATATGGCAGAAGAGATGACGGTGGAGGATATGGCAGAAGAGATGACGGTGGAGGATGGGGCAGAAGAGATGACGGTGGAGGATATGGCAGAAGAGATGACGGTGTAGGATATGGCAGAAGAGATGACGGTGTCGGATATGGCAGAAGAGATGACGGTGTAGGATATGGCAGAAGAGATGACGGTGTCGGATATGGCAGAAGAGATGACGGTGGAGGATGGGGCAGAAGAGATGACGGTGGAGGATATGGCAGAAGAGATGACGGTGGAGGATATGGCAGAAGAGATGACGGTGGAGGATATGGCAGAAGAAATGATGGTGGAGGATATGGCAGAAGAGATGACGGTGTAGGATGGGGCAGAAGAGAACGTGATAGCGGCGATGGATGGAGAAGCCGTGGTGGTGGCGGCGGCGGTGGTAGAGGCCTTGGAGGTGATGGTGGTGGCGGCGGTGGTAAAGGCCTTGGAGGTGACGGTGGCGGCGGCGGTGGTAGAGGCTTTGGAGGTGATGGTGGTGGTGGCGGCGGTGGTAGAGGCCTTGGAGGTGATGGTGGTGGCGGCGGTGGTGCTAGGGGCCTTGGATGGTGATGTTGGTGGCGAATCTGAAACAATGTATGTTGAATCATCTGAAGTAGGCAGAATCATCGGTCGTGGTGGAAGCAGAATATGAGACATGGAAGCAGACAGTGGTTGTCGGATAAAGGTGTCACGTGATGGCCACTCATCTGGTAGAAGTTCTGTTGAGTTATCTGGAAGCAAAAACGCTATTTCTGAAGCAAAAAGGCTTATTCAAGTTGCTGGAGTTAAAATTGTTAATGGAAACGATCGTGGCCGTGATTGGTGATGTATTCAACTATTTTCAGCAGATAAAAGCATCATGGACTCACAAGATTTCCATCCAAGTTGTAATGTCATCATTTTTATTTTTTACCTTTTTTTTGAGTATAGTTACCAAGTCATGTATCATTTATCATCCAGACCAGCTTAAATTATTTTTAAATTCTCGGAAGATTTTAGTCTTGCTCACTCGTGCAGAATGTCAAATGTTATATATAATTGGACTTAACCCTTTGAGAAATCTAATGTATATACTATTCGCAAACTTGATATGTTCACTGAGCGACGCCAGATTTTAAAGTATTGGTCTTATTGTTTTTAAAATCGTGTTCATTGTGCATTTTATGCTTACAAATTTCCAGCTTTGAATAAACACAACAAATTATATATATTTAAACAAATTGTATTAAAGTACACCATTTGGTTTTACATAACTAAACGCAAATTTAAGCAATAATAATTACTTTTTGCTAAAAAAAAATCACGGACGGGTTGTAGCTGTATTGTTTTTTAAATGGTTGAAAGTTGATAGGCACATGCCCAAAAATAACAAGGTACACAAATGCTATCGTTAACGCTTCGTACAGAATAATATTCATACATTTACATATAAATATGCCAATAATCAAATAATGCTAAAATTTGACGGTCTTTAACAGTGTTTCTTCCAGACTTTTTTCTTCGGGGGGGGGGGGGGGCACTTGAAATTTTCGGGGGGGGGGGGGGGCGGTAGACTTTCTTCGAGGGAGCGGACACTGTTAAAAGTATATATTTTCTATATAATTTATATAAATTTCATTTCGTTCGGGGGGCGGTAAATTTTTTTCGGGGGGGGGGCCCCCCCCCCCCCCCCCCCGAAGAGATGCGTGGAAGAAACTCTGGTCTTTAATATGTGTTGGCAAATGAATACGCTTTTATTTTATTACAGTCTTACGCTTTTATTTATTGTTATATAAAATAAAAGTAGCATGTATGTAATTTTATAGAAAATAATTTATAATTTGAAAGAATGTTTCGAAAAGCAGTTAGGTAAGTGTAATTAAAAAGCTTCTATATACACAATATGTTGCCACTTTTTCTATTCCACAAACTCTTACACTCACTAATCCGGTTACTCGTATCTCAAATTTTGCTCGTATATCTAAGCACATTTTAGATTGCTCAACATCTCGTATCACACCACTCTCTTATATTGGGGCACTACTGTAAGTACTGTAAGTAAACAAAAAAGTATACACTTTAATAAACAATGCTACGACTAGTTAGTTCAATGACATTATACTAGGTGAAAATGTAGATTATTAAACTATTGAAATCACGTGAGAGTAAAATATTTTAACTGTATAAAGAAAAATGGTATCATAAAAATGTGTTCACTTTCCAAAGGACGTTGTATATAAACAACGTTTTCGATCAAACTTTGGGTTTGGTTCTAAAGTTGTTATAAATAAGCTAGGTAGAACGGGATTTAAAAACATAACATAAAGAAGGCATTTTGAAAAGTATGTTAGCATTCCAAAGCTGAGCATTAATTAGAAACATTATGTATGCGATCTATTAAAATAGCAAATAATATATTTTGCCTAAATTGACGTAAAATAAATTCTAATTACTGTGTCTCATCTCAACTATAAATAAACATTCCATTGAAAAGTTTTATTTTAAACTGGGATATCACAGTCAGTTGTTATAAAGCAACGATACAAATTTGCTATCACTGATCTACTTTATCCATAAAAGAAATGCAATGGTTGTAAACTGTATAATCGTGAAGATCCCAGAGTCGATATATAGAATAATTAAATCACGGTAAGGCAGTTGATGGAACCTCCATAGTTTTATCACAGAGATTATCTAATGAATGATATTGAGAAAGATTACTACGAGTTGATGTATACATTTATTGTCCTTCGAGACTACTAGTCAACAGTATTGTGTCATACTCTATTGATTCCATATAATAAATGAAAGGGACTTAACTTAATTTACATTTTATAAGGGAAACAACTATATATTGTTTTGTTGATTATCGTGTACCTCAATAAATACAAAAATAGTAAACAGCTATTACATTATTATATTCATTTTCTAGAATCAACTTATACGTTAGTATGTATTGTTTAAGATATCAGTTTTGAGATAAATATGTAACTAAATTGCTTTTGTATTCAAAATCGTTGGAACCATTCAAAGATGTGACATCATTTCTTATATACTTTGAGCTTGACCGTCTGATAATGTTTGGATTATATTTTCCTCAGATTATTTAATTTTGATAATAAATCTAAAGTAGAATCTTTAAAATCAACTAATAATAAGTCACAAATAGCTGATAGATCTACATCAGAGTTCTATTTGAAATGGAGAGCCAAAAGATCAATTTACAATATCACCTAGTTCTTAAAGAATCCTAACATTTGTTTTTTTTAAATGTAATGGTATTTGATCAGGATTAGATGAAAGGATTTAAAATAAATGGGTTTAAGTACGAAATAATATTTACTCATATAAAAACATAAGCATGTTTTCACAACACATAATAAAGTATATAACTAGCTCTGCTAGTATTACAAAATCAAATATATATAATTCTCTTCTGGGAGACGTTAGAAAACAAGCTGTAAGCGCGCCGAGCAGTCCCCTCTTTTCCTCTCCAGGCATATCGCAACCACCCCCACACCCACATGGTCTGGTGAGCTGTAGTTCACGCTAAATGTTTACATAGTAGAGACGGGTTTAGTTACGGCTATTAGGGGCAGATAATTTAGTTTAAAACTATTTTATACTTAGGGGAAGTAACTAAATGGAGGCTGCTTTCACGTGGGGGTGGGGGGGGGGGGAGTAGGGGTTGGGGGAAAGGAGGGTTTTAGTGTTTTAAAGCAAATATTTACTGTGCCAGCATTGTTACTGTCAAATTCACAAATTATGAATTACTGAAAAGTAGAAAATAAAACAACTAAATAGCGGCGTATGATACGCCACGGGTGGGCTCGTTATATATAATTATAACACTATTACTATATAATTTAGAAGCTAATAACTAAAACACCATGTCACAAAAGTCAACCCAATGCACACTGACACATAAGACAATGCCTTCTGAAAAAAAAAGAAAATAAATAAAATTGAAAAGAGTCGAAAAATAAAAGCACTTCGGTAGTAGAAAGCATGGAACTACTGCCACGGGGCTGGCCACATCACAGTTGTGGAGGTGGGCCTAGTAACCAAGCAGCTATTAGCTGTCTGTATACGCTCTACTCCACCTAGTCTTAATGTTTTATATAAGAGATGCTTATACTACAAAAATTAAAGTATAAGACTAAAAAGTGCGATATTGGCTGTAAAAATATATCAGATTCACTCATAAGCGATGGAGGAAATGTTACATCTGACCCACACCATAAATTATGTTGTAACGAGAAAAAAAAACAACAACATGAAATGTGGAAACAAAAATCGAAAACTATCAAATGATAATAGTGAACAGAAATGTGACATAATGTGCACATTTAAATCCATCCGAAAATATTTTAAATCAAACATTTAATAACAGAATAATGACGGACAATAAATCAAACAATATAAGGTTACCTGTAAAATACTTCATATTAAAAGAATAGGAGAATAAAACAAAACAAACATGAATAATACTGTTGCAATAGTCACACTTATTAAATAAAATAAAATTGATCAGAATCATGTCTCTGAGCCAAAAGCGTAGCGACCCTCCCCTGCGCCCTGTGACAACATTTCAGTGTTGGCCGGCTCTCTTGGCCAAAGCCCGAAGAACTTTGCACTAAGATCGTATTTCGTACATTGGCCGGCCAATGCGCACACTGGCCGGGACGTACTGGCCAAAGTCCGAAGCGCTTAAACTTGACAGCGTATTTTGTACATTGGCCGGCCAATGCGCGCACTGGCCGGGATGTCCTGGCCAATGTTCTATCTAGAATAAGTTGTGATCGCATTTTAATTGTTCTGGGTGCGTTTTCATTGAGAGTAACGTTTTGTTTAGCTCTTGTTTGTATAGCATTCTATATGCAAGGCGACATGGATCAAAAGGGCCGTCAGACCATGAGACAGACATAGCAGGTGGCTGTCAAAAGAAAAAAAATGTAAACCCATGTTAGTTTCCATATATGGGCTCTCGATAAAATAGTTACTGAGGAAGATCTTGAGAACATTGAACAAGAAATGGAGGTTGTCATAAATGCAATGACATCATCAGCTAACACCTACTGCCGTGGCGGAAAGCCCAGACCAGTTGCGCGACAATAATGTGGCCAACAGATTCTGTATAGTTTGTGAAAAACATTGTAGTGCAGCTCATTCTTTTGGATCCTGTGGCAACGATGTCCATGCTATTTGTGGAATACACAATGAAGCAGACGAAGGGTACAGAGGGAACATTACCTTCAGATTATGTCACAACAAACAAGACATCATGGAACAAAGGTCAGCAGCTTATACTGGCTTGCAAACTCAAGGTGCTAAGATGCTTAAAACATCAAATACAAAATTTAAAGATGGTGAAGTGGGTGACAATGTACGCATCCGTTTTCCAGATGTTGACAGAGGTCACGGTGATCCCCGAAGCGTGATTGCAGTTGTCGAGGGCGGTTTCTACAAATTAGGAACGGAACATGGTGTTCTAAAACAACTGTATGCTAAAAGTGAGTTTTCAATTCTTTGCGAAAAACTGCTCTTATTGTCGTCAGTTGGCACTGAGGAAAAATCCCTACGAACCCTCGCATCTTCACAATCATTGACTGGGGGCCAAGGCTACACTCGCTGCAATTGCACAACCAAGTGCACAACAAATCGCTGCAAGTGTAAAAATAACAAGCTGCTATGTAATTCTAAATGCCATAAAAGTTCAACTTGTTGTAACAAATGATGATATTGATAGATTGAGACTATAGTTCAATAACAAATTTGAATGTTTCTGTCATTTTCTTTAATTAATAATCAATAACGACTTAATTTCATGATCCTTACGGCATAAAAAAAAAAACAAAGTCTGCTCATGATCTTCTAATTCTGACTTTGGCCGGTCGTCCCTAGTCAGATGATCTTCTAATTAAGACTTTGGCCGATCCACCCTTGCCAGTCCGAGGATTGGCCGGCCAAAGGCCGAAATCAAGCAAAGTTTCGGACTTTGACCGACCTATGGGAGGCGATATTGGCCAATGCGCGGATTGGCCGGCCAATCCTAGCATTGGCCGACGTCGGGCTTTGACCGTAACATATATATATATATATATATATATATATATATATATATATATATATATATATATATATATATATTATATATATATATATTTATATATATATGTGTGTGTGTGTGTGTGGCAAGCCTACCAGTTATATTTATCTATTGCTCGCTTTTTATTGCTTATAATTTCCACATTCATTTTTGTCTCCCAAGTTTATTCAACTTCATTTTGTCAAAATATATTGATATATTTCAAAAGTTGTGTTATTTTGTAAAATGCACTTTTAAATAATAATAGAAAAACTATGTTTTTATTTAAATTATTACATATGGAAAAATAGGTACGACAAAGACAATTTGTGACAAATATATACATTGTTTTTAGCTACACATCAGATAACTTTTAATTTAAATAGAAAAATAACCCATTAAACATATCACTGTGTGCTGTTTAAACGGACAGGGACAAATCGGCCCCCTCAAAGCGGCTCCGTTAATATGACCCCGTCAAATCGACCCCCCGACAAAACGACCCACTCAAAATAGCCCCTTCAAAAGGGCCCCGACTTATTGGCTCCCGTCAAATGGGCACACGTCATAATGACTCGCGACATATAGGCTCCCGACAAAGGAGTTTCCGACATTTAGGCTCCCGACAAATGGACACCCGACATACTTTCTCCCTACAGATATGCTCAGAACATATTGGCCCCTGACAAAGCGGCTCCCGACAAATTGGCGCCCGACATAAGGGCTCACGACAAATGGGCTCACGACATATTGGCTACCGACAAATGGGCTCCCGCCATATTGGCTCGCGACAGTTGGGCTCCCAACATATTGGCTTCCGACAAATGAATGGCATGACCACTTTTGGCATAAAAGTAGCCATTTGTTCTACCTCCACTACCACTAAAACCTCTTTTAAATGCCTGAATGAAATTGTTTTTCATGAACCAACATCAAACCACAAACAAAATCATCCAGTCCTTAACATCTAAATTACACCAACTCTAAAGTTTTGATATATTTTTTAAAATTTACAACAGTATAGACCTGTTGCTTAAAAGCGAGCACAGAAGTGTAAATGTATGATACACATGATGTTTACAGAATAACGGCTTTTTGTTTTGATAACGTGCAAGCATACTGCAGGTAGGAATGAACAGCGTGGACCCCTCTCACCACACACTGATTTGGAACAGCCTATAACCGACTCATTTATGGAAGTCATAGAAGCTATTTCTGTTAATATATAAACTATTGTAAAAATAAGTCCTACCGAACAAGAGATGCACACGTTGAATTACTTAAGAGTGTTGGATAAGCTAACTCTAAAGAATATTGATGAAGGGGTCCCACTGGCAGGTGTCATATTCAATGAGACCGCTTTGCCGGGAGACTTAGTCTCTACAGAAACGGTATTGTCAGTGGTCCTTTAGTCGGGAGACTAATTGACAGGAGCCTTTTTGTCGTGAGCCAAAATGACGGTAGCCTATTTGTCGGGAGTCGTAATGACGGGGGCCGTTTTGTGGAGAAACTAAATGGCGGGAGCCTATTTGCCGGGAGTCGTAATGACGGGGGCCGTTTTGTCGAGAAACTAAATGACGGGAGCTTATTTGTCGGGAGCCTAAATGACGGGAGCCTATTTATCGGGAGCCTTATTGACAGGAGCCCTTTTATCGGGAGTCTATATAACGGGAGCCTATTTGTCGGTAGCCTAAATGACGGGTTCCATATATCGCTAGCCCTTTTGACGGGGTCAATTTGACAGGGCTCTTATGTCGGGGCCGATTAGTCGGGATCGTTTTGACGGGGCCGTTTTGTCATTGGCCGTTTTGACGCTGCATGACATATCACATATCATATATAACAAATTAACTATTTAAGCACAATCAAATGTACAACTATTGTTCTACTGGTGTCAGCCACCCTCCTTCACACACTAACACACTCAAACACACGCACACACACACGCGCGTAGGCTGTTGTATAATAATTTGCTTGATCGAATGATATGTAGATTTGTACATTTCCTATGTGGTTTCACCCCAATTCGCTACAGTGGATACTGTATTTGGTGTCACCCCAAACTGTTTGTCGAAATGCGTCTATGACCGTTTCACGTGACCTGTCATCTCCTGTAATTCTATTGGTCTACCTGGCGACACTGTTTCTGCTATCTTCTGTTTGACCTCTTTAACTCAAACTTGCATCATCCAACTGCCCTTTGGCTTTTCTTTTTATGACTGTCCATCAACATCACTGTTTACAAAGAACAAAACCATTACAACATGATTGTCCAAAGCCATCAAACATTATAATCTATTTGTTATGTGCAACTCAGTGTGAAATCCGCACTGGCTATTCAAACTCCAGCTCAGAAATACGCGGGTTCACCTATTTAAATAAACCAAATATTCAAAAACTGAAAAACAACATGTCAAGAGCAAAATAGAATTGGATTTGCCAACCCCCTTAGCGATATATACGAATATTCGAGAAAATTTATGAGAGATCACTTCCGCTTTATTTGTAAAATTTATATCGTTCAAAAGTAGGAAACAGGTCTATATTATAGAAGTGGGCACTACCTTTAGTGTGTATAAGCTCATAAAAATGCGACCAGTGTTTCTTTCCGAGTTATTCCTCCCCAGAAGCGGGAGGGGTTCTTGAAATTTTCAGAGGTGAGGGTGGACCAAATTTTTTGGAAGGGGCGGACAAAGGTAAAAAAATATAGTTTCTATAAAAATTATATTTCGTTGAATGGGACGGTAGACGTGCTTTATAGTGTGTGTGGGGGTAGGGGGGATGCTCGAGGCAGAACCCCCCCCCCCCACCTAAATGCGACTTAATTCGTGTTTGAGATTAGGTTCAAGGTTTAGGGATTTGACTTCGACTGTGTTTAGTATCAATGTGCAGTAACTAAGTGTAGATCAAGCTTAAGTCCGGTTAAAATACATATTATTGATAAAAATTCGTTTTCCATCACATTTTTCGTTTCCGTTTAAGTTTGAAGTTTAGGTGATGATTTTTGTTTTGATTTCGAGTTAAAGAAAAAAGACACCACTACCAACCTAGCGCCCGTTGTATCTCTCCCTCAACAGGCCATTTGTCTCGTGTTAATACTGCTTATTATCAATAGAAAATAAAAGGCTTGAATATAAGGGCTAAATACTGGACTGAACTAATGAAAACTAAATCTAAGTAGATAACATGGACAAATGACACAGGAAATAGATGCTGGATAAGTAGTGAAAAATTAGCCATTAGTGTTGACGTTGCGATTACAGACTACCAATGTATTAAAGTTTAAAATAAATATATTCATTAATAAAAATGAAAAAGGCCTACATTAAAAGTCATTTAGGTTAATTAAATTAACATCGTAAAATTGTAATAATTTTTAGAAAAACTAAAACATTATTTTGCTAGAAAAATATTTTTAATAATTGATATTTTAAAATTAGAATGCAGTATAAATATATTTTATTACTTTTTGTAATATATTGTTCTATAAAAAAAATGTCAACAAAAATTATCCCCATTACAAACCACAGTTAATTTATATTCCAAGGCACGGTGCATTGCTAATCAAAACATTCCATCACATGTCTACTTTGATTCGGTCAACTTCTCACCTCCAACGCTTGTAGCTATTTATATATTTTGTTGTAGGAGAGAACAAGTGTAAAGGAAACTTGTTGCAATCCGATGGAAGCTTCGCTTTATTTTTTAAAATATCTTATTGGTCGTTACCTTAGTTCTATACCTCTAATCAACCAAATTTTTTTGGTCACTATTTTCATTTGTATAGTCAGCTCCTGAAGGTAAAGCTACCTCTGCTAACTTTTCTAACACTTGAAAACAAAATAACAATATCTTGTCATTTCTTTTAGACTTTTAGACGAAAAAAATATATTTATGGATGGACAGACTGGCGGCTTTAACCCCCGACCCCAACCCCCACAAAATTAAAAAAAAACGTCTACATAACCGAATGTCACTGTTTCTTTTCCGACCACTGATTATGCCAGCTTACTACTTTATAACCCCCACCCCTACCTCTAAACGTTTCTATGTATTATATGTATATTTAAGAATGAAAGAGATGAAGATAGCGGAGGTTTGTAAATCTACTACGGTCCTCGTATGTCACGTGATGAAATACAAGTAATTAGACAGTGGTCACCTTCGGGACAAAGCTCAGGCGAACTGAAAAGAATTACATAATCTGAGACTTAAAAAAACAATTTATTTTTTTGTTTGTTTGTCTTTTATTTTATAAACATGTATTTTTAAAGGTTTTAAAATATATCAATTAAGTGTTTAAATATCTCTTTTTTTTAATCCACATATCTAAATTATAAATATCTACATTTAACTTTTTCAAAAGGTTCGTATGTTTTACCTACATACATCTTTTTAAATAAAGTTGGGGCTTAAAGACAAGTTATTGCGGTCACTCTAGCGTCGTATTTTAAGTTATCCTAAATAGGCTTACATTTTAGTATGAATTTAATCTCATATTAAATGTTGCCGTAGGACGTGATTATAAAATTAATATGTAAATATGCAAATCTTATGTAAGAAGAAAAACATAAATAAACGAGCATTTAATAGTATTTTACCATGACACATCATTGTCTAAAGATTCATAAAAAATATAATTTTTAATCGCAATAGTTCACAGTATGAAAAAAAAAAACACACCAAAAAGCAAGTGTAAAAACGTTAAAATAATAATTGTGTATAAACTTTAGAAATATAAACAAAATAACCTTGCATAATAGAATGGTTAGGAAACAATTACAATTACCACGCAGTAGAGAGAAGATACCAATTGATGTACAGGCACCATGGTACTACATGTTACTTTTAATGATATTTTCCAAAAAAAAAATGTTATTAAAATCATATCAGTCACGTCATTGCCGTTTGACATAGTCATTATCATTATTGTTATCATCATCGTCGTCCTAGTCGTTGACGTCATCAAACAACGTGGAGTATTACTATGCTGCATGTGTACCCGGATTGGCTATACCCAGCTGCACACAATGCAGTGTGCTTCACTCGCGTTACACCCACACGTGTGTTGTGTTGTTTTTCTCTCATGATCTGACCCTACCCGCTCTTAACCCCGGTGGGTGTCGACCGTTACTATCACGACTTGCCAGTGTTACTGTTATATCATATATCTTGATCACATCCTCACCTAATATAACACACCATAAAAATATTAAAATACAAACACATCATTTCTTGTCTCCAGTGATAAACCTAACAGAAATAAAAAGGTAAAAGAAATCCTAAGCCGCTGATATTATCCTCACTCCCATTTATAACATAGGAAAAAAAAAACAACAAAAAAAACAACAAGTTAATAAAAAGTCTAGTGACAATTTTAGCGCAATTTCCTTATGTTATCTAAAAATAGCTCTGTCGTAGCGTAAATCAAGAGCAGGGTTAGTAAAACCATTGGTTAGTTATTAAAACGTTTTTTATTAATTTTTTTTTCAGTATTTTACATGTTTTATTTACAATAGAGTTACATGACTAAAACCCTTTGCGCGCCTAGCTACCGAACGTGATGTCGCAGCCATTGAACGTGATGGCGCAGCTATTGAACGTGATGACGCGTGTGGTGTGGTTGGATAAAAATGCCTACTAATTCTGTCCAAATTTTAATTAATTCAAAAACATGTGTGTGGCCGAACGAAAGGATATTTTTAAAAACTTTCTTCGGCAATATTGTTCTAAATTATGGCAGGAATTTATTGGTACATGTTTCAAGTCGCTAAGTGGTCTGGTTGCCGAGATATGGGCCAAAAACTGCATTTTTTTTTGAGGTTTTTTGGCTTTTCCGGGAAATCCATGAAAAAAACCCGGATATTTACTTGAACTACGTGTATTAGATAAACATGTTCGCGATTTTGTGTAAGGGAGACAACTTATATACAATACTTCTATATAAACAAATATATTATATAAATACATTTATATTACTTAATTTGTGAATCCTAATTATTTAGACATATTTTTAAATTAAAATTACATTTTAATAATACAAAACGATTTAGCAGAAAAATGTATATAAAATTATAAGTAAACAAACATTGTTAAACTTTAATTTTTTTTTTAAACCATGAATACATTTTAAGTTTTTGTACTTTACAAATCATTACTGCTAACTAGAAAATCTCTATTTTTAAATTATCGGCACTTAAGAGTTAGCATACGCTTGAATATTTACATCTTACACTACCATGCGGCCACTAACGCAAGATGAAACAGCTACTTTCTTTGAAAAGATTTCCAAAGATTTAGGTGAAAATATCAAGCTAACGATTGACAGAGAAGATGTCACATATTGTTTCAGGTTACACAAGGATAGGTTTTATTACATGAGTGAAGAAATGTTGAAAATATGAAGTTCATCTTGTTTCAGGTTACACAAGGATAGGTTTTAATACACGAGTGAAGAAATGTTGAAAATAGGAAGTTCATCTTGTTTCAGGTTACACAAGGATAGGATTTATTACATGAGTGAAGAAATGTTGAAAATAGGAAGTTCAGCTTGTTGCAGGTTACACCAGAGGCGTAGCAAGGGGGGGGCGGGGGGGGACATACGTCCCCGGGCGCCGACCTTAGGGGGGGGGGGCGCAAAATTGAAAGTTCGAGGGGGGTGCAAATCGAAAGTTTGAGGGGGGGGGGGGGTGCAAATGAAAAGTTCGAGGGGGGGGGGGGTGCAAATCGAAAATTTGCTCCCGAGGGGGGCGCCAAATTGAAAGTATGTCCCCGGGCGCCGGGAAGGGTCGCTACGCCTCTGGGTTACACAAGGATAGGAATTATTACATGAGTGAAGAAATGTTGAAAATAGGAAGTTCAGCAGCTGGGACCAACCTCATTTCTCTAGGATCTTGTTTTTGTCAATTTACCAAATCTGGAAAATTCCACCTTCACATAACAGCTCTTGATTATCTTGCACCGTATGCTAAGCACAAAGTGTGGCTTAAACCCAATGCTGAACAACAGTTTTTATATGGACATCACATAATGAAATCAGGGCTTGGGCGTATCACTGATGGTACCAGAACAGTACCAGTGAGTCGTCATATACAACATGGAGGATCCGCCTTTGTGTTTTGATGTTGCTGCTAAGTCCACTTCGGCGTGTAGAAATTGTGATCCTATGACCAGTGTTGTGTTTCACCAAGCAGACTTAGGACAGTACATCAGAGAGGAAGAGACCTTGACACAAATGTATTTACTGGTATTCTCTGTATATATATATATATATATATATATATATATATATATATATATATATATATATATATATATAGGGGACTTGGTAATAAAAATTTGATGAATTAGTAGTACAAAAATAAAATTAATGAAGAATAAATGAAACATATTTTAAACAAAATGGCTCTAGCGTTGCAGAAGTTACTTATGCCTTCATCAACTGTTTCTTTGTTAACAAACTGCAATACGCATAGTTTATTGCGCTATTTTGGATTAACTTCCAACAAACGGGTTAAAACAATTGAATTTGTCCCCGGGAAGGGTCGCTACGCCTCGGGGGGGGGGGGGGGGGGGGCACCATTAAGTGCCGCACCGGGTGACACCCGACCTCGCTACGCCACTGGATCTAGCTAACTTAAACTATGCTTCAGGAGCTGCCTATACATCAATACTTGCAAGTTTACAACTAACCAGTGCTTTATTTAGCTGTAAAAATATATCAGCAACAATCAGAAGAGATGGAGAAAATGTTATATCTAACCCAGACCATAGCTGTTTTTGTAACGAAAAACAAAAAAAATCATAAAAATTAAAGGAAAAACAAAATAAATAAATAAAAAAATAAAAATAAATGATAATAGTGATCAAAAATGCATAAAAATGAACACTTTTAAATCCACCCAAAACATTTTAAATCAAACATTAAATAAAAAAAGAACGGCGGACAATAAAACAAACAATAGCACATTATACGTCTAAACAACTTCATATCACATGAATAGGAAAATAAAACAAAGCAAACATGAATAATACTGTTGCAATTATTTGACGTAATTATTCCATATACACTCTACAATCTTATTAAATAAAATGAAATTGTTCAGACTCATATATCTGTGATGCTCTCACAAATTAAAAGAAAGACATATTAGAATTAATATTGTTTCGGAGTGATAAATGATCGGGACTTAATTTACATTTTATAAGGGAAACAACTTACCAATTATTTTGTTGAATAACGTGTACCTAAACAGTTCAAATATTGTATACATCTATTACATTATTATATTAATTTTCTAATACAAACTTTTACGATCGTATGTATTATTAAAGAAATAAGTTTCATTATAAAAATGTAATTGAATACCTTCTGCATTCAAAAACTTAAGAACCATTTAAAGATGGTATATAATTTGTCATATAGTAAATGCCTAATCTTCAATTTTCGATCGGACATACTTTCTTTTTCCGTTAAAATTATTTTATTTAAAATTTTTGGAAATCAATAAATAAAGTATCTATATATATATATATATATATATATATATATATATATATATATATATATATATATATATATATATATATAATTCTCTTCTGGGAGACGCTAAAAAACAAGCTGTAAGCGCGCTCCCTACCACCCCACCCCTACATGGTCTGGTGAGCTGTGTTTCACGCTAAATGTTTACAATCATAGAGCGGGTTTAGTGACGGCTATTAGGGGCAGATAATTTAGTTTGAAACTATTTCAAACTTAGGGGAGGTAACTAAGAGGAGGCTGCTTTCACGGGGGGGGGTAGGGTAGGGGTTGGGGGAAAGGAGGGTGGGGGTAGTATCGTTCTTAACGACCTACTGATAGTGTTTTAAAGCAAATATTTTCAATGGCAGCATTGGTACTGTCGAATTCACAAATTATGAATTACTGAAAAGTAGAAAATAAAACAACTAAATAGCGGCGTATGATATGCCGCGGGTCGGCTCGTTTATTTTAATTTAGACAGTCTCAAGCCAAACATCACTCGATCAGCCCTCAACAGTTTTCTGTTTCCCAGGTTTTAAAAGTGCACAATCTGAATGGTAAAAAGAGAAACACACCTCACCCCACCCCCCCACAGACACCCCCCCCCACTCAACCGGACTGGCGGATATTTCAAGGTAGCATGCCCTCTTAGCCATCCATCTTTCATTTATTTATTTAATGTAGTCATATTTTAATTACTTTAATGGTTAATTAACTATCTAATTCGAGAAAAAAAAACAGAGCAACAGAGAAAAATAGAACAACATGTCAATCATACCAAACATAAGAAAATTACAAACATATTCTCTAGCTGTAAAATGTGCAAGTTGATCATTTCTGCTACATAAAGATAAACTGGGTACAACTTTATAAACACAAGTCGGCACTGACAATATCAATACGGTTTGTTATTATTTATGTTCGCATTCAACTTTAACGGTTAGCCGTTCATAACGGTCGGCGGGGTAAAAAAAGAAGCCGTTCATGTAGTGCAAAATAATATCGCATTTAAAAACAAATACACATTTTGTCGCACGATTTTTATATACAAGTTCTTGCTTTATTGGTCTATCCCCACCTACTTCAAAACTAAATTAATCATTACGCGCTTTTAAAAAGCATGATACAAAGATTTTGACAATAATCAAATATACATAGAAATTAGCGTGTATGAGATAACGCATTATTTTTAAGAAAGAAAGCTAAGTATAACTTATTAAAAAAAATACTTCTAAGCAGTGGCGTAGCGAGGTCGGGTGTCACCCGGTGCTGCACTTATTGGCGTCACCCCCAGAGGCGTAGCGACCATTGCCGGGGACAAACTTTCAAACTTTCGATTTGCACACCCCCCCCCCCCTTTCAAACTTTCGTTCCCCCCCCCCCCCCCCCTCAAATTTTTCTCTATATATTTTGCTATTTTTTGCCTTGGTGTCACCCCCCTAAATGGTGTCACCCTGTGCGGTCCGCACCGCGCCCCCCCCCCTCGCTACGCCTCTGCTTCTAAGATATATAGCTGCTAAGAAAGGGTAAAATATTGAAATTGCTCAAATTGATTTACAAAAAACTTGTGTAGGTCTACGAAATTACATTCATAATTCATTGGTATAATAACACCCATGAATGATAGCTCACTCATAAAGTAAAAAAAAAAACATTTTATTCCTATTCCAAATTTGACAAAATATAGGGCCCCCATTCCTAAACCTAGTTTTATGATTTGACAAAGATGGTAGAATACAAATTCATTGACAAAGTTTTGTTTACTTACCCACGCTTTTCTTTATAGTTATTTAAATAGTAGTCTATAATTTATTTTCTACTTGTTAGTGCATTAGTGCATACAATTGTAAATTAAACGGTAACATTTTTTACCATATCCTGATTTCACGGTAAAATACTGATTAAAAACGGTAAAAAAGTGTTACCTTTTTTTTTAAATCACGGTATGGTACCATATTTTTATGGTAATTTACTGGCAACTGAGCTGCCAGTAATTAACCGTGATTTCACGGTGAAAATTTTAACAGTGTAGCACGGCACGAAGAGATCAGCGTCTGAAGAGGAAAAGAGAAGATGGTGTTGGTGACAAGGAAGAGAGGAGTACATCAAGAGACACAGGAAGTAAACAAATGGGTTCCATACAAATGGCGGATGGTGAAGAATCGCCTTCAATATTTAATAATAATACACCACTATCCCAACCATCTTACAGCGACCTAGTCAAAAGAGGAATAGATCAAGCTAAACAATCGAAGGTTACAGTAGAACATTTTTTCACATAAAGACTTTAGATTTATTATATATCTATTTATATATACATTCATTTTTTTATTTCAGGGTGAGATAAAAATCATAATGTTAACGCAGAAAACTAAACTATATTTTCTCTACATATCCAACATCCATATATCTAGATCTCATTGTCATTAACAGTCTCTCATATAGTGATTTCAGACAAGGTTGCCTGTTTTGGATTGGTTTTTAATCATATTTAAGATGACTAAAATCATTTTAAAGAAAGAAAAAATGTGAGTGTTTACAAACACAATAATTTTGATTACAATTATAATTGAACTGAGTCTTCAGTATACTAATGAAATGAACACGCCAACCACATTATTTACTTAAATACATCACCATGATACATAAACTTCAGAACATTACAACAAGGCACGATTTTACTACTCCAGTTCGATCGTGCTATAGACATGTTTTTTAAATTTATTATTTCAGTTTTGAATTATTTTTGTTACATAGATAAACCCTCGTTTTTCTGGACTAGTGTTTGAATAGCAATGGCAGATTTAACACTGATTTGCATTAACATGTATTATAATGTTTTGATTGCTTTGGAAAATCTTATTGTAATGGTTTTGTTCTTTCTACACAGTGATGTTGATGCACAGTCATCATCATTCCCGTTAATACAAGTAATAATAAAAAAGCCAATGGAAAGCCTGAATTACTTAGGCATATTATCAGACGACTAATCTTTTAAATCCAAAATTAAATAAGTGAATGATGGCGGACAGAAAAACAAACGATATAACATTAACCCTAAACTATTCCTTACTAAATGAATAGGAAAATAAAACAAAACAAACATGAATAATGCTGTTGCAATTGTTTGCTGTAATTATGCTATACACATTTAACAAAAAAAATTAAAATTGATTAGACACATTGTTATGGTTCTGTGCTAAGCTAACCGATTATGGTAAGACGTAAATGTAAATAATATGGCTGCGTTGTGATAAATGAAGGAGACTTAATTATATTCATATTTTATAAGGGAAACAACTTACTCATTCTTTTTTTAGCGCAATTTCCATTCTGGAGAATTGCATTTATTAACCCGTCATTTCTGGATGTATGAATGTATGAATGAATGGATGGATGGATGGATGTATGTGTGTCCGCAGCTTTAAGTCGTATTTCCTCCTCAACGAAGCAATATCGATGACTAGTTCCAAAAGCAATTATGTTAAGCAAGTTACAAGGATGAACATAGGCCATAAAAATTCCGGGTTTCTTTCATGAATTTCCCGGAAAAGCCAAAAAACCTCGGAAAAAAGCAGTTTTTGGCCCATATCTCGGCAACCAGACCACTTAGCGACTTGAAACATGTACCAATCGATTCCTGCCATAATTTAGAACAATATTGCCGAAGAAAATTTTCAAAAATATCCTTTCGTTCGGTCACAAAATTTTTTTTGAATTAATTAAAATTTGGACCGAATTAGTAAGCATATTTATCCAACCACACCACACGCGTCATCACGTTCAATAGCTGCGCCATCACGTTCAATGGCTGCGTCATCACATTCAGTAGGCGCGCAATGGTTTTTAGTCATGTAACTATTGTAAATAAAAATTGTAAAATACAGAAAAAAAATTAATAAAAAACGTTTTAATAACTAACCAATGGTTTTACTAACCCTGCTCTTGATTTACGCTACGACAGAGCTATTTTTAGATAACATAAGGAATTTGCGCTTAAATGTCACTAGACTTTTTAATTAACTTGTTTTGATTAACGTGTATCTTAGCAGTACAAAAATAGTATACATCTAAAATCTATAAAACTATTATATTAATTTTCGAATAATAATTATTACTTTCATATATACCATTGAAAAGATTAGTTACGCTAAAAAAGTAATAAAATACTTTAAAAAAACTTTTTAAAAAACCACTTTTTTCTTGTGGACTAAAAAGTAGAAAATAAATTTTTCTTTTGTGCTTCCTCGAGCTGTGCAGATTCTTGTGATGACTGACAAAAAAGTGGGTACGTTCACCATCAAATTTCCCGACCCATCTGCCCGACCCACGTTTTTTGTCAGTCATCACAAGAATCTGCACAGCTCGAGAAAGCACACAAGAAAAATTTATTTTCTACTTTTTAGTCCACAAGAAAAACGTGGTTTTTTAAAACGTTTTTTTTAAGTATTTTATTTTCTCCTTTTTAGTCCGTTGCTACACATGAAAAACGTGGTTTTTTAAAAAGTTTTTTATATAGTTTATTTTCTACTTTATCTAATGACTTGATTAAGTATGACTTGACTAAGTGTTTATAAATACACGGACTAAAAATCTTGAGCGACCAGGATTCGAACCTGGGTTGTCGCGGCCACAACGCGAAGTACTAACCACTATACGATCACGGCCAGCGCGCTCACATCGATTGGGGCCGAAGTAACTGTGTCAATAGGCCTCCAGTCTGGTCGGTATCTTTAGAAATCATGTCCTCAATTTTATGGTCCTTGGGGCGTAATTAAATTAAGCTAATTACGGTCTCTAATTGCTAGTTTTTATGATTGCATCTGAAATTGTTAGGCGAAAGTAGCCTGCATGCCAAATTTCAGATCTCTAGAGCAATAAGAAGTGGGCTAATTTTCGATGTCAATTTTAACAACAAACATCCAAACAAACAAACAAACGCGAAGCTGAGTTATGAAAAACGTGTTAAAATTAAATTTGCTTTTGTATTTAAAAACGTAAGAACCATTTAAAGTTTGCATATACTTTGTTACTTACCTGCTATATATATATATATATATATATATATATATATATATATATATATATATATATATATATATATATATGGCCTATATACATATATTTTTTTTCGGGGAGTAGGTGACACCCGACCTAGCGACGCCACTGTGCACGTTCATATAGTGCAAAAGCGTATTAGAACTGAAAACAAAGTGAGATACATACACAACTTTTGGCACTATATATATAAACGTATTCTATCATCGTCTACCTACTTAAACACTATTAATTATTACGTGATTCAACACGATTAAGTATGCATAAATATTCTACTCACTTCAACATATTAAGTTTATGTATGTGCCAGATAGTAATGGAAATTTTCGGATATAACGAAATCTAATAGAGGATTATAAACAACTCTGTGCTAAAAAAAAAATGCACCTAGTTACCTCCCGTAAGTTAGGGGAACCAATTCTTACACCAATTATTTAAGTCAACAAATGGCGGTCACCAAGAGGTTGAAGTAAAATAATAAACATGTTAAGTTGTTATATACAAATTTGAATGCATTTTTTTTTTATTACTATGATGAAATGTATTCTAAATGTTAAATAATCATACATATAACGCCAGAGCTTTACACTAAAAATGTGCTTATTAGTAGTTGTACCAATTTCATGAAGTGTTTTCCTTGCAGCAGTAATGCAAGCATATTTTTGTTTTCTTTAAACATAACTAAATGCAACTGTAATCAATAATAATTTGTTTTTGCTAAAAAAAATCCACGAACCTGTGGTTGCTGTTTTATGGTTTTAAAAATGTTTGAAGTTGATAGGTACATGTCTAAAGATAACTAGGTACACTAATGTACGCTTCGTACATAATAATATAATATGCTTACATATAAATACGCCGATAATCAACGAATGTTTTCGTGTGTTTGCAAATGAGTACACTGTAATTGTTGTTAGAGTCTTACACTTTCAGTTATTGTTATATAATAACAAACGTTGCTTGTACGTAATTATATAGTAAAACAGTTTGGAAGAAAAATGATTCGCAAATTAATTAGGTAAGTATCATTAAATAGCTCATATGCACACTGTTGCAGAGGCGTAGCGATGGGGGGGGGGGGGGACATATGTCCCCGGGCGCCGACCTCGGGGGCGCCAAAATAGGTTGGAAAAAGTAATCTAAAGTTTGAGGGGGGTACAAATCGAAAGTTTGAGGGGGGGGGGGTGCAAATCGAAAGTTTGAGAGGGGGTGCAAATCGAAAATTTGTCCCCGGGCGCCGGGAAGGGTCTCTACGACTCTGCTCTGTTGTACCCGCTAATCGGGTTACTCGTATCTCAAATTTTGCTTGTATGCTCGATGGCTCGTATCACAACACTCTCTTATATTGGGGCACTTAGGTACCCATGTATGTAAAAAAAAAGTCTACACGTTAATAAACAATTCTACGTCAAGTGTGTTCAATGACATTATACTAGGTCAGGGGTTCCCATGGCGCCCGCTGAACGATTCGTATGTGCCCGCCTCTCACTATTCGAAAGAGACAGAATTTATTTCGTAAACATTATTTTAAAATATGATTTATTTTTATTCATTTGTTACAGTTTTAATTTTTTTTTTTTGACTGCCTAGGTTTATTAAATATGTTCGATACTTGTCCCAACTTGTCTAGCGGCGAGCCAAACTGCACTATTTACACTAGCCTGGAACGGCTAGTGCCATTTGCACATCACACCCTGTACACGCAGAAAACCCGAAGTGAACGAATGGAACGAACGCCACGAACTGATCCGATAAACGCCGAAGGCGCCAAATCACATAACTCTGATTGCTTCGGCGATCATCCGCTCACTTCGGGTTTTCCGCGTGTACATGGTGTGATGTGCAAAAATCATTCCCCGCCTGGAACCGCGTTTTTGTCATTGTGATTGCTGCCCTGTTCGGGTAGCGACAGGTAGACGAAACACGAATTAGGAGTTTTCTATATAAAACAAAATTCACAGGCTAAAAACGAGCTGCGTAATTTATTGTATTCATAAGCGATGATTGTTTTGTTTATTATGTATTAATACATTATGACTATAAGAAAATAAGAAAATAAATTATGGGAAAATGACAAGTTATGGAAGGAGTTTTTCGATTTAAAATAGGTGGTGCCCGCCAACCTACCGATATTTTAGAATGTGCTCTAGAGTAAAACAAAAAAGGTTGGGAACCCCTGTACTAGGTGAACATGTAGAATATTAAACTATTGAAATCACTCAGAGTAAAATATGTAACACGTACGTTGTATATAAACAATATTTTCGATATAACCTTGGGTTTTATTATAAAGTAGTTATTCATACCCTAAGTAGGAATAGATTTTAAAGAAGGCATTTTGGAAAGTTTGTTTGCATTCTAATGATTGGAATTAATTAGAAACATAGAGTATTTGATCTATAGCCTTAGCAAATAGTTTGTTAGACCTAAATTAGCTAAAAACTAATTCTAAACAATGTGTCTCAATTCGAACTATAAATACAACCTTCATTGAAAAGTTCAATTTTTAACTGGATATTACAGTCAGTTGTTATAAAACAACGATACAAATTTGCTATCACTGATCCACTTTATCCATAAAAGAAATGCAATGGTTGTAAACTGTATAATCGTGAAGATCCCAGAGTCGATATATAGAATGATTAAATCACGTTAAGGCAGTTGATGGAACCTCCATAGTTTTATCACAGAGTTTATCTAATGAATAATATTGAGAAAGATTACTACGAGTTGATGTATGCTTTGATGGTCCATCTAGAGTACCAGTCGACAGTATTGGGTCATACACGTGAAGAGGAACAGATAGTAGATTTAATACTGGAGATTAGTCATGATACCCAGTAGGTCTAAAAGAAAATACACGATATTGCTAGTATGTTTTCTAGTGTCAGAAAAGTTAGCATATTTCAATATATAAAGAGATGTTTATACTATAATCAATTAAAGTATAAGACTAAAAAGTGCGACATTGGCTGTAAAAATATATCAGCTTCACACAGAAGCGATGGAGGAAATGTTACATCTGTCCCACACCATAGATTCTGTTGTAACGACAAATGTGGAATTAAAAAAAAAACGAAAACTATCAAATGATAATAGTGACCGAAAATGTGACAGACTGTGCACATTTAAATCCGTTCAAAAACTTTTAAAATCAAACATTAAATAAGAGAATGACGAACAATAAATATAACATTATGTTTTCTCTAAAATACTTCATATTGAAAGGATAGGTAAATAAAACAAAACATGCATGAATAATACTGTTGCAATTCTCACACTTTTTAAAATTAAATAAAATAAAATTGATCAGAATCATGTTTCTGTGCTAAGAGAAAGACATACTATAACTAGGCATACTGCCTAGCTTCGCTTAGGTTTTCAACATTTGATAAATTGAATTCTAATTATTTGGTGATGGATGAGGTGTGGAGTGATTAAATTTAAACAGTAATGCTAATTTTAGAGAAGATGTATGTTGTTTAACAATCACTTTCAGAGCAAAAATTAGATAGTACGCATTTAATAACTAAAATGGAATTAGAAATACAGAGGTTCCATTAACAGTATATCTCATAATTTATATTTCATTGACTTTAAAAATTAATTTTTTATTTATTTTTGATACGTAGTTTAATTAACAACTTATTAGGTTTAAAACAAATGTTATACTTTGTCGTTTTCTGTTTCTGTTTAAAATAGTATACAATTATTTGAAAAAATAATTATTAAAAAGGTTACCTCCCTTGAAAATGGACCAAATGACGTATTTTTTTGTTTACTTTTTTAAAAAACAGTTACTATGCTTATATTAAAAAATTGATATATGAACATATTTATCGACTACAATGGATTTTTCCGACGTGAATAACGTTTTTTTTGTTACCCTCCAGGGTCGGTCTACGACCTCAAATAATTTAAGGGGATCGTTCGTCAATTTATTTATATATATCTCATATAAGGAGAATTTCACTCGCGGTCATCTTTTAGCCCTGCTCGAGGGCTTTGAGTCTGACCAACAGTTTTTCCATACGGCCTAGTCAGCTATAGAAGTGTATGCAAAACATTAGCTTGATGTACAGAGGTTAAGTAACCTAAAACTTGTGTTGGAAATTCCCTGTTTTTCCCATAAAATACAAAGATTATATAGGGAAATACGACTGGTCAGTTTTGACCCATTTAACGAATTTTCCCGGACATGGCGAGTTTTTTGTGACACCCCCAGGCATTCTCCTACCACCTCACAAAATTTCAAGGGGGGTCGTCGGAGGAATTTGTTTTCGTAATAGAGCTCATATAAAGAGAATTTCACTCGCGGTCATTTTTTAGCCCTCGTCGAGGGCTTTGAGTGACACCGACAGTTTTCCCTAAAGGTCAAGCCATTTACCTAAGAGCATGCAAAAAATTAGCCAGATGTAAAGAAGGTAAGTGCCCTAAAATTCGTTTTGAAATCACCCTCTGTTTTCACCCATAAAATACAAAGATTATATAGGGAAATACGACTGGTCAGTTTTGACCCATTTCCCGATTTTTCCCAGACATGGCAAGTTTTTTGTGACACCCCCAGGCATTCTCCTACCACCTCACAAAATTTCAAGGGGGGTCGTCGGAGGAAATTTTTTTTCGTAATATAGCTCATATAATGAGAATTTCACTCGCGGTCACTTTTTAGCCCTCGTCGAGGGCTTTGAGTCAAACCGACAGTTTTGCCTAAAGGTCAAGCCATTGTCCTAAACGTATGCAAAAAATTAGCCAGATATACCGAGTTTAAGTACCCTAAAGTCTGCGTTGAAATGACCCTATGTTTTCCCCATAAAATACAAAGATTATATAGGGAAATACAACTGGTCAGTTTTGACCCCTTTACAAAGTTTTCCCAGATATGCCAAGTTTTTTGTGACATCCCCAGGCATTCTCCTACCACCTCACAAAATTTCAAGGGGGGTCGTCGGAGGAAATTTTTTTTCGTAATATAGCTCATATAATGAGAATTTCACTCGCGGTCACTTTTTAGCCCTCGTCGAGGGCTTTGAGTCAAACTGACAGTTTTCCCTAAAGGTCAAGCCATTGTCCTAAACGTATGCAAAAAAGTAGCCAGATATACTGAGTTTAAGTACCCTAAAGTCAGCGTTGAAATGACCCTCTGTTTTCCCCATAAAATACAAAGATTATATAGGGAAATACGACTGGTCAGTTTTGACCCATTTCCCGATTTTTCCCAGACATGGCAAGTTTTTTTTGACACCCCCAGGCATTCTGCTACCACCTCACAAAATTTCAAGGGGGGTCGTCGGAGGAAATTTTTTTTCGTAGTACAGCTCATATAATGAGAATTTCACTCGCGGTCACTTTTTAGCCCTCGTCGAGGGCTTTGAGTCAAATCGACAGTTTTCCCTAAAGGTCAAGCCATTGTCCTAAACGTATGCAAAAAATAAGCCAGATATACCGAGTTTAAGTACCCTAAAGTCTGCGTTGAAATGACCCTATGTTTTCCCCATAAAATACAAAGATTATATAGGGAAATACAACTGGTCAGTTTTGACCCCTTTACGAAGTTTTCCCAGATATGCCGAGTTTTTTGTGACACCCCCAGGCATTCTCCTACCACCTCACAAAATTTCAAGGGGGGTCGTCGGAGGAATTTATTTTTCGTAATATAGCCCATATAAGGCGCCGGTCAGTCGAGGTCAGTTTTGACCCCCTCCCCGTCGACTTTTCGGCCAACCGTCACCGGCCTTCGTGTTCTATCTCCTCAAGGCACCATCGTGCCAAATTTGACGCGCCTGCGGCGCCGGGAAGTGCCCTATCGGGCACTTGACCACTTTGCTTTATATATATATAGATTATATTGCTTCATGCTATAAATGAAGTGGACTTAAATTAATTTACATTTTATAAGGGAAACAACTTCCCCATTCTTTTGTTGATTAAAGTCTACCAAAGTAGTATAAAAACAATATGCAACTATTATATTTTTATAATAATTTTCTAATAACATTCGTAAATGTCTTTCAAGAGATAAGTCTGCATATAAAAATGGATTTAAATTGCTTTTGTATTCAAAATCCCAAGAACCATTTAAATATGATATATATATTGTGTTATACAACTTCAGCCTGCATTTAATAATCAGTGAGCAGCCATTTTTAGTTTCAAAGTAATGCAAAAATTATCACTAAAAAGGACGTGACATCACATAAAACAAAATTGATTTAATTTGGATTAATGTGAGCTATTTGTGTAAGTTACTTGCATATGATTTTGTACTTATGCACTTATGTTTGACTTTTTTGGCTTTAAATTTAAAAAAAAATAAAGTTAAAAATGACTGCAAGTAGATGTATGCTTTGATTGTCCTTCTAGAGTGCCAGTCGACAGTATTGGGTCATACAACTGAAGAGGAACATATAGTAGATTTCATACTGGAGATTAGTCTTGAAACCAGGGAAGAAGAGATACGATCTGCAACTAATATTATCCTCACTTCAATTTATTGCAAAAGAAAAAAAAAGAGAAAAAAAAAAATCCCAAAACTTTTCGATGCGGATATTTACTTGAAATACGTGCACATGATAAAGATATTCGCGATTTTGTGTAAGGGAGACAACTTATATACAATACTTTTATGTAAAGAAATATATAATATAAATATATTTAAATAAAATAAATTGTTGAATACTAATTAGTTAGACATATTGTAATTTGTGTTGAGTACATTACTGTAATACATAACTATTTTGCATATATGTATATATATATATATATATATATATATATATATATATATATTATATATATATATATATATAAATATATTATAAGTATATCAATTATATTTTGTAATCGGGTAAAAATACTCAGAAAGGTGTATGACCTCGAGATTCATGCAAATCTCGAGGTCTTACACCTCTCTGAGTCGGAAAAAAACTTAGTTTTGCAATCTTGTCCGTATGTCTGTGTGTGAGTATGTGTGTATGTTTGCGTGTGTGTATGTGTGTCTGTGAACACGATAAATTGAGTACCGTTATAGCTAGGTTGATGAAATTTCATATATAAGTAATATATCAAATGTGTATTTCTGTATCAACTTTTCGGCGATTTCCGGTTACCAGGAATTGAACTTATTCTACTTTAAATTTTTCAAAAGCCTATAGCTTGAGTACTGTTAGATAGATTAATGAAATTTCACATGTAAGTAAAAGAGCTAAGTATATGCCTTCTCTCAAATGTTGAGATTTGTATGTTAACCGGAAGTAGTACTAAATGGTAGTTAATCTCTTATATATTTTGTGCCTGATCATAAATTAATCAACTGACACTAGTCTATCAGTCTGTTATTTAATAAAAAAAAAAAACAAGCGGGCATTGACCAGCCTTTCCAAGAGCTTGCTGATGTTAGAGCAGATGGAGAACGGTCTGTAGCTCTCAGGTGAGCCCAGATCAAGATCCGTGGCAATTTTCTAAAACAATTCATGGTATTTCAGGTTTATTTTTAAACATTTCAAAGAATTGTAACTTAAATAATGTAGATCTAGTCATTTTTTTAAAGTAAAAAACTCAAAATAACCTTGTTACAATTAGATGTTTAAATAACAGAGTGTGCATCATTATAATGTGCTCGCTTGGTCAGGTGTGTAGGGCTAACGGTCAGCCCGACCACAAAAAGAGAGAGAGGCGGTTTGTTATAGCAAACACATGCAGCGAAAAGATGAGTAAATGTAATGTAATGACGTCACGTTGATTAACCGAATTTATAATCGTATAAATGAAGGTTAAAATTTCGGTCTACAGCATATTAAATTAAAAAATAAATAAACCGGGAGTGATCTCCCCTAAACATTCTCGAATATTCTAATATAAAACTACGAGGGATGGCAACTCAGGACATAGACAATATTTGTAATCCATTTTTAATTACTTAAACTTTTTATAATAGAATGGAATCTCGTAAAAAAAAGAATTGCACACCAAGAGAACGCCTAATAAAATGTGCATAATAGTGCGCAACATTATTAGTACTTTATAAATTTACATGCGTTTTTTGAGAAATCGGAAATAGCGTAAATTACTATTTCCGGTCAACCGAAATTACTAAAAAATTGACAGACGGTAGAGAATTAGATATTTTACTTACATGTGAAATGTCATTTATCTATCTGAAATAGTACTCAAGTTATAGGCTTTTTAAAAATTCAAAGTAGGAAAAGTACCACTTCCGGTTATTGGAAATCGCTCAATAGTTGATCTTGATCTACGATTTCGATATAATACTTATACATGAAATTTCATCAACCTAGCTGTAACGGTACTCAAGTTATCGTGTTTACACACAGACAGACAGACACACAGACAGACACACAGACATACGGACAAGATTGCAAAGTTATGTTTTTCCGTATCAGCGACGTGTAAAACGATTTGTAAAAATCTCGATTTTTTTTTTTTGCACAATAACAAGACTTTCTCTATACTTCGTATATACGAGAAAGTAAAAATACTGCTCGCGATCTCAGACTATTTTTGAAAAATGTTGGATCAAAACAGCCTTTAAAATTGAGGGGCAAGGTACACAGCGTCACGGCGCGATCACTCTTTTAATAAAGAACCATTTTAGATAGTCTTAGTTAACCGATTAAGAGAATGATATGTTAACATTCTATTGTTTCGATGTGATAAATGAAAGGGACTTAACTTAATTTACATTTTTTAGGGGAAACAAATACACATTCTTATGTTGATTAACGTTTACCCAAAGATTACAAAAATAGTAAACAGCTATTACATTATTATATTAATTTTCTAATATCCACTTATATGCGCGTATGTTTTGTTTAAGAGATCAGTTATGATATAAAAATCTAACTAAATTGCCTTTGTATTCAAAATCGTAAAAACCATTCAAAAATGTGACAGAATTTCTTACATAATTTGAACTTGATTTTTCTATTGCCTTCCCGTCGCGTAATAAGTACCTCGATTTTTTTTATCATTTTGATGACGAATCTGAATTAGAATATATAAAATCAACTATTTAAAAGCCAAAATAAGCTGATAGATCTAAATCAGAAGTCGGCAACCATTCGAGACTGAAGAGCCAAATGATCAATTAACAATATCTCTAGTTCTTAAAGAGACATCAACAATTTTTTTTTCAAATTTAATGGTAATTGATTAATTAGGATTAGATAAATGGATTTAAAATAAATGGGTTTAAGTATGAAATTATATTTATTCATATTAAAACATAAGCATGTTTTCACAACACATAATAAAGTATATAACTAGCTCTGCTAGGATAAGAAAATCAAATTAGATATAACCATAACACTATTCCTACCTAATTTAGAAGCTAATAACTAAAAAAACATGTCACAATAGTCAACCTAATGCACATGACACATAAGAAAATAAATTAAATTGAAAATATTGGAAACAAATAAGCACTTCGGTAGTAGAAAGCATGGAATTACTGCCACGGGGCTGGCCACATTACAGTTGTGGAGGTGGACCTAGTAACCAAGCAGCTATCAGCTTTTGTATACACTCTACTCCACCTATTCTTAGTGTTGTCTTATCTTGTCTAAAGTTCTTTTTTTACAGTATAATATTTTTATGAATTATGAAATTAAAATAGATCAAAAGAGGCGCATACGGCTGCCGACCCCTGATCTACATTGAAGATAAATCGTTACATTTTTGAATTACCTACTGATTTTTATGCTCTTTTAAAGATGTTTTTATCATAATGATGTTTACGTGTGATTACTAAAACAATATTCATAGAGTTTTACTGGTTTTAAAGTCGAGATTCTGACTGTAAAATAACAAATATAATTATTCTTTATTTGAAGTTTGCTTATTTTCATTTTTGGAGGCAGTTTTACTATTATCTGTAGTGTTTGTATATTGTTGTAACTAAACTTACCCGAGGTATTTTGTTAATTCATTAAGGACATCTGTAAGTGCTTATCATCTTGACTAATACTAACGTTCTTGAAGTTGTATGTTTATTTTTCGGTACATTTTTTCAACTTTCTCTCCCTCACCCCATATATAATTGTATAGAGTTTGTAACACAATCCATAAAAGAAATGCAATGGCTGTAACTGTATAATCTTGAAGATCCCAGAGTCGATATATAGAATAATTAAATCAAGGTAAGGCAGTTGATGGAACCTCCATAGTTTTATCACAGAGTTTATCTAATGAATGATATTGAGAAAGATTACTACGAGTTGAAGTATGCGTTGATTGTCCATGTAGAGTACCGGTCAACAGTATTGGGTCAAACACGGGACTGTTGATTTTAAGTTTTTTTTTTTTTTAAAACTAAACCATAATATTTTAGGCTACAAAACTAGAACAAACTGTTAGCACAGAAATCCCTTCTTTAATATTAAAAGGCAAATACCTACACAATAATATATAACACATGTGTGTGCTGATGTTCTAACTTTACTTATGGTCAAAAGAAGCAAGTATACTGCGGGCAACTGAAAATGTCACTAAAAACTCTCAGTCTGTTGAGAGTTAATACTGGAGGTTAGTCGTGAGCTCAAGGATGTCTAAAACAATAGACACGATCTTGTTATTTTCTTTTCTGGCGCTAGAAGTCAAAATTATTGTAGCTTTAGCTTTAGGGGATGACTATTCATCAATACATGCACATGTAAAACGTAACAGTGCTTTATTTAGCAGTAAAAATATATCAGCGACAATCAAAAGAGATGGAATTTTATATCTAATTCAGACCAATGCTGTTGTTGTAACGGCGGAAATTATGAAGAGTGGAAGAAAGAAAGAAAACAAAAAACGAGAACTATCAAATGATGATTGTGAGAATATTTTTTTTCTTAAACGAACTAAATGTAAATGAAAAAATGTCATAAACAGCTTTAATTAAAAACATGTGGTAGATGATTTTTAGCAACATCATATATTTTCTTAAACCTTAGTTTACTTAAGGGCAAATTGAAATACTGTATCATTTTTTCTCCGATGGGGGGTTGGATAAAGAGAGGGGGGAGAGGAATGTGTTAAAAGATAAAACTTTATTTATAAATTCTATATCATTTTAGTCGGGTGGTGGTGGTGGTTGACGCCCCTCCAATTCTCCCCCCCCCCCCCTTTGTAGATGCCTGAAATAAACATTACTCTGTTGTAACAACTAAAGACAAAAGTAGATGGTCTAGAATATATAGACTAGAGAGAACATCTTTAAATGCATCTACCCAATAATTCAATACCACTTTTTACCATTTTAATGTAAAATATAACAGGTGATTCGACGTTATCTGCTTAATACACGTTAGAAGTTCTAAACCGTACGAGTGCTGTTTAAGATTTATACTTTCATTATTTGTCTCGTATTCAAGTTAGAAAATAATAGCTTGATAAAGAATCGAATTTTTGTAAGCTCTATTTTTAAAGTATATTACTGCTTTTCTATTGTTTGAATATCTGTTTATAATATAAATGTTAATATTCCCAAAAATCTATGTCTACACCAGGTTCAATGTAAACCAAGATTAAACTACACATAGGTCGAGCAGCACAGACATGAGTACACCCTACAGTCCTGACAATCATCTGATAAATTTCTATACAAAAGTTGTCCTGTTTGTCTATAGAACGACGTTTTGGAAATTTAAATCCGCCCACAAAGATTTTAAATCCCAAATTAAATAAGTGAATAATGGCTGAGAGCAAAACAAACGATATAACATTACCCCTAAAGTTTAGGGCCTAAAATATTCCTCATTACATTAATAGGATAATAAAACAATACAAACGAATAATGCTGTTGCAATTGCTTGCCGTAATTATTCTATACACAATAATTACATAAAATAAAATGTATTAAACACATTGTCATGTCTCTGTGCTAATCTCGCCGATTAAGTTAAGTCAGTGGCGGAACTAGAAAAAAACAAATTTTGGGCCCGTCCATATATATATATTTATATTTATATATATATATATATATATATGTAACTGGGGTAGGCCTAACTACCAGTTACAAATGATAACGAACGAGAAGCCGAGACACAGTGTTGGTCTGATGCAACCGATAACAGGTGGCTTATTGGGTCGGGCTGATAACAACCTCAAAGCCAACGCGTGCTATTTTGGGAAACGGTATTCAGACGGCCTGTCAACTTTGATGGATAGGACGCAGATGTTATTTTACGGTCTGTACGTTTGAACTACGCAACTGGTGGTCGGAGATCGAGTACAAGTATCGATTACGGAGGAATACAAGTACGGAGACGAGTACGGATACAAGGCATAAATAGGAGGGCACGGCAGGACTCGTTCTCTCTCTTCCCGTTTCAGCGAGCTCTCTTCCATCGCTCGCTTAGATCAGTCAGTCTGTGTGACTATGTCAAGTCGGTTATAGAACGGGTTAGCCGTATTGTGTTAAGGAGGATTATAGACATGTGGATTCAGTTATATAAAGCCTAGTGAAGGACTGTTAGGGGTCAGTTGATTCAGACTATTATTGAGAAGCATTCCTGTTGATTTATTGTGTTATTATGAAGCATTTCTTGATTCATGTAATAAAGGATCAATAGCGAACCTGCATCTTGAGTATCTATACTGTGGTCAATGTTGTCTAGAATGAGTGGTTAAACTCGTTAACACGTGGCACTACAGGCAATTAGGTCTCATTACATGTGGCGTTGCGAGCATGGTAACTGTTGGCTCGTTACAATTGGCGTTGTCGGCAGGATAAATGTTCGCTCGTCACAATTGGCGCTGCGAGCAGGGTCACATTTGGCGCTGCGAGTAGCCTAGGTCACATTTGGCGTCGTCGGACAGGATGAATTCAACTAGACTTGCCGTTTAAGGCACCTATAGTCAACCTTGTGCATAACTGTGTTTAGTGTGTGTGTGAATTCGGACATTCAGGAACTGTGAAAATTGAGGAACGAGGAAAAATTTTTCATACACACACGGTAAGAAAGAACTCTTTTTTTTTTAGTACTTAAGGAAGAAAATGTCTACTCTGGACGAGAAGCAGACCCATATAGTGGTCCTACCCAGAGAGTCCCATATTAACAAATTTTACGGGGACGGAGACCCAACTTTAACCAACAGGTTCAGTGAAGAGGTCAAAGCGGCCTGGGCCTCGAGACATATGTCACCAGAGGAAAGATTAAGACTGCTGATGGGCAGTATAGGTGAAACGGTTAGGGCAGAGGTTAAGTGCCACGATAGGACCGTCCAATCAGATCCAGATAAGGTGCTGGATCTGATTATGGAGACCTTTGGGGAGAGACGGTCGGGAGTGCAACTGCTATCGGGATTCGTGGGCTTAAAGCAGAGAATGGCGGAGAGTGTGATGGAGTACTCACACAGGATGAACAGGGCCTTTGATTTGGTAAAGGGCAAATCACCGGACATTGATGTACGCCTACTGAGGGACCATTTCATCGAGGGGCTAGCAACCCCGATCTTAAGGAGAGAGTTGAAAGAGGAGGTCCACAGAGACCAGCAGTTGACCTTCCTTCAGGTCAGGAACTCAGCGATCCGCAGGTCCGAGGATGAGGACCAATCGAACTGTTCGGTGGACAAAGTCTCTGTGCCTGAACAGAGACAATCCCCACCCACAGGGGCCGACACGATGGAGACCATGATGGCTCAACTGTTGGCCCACCTAGAGAAGGTTGACCAACGCTTGAAGTGGTTGGAAAGCAGGTCAACAGCTGAGAATCAGGAAAAGAACGGGACAAAACAGGGACGGGTTGGACGGCCGCGTCCTGCCAAGCCATCACTCCAATGGACGGCAGACGGTCGACCAATTTGTTTGTCTTGTTCACAACCCGGACATATGGCACGGTACTGCCAGGGAAACGGTCGTCCTCTGTAAGGCAGGGCCAAGCTACAGAGGGGCGAGGTTATGGCCCAAGAAGCAAAATGATGGGAGTCTGTCCCGAAATGGTGATTACGATTGGGGACATCGCGGTGAAGGCAATTGTGGATACAGGCTCCCAGGTGACGACAATCACGGAAAATTTTTACACCAAATGGATGAAAGGAAAAGACCATAGGTTGAGGTCTGACACATGCATGCGCCTGACGGCAGCTAATGGACTAACCATTCCTTACTGTGGTTATTTTCTGGCGGATGTCGTGGTGGCGGGACATAGGTTGAAGCAGGTTGGGGTGTTCGTTACGAAACACAACCTAGAGACAAATGTGTCAAATATACCTTGCCTGTTGGGCATGAATATTCTTGGCCAGTTGCCAGAATTTCTTACAAATATTGTCGGATCGACCACACCAGGTCGGGGATCCAAGTTGGCCAGGTTTGCCGAGACCAGAGGAAGGATATCAGTCCCGGCAAACACGGTCAAGGCAATCACATTAAAAATTGGTGATAGAAGTGTGAATGGTGATGTGATGATAGAACCATGTGGCGCCGCACTGAGGGCAGGCGTCGTGTTACTGCGGACATACACATCAGCGGAAAACGGACTAGTTCAAGGGTTGGTAGCAAATGTTTTGGATGAAGAAATTTTTATACCGCCTAACACTCTGGTAGGAGTACCACAGAACGTCGAGGTACAACGGTCGGCACAGTGCATCGAACTGATCAATACCAGTAGTAATGAAGTAACAATTAGGTCGGTCAATGTGACGGCCGAGGTGAAGAAAGAAGATGGCCGATCATATACATTCCCGGAAACTGAGGACCCAAAACTAAATGAATTGCTGAATAAATACAGTGATATATTTGCCTCGTATGAGGGTGATTTGGGGTACACGGAAGTAATAAAACACCAGATACCCTTACTACAAGACAAGCCGGTGGCGCAACCTTATCGAAGATTGCCACCAAGTCACTACTCTGCGGTGAAAGCACACCTGAATGATCTACTAAAAAAGGGAATTATTACAACCAGCACGAGCCCGTATGCGGCACCGATTGTAGTGGTAAAAAAGAAGTCAGGGGAGATAAGACTGTGTTGTGATTACCGGAAATTGAACAATATCACAAGAAGGGATGCATTCCCCTTGCCTCGTATTGATGAATGTCTTGATGCGTTGGGGGGAGCAAGATTTTTTTCTACCTTGGATTTGGCTAGTGGCTACCACCAAGTGGCCATGCACCCCAACGATCAACATAAAACTGCATTTATTTCTCCACTGGGACTGTACGAGTGGACCCGTATGCCGTTTGGTCTAACTAATGCACCTGCTACATTCCAGCGAGTAATGCAGAGTGCTATGAGTGACTTTCTATTTCAAATAATGTTGGTGTATTTGGATGATATTCTAGTTTACTCAAAAACTTGGGAGGACCATCTAAAAAGATTAGAACAAGTGTTTCTCCGTCTTAGGGAGATAGGAGTAAAGCTGAACCCAGACAAATGCTGCTTTGGTTTGAAATCGGTACATTTTTTGGGTTACGTGATTTCGTCGGATGGCATCGCCACTGACCCAGATAAAATTGCAGCTGTTAAAGAATGGAAACAACCAACAACTACGGTAGAGGTCAGGTCATTCTTGGGCTTTGCTTCCTATTATAGAAAATTTGTGCCGGGTTTTGCAAAAATTGCCGCACCATTGCATGACTTGGTAAACAAAATGACAAAGAAACACAGTAAGGAGAAAAAGAAAGGTAAAACACAACTGATAGGTGAACTATGGACTGATGAATGCCTGAACTCGTTTAAACTTTTGAAAAAGGCCTTGACAGAGGCACCGATATTGGGATACGCGGACTTTGACAAACCATTTCGGTTAGAAATTGACGCCAGCTCGAAAGGTCTGGGAGCTGTGCTATCACAACAACAAAAGCAAGGTTTCAGGGTTATTGCGTATGCCAGTCGAGCTCTGAAGGAATCAGAGAAGAACATGACAAATTACAGCGCCATGAAACTAGAACTTTTGACATTAAAATGGGCTGTGACGGAAAAATTCAGGGACTATTTATTAGGTGCTAAATGTGTGGTATACACTGACAATAACCCCTTGAGTCACCTAAAGACAGCAAAGTTGGGATCCATCGAACAGCGATGGGCAGCAGAATTGGCACTCTTTGACCTAGAGATAAAGTATCGCCCGGGGCGGTCCAATGGCAATGCGGACGCCTTATCAAGGAATCCTTACGAGAGACCGGGTGATGAGGAAGACACACTGACAGGAATATGTGAGGTCAGAGCGTCAACAGATATCCCTCATGGGGTACAAGTGATGCAAAACGGGCAGACCGGGGTGGAGCACATATCCACGGAACCCGAACATATGGACAGTAGTGATTTTAATTGCCTTAATCACCAAAAGATAAGAGATGCCCAGAGAACGGATAGTGGCTTACAACCGCTATTGAAACACGTCCAGGAACAAAAATTCCCAGGAAGGAGGGAAAGAGAACAATTTGGTCGAGAAACAAAGAAAATACTGAGTCAGTGGAACCGTCTCAGTATAAAGGATGGTGTTCTCATGCGGAGAATTCATGACCAAATTGATGGCACAATACACCAGGTGGTGGTGCCGGGACAATTACGAGGAGAAGTGCTAAGGTTGGCACATGACAGGGCAGGACACCAGGGTCAGGACAGAACCCACAAAATATTACGACGGAGGTGTTACTGGCCCAATATGGAAATGGAGGTCAAACGCCATTGTGAGGCTTGTGTGAGGTGTCAGCATGCGAAAATGCCAGTTGTCAAAATGAGACAGCCATCAGGACACCTACTAGCGACAAAACCACTAGAGATTGTGGCTATGGACTTTACGTCGTTGGAGCAATCATCGGATGGGACGGAACATGTGTTGGTAATGACTGATGTATTCACCAAATGGACGGTGGCGGTGCCCACGCGAGATCAGACCGCCAAAACAGTGGCAAAGGTCTTAATAGAACATTGGTTCATCAAATATGGCATACCAAGACAATTACACTCTGACCAAGGAAGGGCTTTCGAGTCAGAAGTAATTAACCAACTGTGCAGCCACTACGGGATCAACAAATCTAGAACAACCACATTTAATCCGAAAGGAAACGGACAGTGTGAACGGTTCAACCGCAGCATGCATGATTTGCTGCGTACGCTAGAACCTGAACAGAAAAAACGTTGGCCTGATTTTCTCCCAGAGTTGGTATATCTATACAACTGCACACCACATGCCACAACCGGCTTTTCGCCATACATGTTGCTGTTCGGACGAGAGGCTCGACTCCCTCTTGATTTGTTCCTAGGAAAAAGGGAGAGTATGACTGGCTCATACACCGCACTGGAATATGTGAATGAACATATGAGAAGAATTAGAGAAATGTACAGGGTAGTACAGGAAAGACTAGAACATGAATCTCGGCGAAGGGAACCGCCGATACAGACGAAGGACCCGCCACTCAAACTGAATGACAGGGTATTACTGCGTAGCCACCCGTTAGGCAGAAACAAAATCCACGATCTCTGGGGACAGGAGATATGGCAAGTCGTGGAGATGCCTAAAGTAGCAGGTGGCCCCTTTAAGATAAGACCCATCGATCACGCCAAACCGGATCGGTGGGCGAATATTGCTCAATTAAAGAAATATTGGAATAGGCAAGAAGAGCAGTTACACACACAGAAACCCAAGACAATTAGGGAACCGGAAGTTATAACGGAAATTCACATACCCATTCCGGAACCATATCACCATCAACAGAACAACAGCGATACGCAAGGGGAGGATACCGGCAACAATGAGGATCCCGGTCCCTCCAGAAGCAGAGAGACAGTAGACCATCAGATAAGTGGTCCGCGGAGAAGTTTAAGGAACAGAAGGAATACGAAATTTTTTGTCAGCAACCATCAATTCTTTCATGGTCGCGCTGGTATGAAAACAGACTGTTCAAAGAGCTATAGAAGTGAACTGGTGAAGGCACCAAATGGAAAGGGTGGATGTGAATTCTAGAACTGTTTTGTGTCTCAGAAAGATGATGTAGACACAGTTGATATGTGAAATAGGTAGAACTGTCAATCGTATACGAATGGAACGTCGTGGACAGTGAGTGGAACAATAGATTTTTTTTTACGACTGTGCGATTGACTTTGGAGGAGTGCACCTGCCAGGCGTTGTTTGTGGTTGAAAACACACAAAAAAAGCAGGGGTGGATGTAACTGGGGTAGGCCTAACTACCAGTTACAAATGATAACGAACGAGAAGCCGAGACACAGTGTTGGTCTGATGCAACCGATAACAGGTGGCTTATTGGGTCGGGCTGATAACAACCTCAAAGCCAACGCGTGCTATTTTGGGAAACGGTATTCAGACGGCCTGTCAACTTTGATGGATAGGACGCAGATGTTATTTTACGGTCTGTACGTTTGAACTACGCAACTGGTGGTCGGAGATCGAGTACAAGTATCGATTACGGAGGAATACAAGTACGGAGACGAGTACGGATACAAGGCATAAATAGGAGGGCACGGCAGGACTCGTTCTCTCTCTTCCCGTTTCAGCGAGCTCTCTTCCATCGCTCGCTTAGATCAGTCAGTCTGTGTGACTATGTCAAGTCGGTTATAGAACGGGTTAGCCGTATTGTGTTAAGGAGGATTATAGACATGTGGATTCAGTTATATAAAGCCTAGTGAAGGACTGTTAGGGGTCAGTTGATTCAGACTATTATTGAGAAGCATTCCTGTTGATTTATTGTGTTATTATGAAGCATTTCTTGATTCATGTAATAAAGGATCAATAGCGAACCTGCATCTTGAGTATCTATACTGTGGTCAATGTTGTCTAGAATGAGTGGTTAAACTCGTTAACACGTGGCACTACAGGCAATTAGGTCTCATTACATGTGGCGTTGCGAGCATGGTAACTGTTGGCTCGTTACAATTGGCGTTGTCGGCAGGATAAATGTTCGCTCGTCACAATTGGCGCTGCGAGCAGGGTCACATTTGGCGCTGCGAGTAGCCTAGGTCACATTTGGCGTCGTCGGACAGGATGAATTCAACTAGACTTGCCGTTTAAGGCACCTATAGTCAACCTTGTGCATAACTGTGTTTAGTGTGTGTGTGAATTCGGACATTCAGGAACTGTGAAAATTGAGGAACGAGGAAAAATTTTTCATACACACACGGTAAGAAAGAACTCTTTTTTTTTTAGTACTTAAGGAAGAAAATGTCTACTCTGGACGAGAAGCAGACCCATATAGTGGTCCTACCCAGAGAGTCCCATATTAACAAATTTTACGGGGACGGAGACCCAACTTTAACCAACAGGTTCAGTGAAGAGGTCAAAGCGGCCTGGGCCTCGAGACATATGTCACCAGAGGAAAGATTAAGACTGCTGATGGGCAGTATAGGTGAAACGGTTAGGGCAGAGGTTAAGTGCCACGATAGGACCGTCCAATCAGATCCAGATAAGGTGCTGGATCTGATTATGGAGACCTTTGGGGAGAGACGGTCGGGAGTGCAACTGCTATCGGGATTCGTGGGCTTAAAGCAGAGAATGGCGGAGAGTGTGATGGAGTACTCACACAGGATGAACAGGGCCTTTGATTTGGTAAAGGGCAAATCACCGGACATTGATGTACGCCTACTGAGGGACCATTTCATCGAGGGGCTAGCAACCCCGATCTTAAGGAGAGAGTTGAAAGAGGAGGTCCACAGAGACCAGCAGTTGACCTTCCTTCAGGTCAGGAACTCAGCGATCCGCAGGTCCGAGGATGAGGACCAATCGAACTGTTCGGTGGACAAAGTCTCTGTGCCTGAACAGAGACAATCCCCACCCACAGGGGCCGACACGATGGAGACCATGATGGCTCAACTGTTGGCCCACCTAGAGAAGGTTGACCAACGCTTGAAGTGGTTGGAAAGCAGGTCAACAGCTGAGAATCAGGAAAAGAACGGGACAAAACAGGGACGGGTTGGACGGCCGCGTCCTGCCAAGCCATCACTCCAATGGACGGCAGACGGTCGACCAATTTGTTTGTCTTGTTCACAACCCGGACATATGGCACGGTACTGCCAGGGAAACGGTCGTCCTCTGTAAGGCAGGGCCAAGCTACAGAGGGGCGAGGTTATGGCCCAAGAAGCAAAATGATGGGAGTCTGTCCCGAAATGGTGATTACGATTGGGGACATCGCGGTGAAGGCAATTGTGGATACAGGCTCCCAGGTGACGACAATCACGGAAAATTTTTACACCAAATGGATGAAAGGAAAAGACCATAGGTTGAGGTCTGACACATGCATGCGCCTGACGGCAGCTAATGGACTAACCATTCCTTACTGTGGTTATTTTCTGGCGGATGTCGTGGTGGCGGGACATAGGTTGAAGCAGGTTGGGGTGTTCGTTACGAAACACAACCTAGAGACAAATGTGTCAAATATACCTTGCCTGTTGGGCATGAATATTCTTGGCCAGTTGCCAGAATTTCTTACAAATATTGTCGGATCGACCACACCAGGTCGGGGATCCAAGTTGGCCAGGTTTGCCGAGACCAGAGGAAGGATATCAGTCCCGGCAAACACGGTCAAGGCAATCACATTAAAAATTGGTGATAGAAGTGTGAATGGTGATGTGATGATAGAACCATGTGGCGCCGCACTGAGGGCAGGCGTCGTGTTACTGCGGACATACACATCAGCGGAAAACGGACTAGTTCAAGGGTTGGTAGCAAATGTTTTGGATGAAGAAATTTTTATACCGCCTAACACTCTGGTAGGAGTACCACAGAACGTCGAGGTACAACGGTCGGCACAGTGCATCGAACTGATCAATACCAGTAGTAATGAAGTAACAATTAGGTCGGTCAATGTGACGGCCGAGGTGAAGAAAGAAGATGGCCGATCATATACATTCCCGGAAACTGAGGACCCAAAACTAAATGAATTGCTGAATAAATACAGTGATATATTTGCCTCGTATGAGGGTGATTTGGGGTACACGGAAGTAATAAAACACCAGATACCCTTACTACAAGACAAGCCGGTGGCGCAACCTTATCGAAGATTGCCACCAAGTCACTACTCTGCGGTGAAAGCACACCTGAATGATCTACTAAAAAAGGGAATTATTACAACCAGCACGAGCCCGTATGCGGCACCGATTGTAGTGGTAAAAAAGAAGTCAGGGGAGATAAGACTGTGTTGTGATTACCGGAAATTGAACAATATCACAAGAAGGGATGCATTCCCCTTGCCTCGTATTGATGAATGTCTTGATGCGTTGGGGGGAGCAAGATTTTTTTCTACCTTGGATTTGGCTAGTGGCTACCACCAAGTGGCCATGCACCCCAACGATCAACATAAAACTGCATTTATTTCTCCACTGGGACTGTACGAGTGGACCCGTATGCCGTTTGGTCTAACTAATGCACCTGCTACATTCCAGCGAGTAATGCAGAGTGCTATGAGTGACTTTCTATTTCAAATAATGTTGGTGTATTTGGATGATATTCTAGTTTACTCAAAAACTTGGGAGGACCATCTAAAAAGATTAGAACAAGTGTTTCTCCGTCTTAGGGAGATAGGAGTAAAGCTGAACCCAGACAAATGCTGCTTTGGTTTGAAATCGGTACATTTTTTGGGTTACGTGATTTCGTCGGATGGCATCGCCACTGACCCAGATAAAATTGCAGCTGTTAAAGAATGGAAACAACCAACAACTACGGTAGAGGTCAGGTCATTCTTGGGCTTTGCTTCCTATTATAGAAAATTTGTGCCGGGTTTTGCAAAAATTGCCGCACCATTGCATGACTTGGTAAACAAAATGACAAAGAAACACAGTAAGGAGAAAAAGAAAGGTAAAACACAACTGATAGGTGAACTATGGACTGATGAATGCCTGAACTCGTTTAAACTTTTGAAAAAGGCCTTGACAGAGGCACCGATATTGGGATACGCGGACTTTGACAAACCATTTCGGTTAGAAATTGACGCCAGCTCGAAAGGTCTGGGAGCTGTGCTATCACAACAACAAAAGCAAGGTTTCAGGGTTATTGCGTATGCCAGTCGAGCTCTGAAGGAATCAGAGAAGAACATGACAAATTACAGCGCCATGAAACTAGAACTTTTGACATTAAAATGGGCTGTGACGGAAAAATTCAGGGACTATTTATTAGGTGCTAAATGTGTGGTATACACTGACAATAACCCCTTGAGTCACCTAAAGACAGCAAAGTTGGGATCCATCGAACAGCGATGGGCAGCAGAATTGGCACTCTTTGACCTAGAGATAAAGTATCGCCCGGGGCGGTCCAATGGCAATGCGGACGCCTTATCAAGGAATCCTTACGAGAGACCGGGTGATGAGGAAGACACACTGACAGGAATATGTGAGGTCAGAGCGTCAACAGATATCCCTCATGGGGTACAAGTGATGCAAAACGGGCAGACCGGGGTGGAGCACATATCCACGGAACCCGAACATATGGACAGTAGTGATTTTAATTGCCTTAATCACCAAAAGATAAGAGATGCCCAGAGAACGGATAGTGGCTTACAACCGCTATTGAAACACGTCCAGGAACAAAAATTCCCAGGAAGGAGGGAAAGAGAACAATTTGGTCGAGAAACAAAGAAAATACTGAGTCAGTGGAACCGTCTCAGTATAAAGGATGGTGTTCTCATGCGGAGAATTCATGACCAAATTGATGGCACAATACACCAGGTGGTGGTGCCGGGACAATTACGAGGAGAAGTGCTAAGGTTGGCACATGACAGGGCAGGACACCAGGGTCAGGACAGAACCCACAAAATATTACGACGGAGGTGTTACTGGCCCAATATGGAAATGGAGGTCAAACGCCATTGTGAGGCTTGTGTGAGGTGTCAGCATGCGAAAATGCCAGTTGTCAAAATGAGACAGCCATCAGGACACCTACTAGCGACAAAACCACTAGAGATTGTGGCTATGGACTTTACGTCGTTGGAGCAATCATCGGATGGGACGGAACATGTGTTGGTAATGACTGATGTATTCACCAAATGGACGGTGGCGGTGCCCACGCGAGATCAGACCGCCAAAACAGTGGCAAAGGTCTTAATAGAACATTGGTTCATCAAATATGGCATACCAAGACAATTACACTCTGACCAAGGAAGGGCTTTCGAGTCAGAAGTAATTAACCAACTGTGCAGCCACTACGGGATCAACAAATCTAGAACAACCACATTTAATCCGAAAGGAAACGGACAGTGTGAACGGTTCAACCGCAGCATGCATGATTTGCTGCGTACGCTAGAACCTGAACAGAAAAAACGTTGGCCTGATTTTCTCCCAGAGTTGGTATATCTATACAACTGCACACCACATGCCACAACCGGCTTTTCGCCATACATGTTGCTGTTCGGACGAGAGGCTCGACTCCCTCTTGATTTGTTCCTAGGAAAAAGGGAGAGTATGACTGGCTCATACACCGCACTGGAATATGTGAATGAACATATGAGAAGAATTAGAGAAATGTACAGGGTAGTACAGGAAAGACTAGAACATGAATCTCGGCGAAGGGAACCGCCGATACAGACGAAGGACCCGCCACTCAAACTGAATGACAGGGTATTACTGCGTAGCCACCCGTTAGGCAGAAACAAAATCCACGATCTCTGGGGACAGGAGATATGGCAAGTCGTGGAGATGCCTAAAGTAGCAGGTGGCCCCTTTAAGATAAGACCCATCGATCACGCCAAACCGGATCGGTGGGCGAATATTGCTCAATTAAAGAAATATTGGAATAGGCAAGAAGAGCAGTTACACACACAGAAACCCAAGACAATTAGGGAACCGGAAGTTATAACGGAAATTCACATACCCATTCCGGAACCATATCACCATCAACAGAACAACAGCGATACGCAAGGGGAGGATACCGGCAACAATGAGGATCCCGGTCCCTCCAGAAGCAGAGAGACAGTAGACCATCAGATAAGTGGTCCGCGGAGAAGTTTAAGGAACAGAAGGAATACGAAATTTTTTGTCAGCAACCATCAATTCTTTCATGGTCGCGCTGGTATGAAAACAGACTGTTCAAAGAGCTATAGAAGTGAACTGGTGAAGGCACCAAATGGAAAGGGTGGATGTGAATTCTAGAACTGTTTTGTGTCTCAGAAAGATGATGTAGACACAGTTGATATGTGAAATAGGTAGAACTGTCAATCGTATACGAATGGAACGTCGTGGACAGTGAGTGGAACAATAGATTTTTTTTTACGACTGTGCGATTGACTTTGGAGGAGTGCACCTGCCAGGCGTTGTTTGTGGTTGAAAACACACAAAAAAAGCAGGGGTGGATGTAACTGGGGTAGGCCTAACTACCAGTTACAAATGATAACGAACGAGAAGCCGAGACACAGTGTTGGTCTGATGCAACCGATAACAGGTGGCTTATTGGGTCGGGCTGATAACAACCTCAAAGCCAACGCGTGCTATTTTGGGAAACGGTATTCAGACGGCCTGTCAACTTTGATGGATAGGACGCAGATGTTATTTTACGGTCTGTACGTTTGAACTACGCAACTGGTGGTCGGAGATCGAGTACAAGTATCGATTACGGAGGAATACAAGTACGGAGACGAGTACGGATACAAGGCATAAATAGGAGGGCACGGCAGGACTCGTTCTCTCTCTTCCCGTTTCAGCGAGCTCTCTTCCATCGCTCGCTTAGATCAGTCAGTCTGTGTGACTATGTCAAGTCGGTTATAGAACGGGTTAGCCGTATTGTGTTAAGGAGGATTATAGACATGTGGATTCAGTTATATAAAGCCTAGTGAAGGACTGTTAGGGGTCAGTTGATTCAGACTATTATTGAGAAGCATTCCTGTTGATTTATTGTGTTATTATGAAGCATTTCTTGATTCATGTAATAAAGGATCAATAGCGAACCTGCATCTTGAGTATCTATACTGTGGTCAATGTTGTCTAGAATGAGTGGTTAAACTCGTTAACACGTGGCACTACAGGCAATTAGGTCTCATTACATGTGGCGTTGCGAGCATGGTAACTGTTGGCTCGTTACAATTGGCGTTGTCGGCAGGATAAATGTTCGCTCGTCACAATTGGCGCTGCGAGCAGGGTCACATTTGGCGCTGCGAGTAGCCTAGGTCACATATATATATATGTTATTCTTTAGTATGTATTTTTTGAAAAATAATAATTAAGATAAGTAATTGCTTTTATAATTTGTTTAGTACAAATCTATTAAAAGGAGCTTATGAGCACCCCTATTTGACTATTTAAAAAAGGGAAATAAGTCATGGAAGTGGTTTAACCGTTTGCCGAACTTTCATAATGATTTAAAAACAAAGGGAAAAAATACTTAAAAAAAACTTTTAAAAAAACCACGTTTTTCTTGTGGACTAAAAAGTAGAAAATAACTATTTACATACATTTGATGACAAAAAACGTGGGTACGTTCACCATCAAATTTCCCGACCCATCTGCCCGACCCACGTTTTTTGTCATCAAATGTATGTAAATAGTTATTTTCTACTTTTTAGTCCACAAGAAAAACGTGGTTTTTTAAAAAGTTTTTTTTAAGTATTTTATTTTCTCCCTTTTAGTCCGTTGCTACACATGAAAAACGTGGTTTTTAAAAAAGTTTTTTATATAGTTTATTTTCTACTTTATCTAATGACTTGATTAAGTATGACTTGACTAAGTGTTTATAAATACACGGACTAAAAAAATCTTGAGCGACCAGGATTCGAACCTGGGTTGTCGCGGCCACAACGCGAAGTACTAACCACTATACGATCACGGCCAGCGCGCTCACATCGATTGGGGCCGAAGTAACTGTGTCAACAAGCCTCCAGTCTTGTCGGTATCTTTAGAAATCATGTCCTCAATTTTATGGTCCTTTGGGCGTAATTAAATTAAGCTAATTACGGTCTCTAATTGCTAGTTTTTATGATTGCATCTGAAATTGTTAGGCGAAAGTAACCTGCATGCCAAATTTCAGATCTATAGAGCAATCAGAAGTGGGCTAATTTTCGATGTCAATTTTAACAACAAACACACGCGAAGCTGAGTTAATAAAAACGTGTTAATAAAAATATACAAGAGCATGGAATGGTGTCTATAGAATAAAGATAATCCAACTGCAGCTATAGTATTCTTGTTACAAAACAACCATCAAGTCAAAAATAAAAGAAAATTAAGTTTTTTAATTATTGAAAAATTGATTATGGTAGTTCCGCCCCTGGATTAAGTTAAGACGTAAATGAGAATACTGTTGCTGCGATGTGATAAATATATATCTGTAAGGGAAACAACTTATATATTCTTTTCTTGATTAACCTGTGCATTAGTAGTACACAAATAGTATACATCCATTAAACTATTATATTCATGTTCGTATACTAACTAAACCGTTCGTATATACCATTTAATAGATTTGTTTTGATATCAAAATATAACAAAATTCCTTTTGTATTTACAGTTGTGAAAACCATTTAAAGATGTTTTATATATTGCTATATATATCTTGTGACTAATCTACGATTAATGTTTCTTTATGGACAATAATCTGAATTATTCTTATTTTGATATAAGTATTTAAAAAAAAAAAAAAAAAAAAAAAAGATATAAGTATTTAAATGTTTAAAACAATTGAATTAATAAATAAAAAAAAAAACCTCTTTGAGGACTGTATAGATATGGATGTCTCATTGTAATAACGTAACTTTTCCGATTGCTTAAAATATTTTTAATTCTCGGTAATCCCATTTTTTTCAGCTCTACTTAAAAACCCAAATTCTACCCCCCCCCCCCCCGTCCCCGTCCCCTCAGCCCACCACGAACACCGAGAAAAAAAAATCCCTTGAATCATCATTTAATTACACTTTTGCATTTTCAGTTTCAGGTTGGTTTTTAATTTTTATTTGTTCTTTATATTTAGACGTTTTATATTAGATCTATGTATAAGTAAATCATCTTAAATGAATGAAAGCAGGCTACAAGTAAGAAAGAAATATTACTATTGTAAATCTGTATCAGTCCTCACAAGCCGATGATGAAAACTGTAATACTAAAGCGAACACACAACTGACGCTATAAATTACGTGTCTGAGGCGAAAAAAAATAATTGATACAAGTATACTATTAAAGGAAGTATATTAATAGTATACTACCCGCTTGTTTGTATGACCACATTAGCAGTAAAGTTGTTGTGTCTGGTCAAACGTAGAGAACTGTTGAGTCATGGGTAAAAAGAAAGGCAGGCAGGGAAAGAAGAAGCTGCAGGGTCAGAAGGCCAAAGTGGCCAAACAGGCCAAGAAAAATAAAGTGGTCAAAGATGACTTTCGACAACAGTAAAAAGATTGACGTTCTGAATGCAGACATCACCAAAGTTTTGCTGGCCCCAGCCAAACTTCAGCTGTCTACAAGTGAAGAGGAACATATAGTAGATTTAATACTGGAGGTTAGTCATGAGATCATGTAAGTCTAAAAGAAATGACCAAAATCCTGCTATTTTTTTTCTAGTGCTAGAAAAGTTAGCAGAGGTAGCTTTAGCTCCAGGACCTGACTTTACAGCAATATGTTTAAATATAAGACGGGAATAAAAATATATCAGCAACAATCAGAAGAGATGGAGAAAATGTTACATCTAACCCAGACCATAGCTGTTTTTGTAACGACTGAAATTATGAAAAGTGAAAGACAAAGAAAACAATAAACGAGAACTATAGTCTAATGACCCAGTAAGTTTCTTTCAGTGAATATATGTGATTGCAAAATATGATATTTTGAAATGTGGCTTGTTTTTGTTTTTGTCTTTTTTAAAGTGCTCTTTTATACAATTATCGTCATTTTTACTTTCTTGTATACGAAGTGTAGATAAATTATTGTAATCGTGCAAAAATCTAAATTGACATGTAATCAAATCTTGAAATGTTATACCCCCGTGAGTCGAAAAAAAAAAACAACATGTTTTCCGAATGTCTGTGTGTGTGCGTGTGTTTGTGCATGTGCATGTGTGTGTGTGTGTCTGTTTGTTACTGTCAACACGATAACGAGTACCGTTATAACTAGGTTGATGTCATTCCATATGACTTTTATATCAATAGAGAGAGAGAGAGAGAGAGAGAGAGAGAGAGAGTGGAGACGAAATGAAATCTATTAGATGCAGATTTCTGTATTTGACAAAAGATAAAAAACCGGTCGTGAGTACCCGCTAAAGACCAATAGAAAAAAAAAACTTACCTGGAAATTTCCAGCCCTATTCCTGTAGCAACTCTCTGTCATTGGTAGTAAATATTATGGTGTCAAAGTTCAGTAGGGACGTCGTTAACAGTTTGCTGATGACGACAGTAACAGTTCGATAGTGACGATGATACCAATTCAGATGTGACGACGATAACAACCTTGTGACGACGATGAAAGTCTCATACAATAAACACCTTATATGGTAAACATTTACCCTTAAACAATAACAGCGACTGTGGCAAGTCTCAGGCAATAAACACCTTATATGGTAAACATTTACCCTTAAACAATACCAGCGACTGTGACAACTCTCAGGCAATAAACACCTTATATGGTAAACATTTACCGTTAAACAATACCAGCGACTGTGGCAAATCCCGGTAAATTGCGATTGCTACAGGGGTTGATGTTTTTGTATGGCCGGTCTATTTCTAAGTTCTTCTTGTTTTTACTGGCCACCAGCTGTTTTATTATCCCTAAATTAATACTTACATTTGTTTTGTTAACTTTAATAACATGTACGGCCTTATTTAAACTCTTTTATGAGAACACTGTTAACTAATGTTTGACCTTTATAACTCCACTGTATCCCCACACCCCGTGATAGCTAAACGCCTACCAACCCCTAACCTGTCGGTACTAAACATCCAAATGAACATAAACACCGACTTGAACATAACAACCTTTTACCATCCCACTAAATCGCTCACATAGCAATCTGTTCGTCAAACCCTCCCCCCCCCCCACCCACACACACCATAAATAGTAACATCTCAGCTGTTAGATCACAGAGCACAGAAATCGACGCTTGGCTTGCCTTAAACACACACACAGACACCCTCTCCACGCCTCGTCAGACACATCTACCCCCTCCCCATCTGTCCACTTCATTTTGAGACATGATATCCCCACATCCCCTTTAACTGTTCCAACGACCCCATCACCCACCCCAACATCAATTTCGACTTTAGACAACGGAAGATGCTGTTGGTGGTGTCGGCCCAATGTAGAATGAAGGCGAAAGGCGGAGGAGCTTTAGTTTGTTCACTTACTCACTGTTAATGCTAAGCTCTTTCGGTTACTGTAATCCACTTACTCTGAAAGTTTAATTTAATTAAGCAGAGGTATTTAATAGAAAATATAGTGACCCACCGTATTCATTATAAAAAAAACGTATATAATTAAACAGATATATTATTCGAGCCTAAATCTCACAGGAAGCGATACTCCGGAATAAGACCTTTATCTGGGACTTTTTACGGAATAAAAAAACAAACTATAAAGGACATTTAACCTTTAACTGGAACTGGATATTGAATCAAAAACAGAAATTGAATCAGAATTTAACGTTCAACCGAAACATAATCTTACACCAGAAAGTGGCGTTTTTTCCGCGGGTTGGTGTATTTTCCGAAACAAAAAAATGTCACCAGAACTGGAAATTCAAGCCAGAATAAAAGAATGCTATCCCTTGCCTTATACCAACAACCGCAGCAATTACCATTTACACAGCCAAACCAACAATCATCGCAAAATACATAACATTGAACTACAAGGACAATATAATAGAAAATCTGAGAGCCGCCCCAGACAGAGAGCAAACATGTCAACACTGCGCATCCCCACAACACTGGACAACCCACTGCTAGCTAAGACACCTCAACAGAAAACCCCTATACCACTGGACAACCCACAGCTAGCTAAGTCACCTCAACAGAAAACCCCTACACCACTGGACAACCCACTGCTAGCTAAGTCACCTCAACAGAAAACCCCTACACCATTGGACAACCCACTGCTAGCTAAGTCACCTCAACAGAAAACCCCTATACCACTGGACAACCCACTGCTAGCTAAGTCACCTCAACAGAAAACCCCTACACCACTGGACAACCCACTGCTAGTTAAGTCACCTCAACAGAAAAACCCTACACCACTGGACAACCCACTGCTAGTTAAGTCACCTCAACAGAAAAACCCTACACCACTGGACAACCCACTGCTAGCTAAGTCACCTCAACAGAAAACCCCTACACCACTTGACAACCCACTGCTAGCTAAGTCACCTCAACAGTAAACCCCTACACCACTGGACAACCCACTGCTAACTAAGTCACCTCAACAGAAAACCACTACACCACTGGACAACCCACTGCTAGCTAAGTCACCTCAACAGAAAACCCCTACACCAGCACCACACTCAGCCGAAGACAGAACAACGCCAATAGCAACAATGATCAAAATACAGCCAGCTATATCCACTCCAACCCTGGACACTCTCCACCAATGATCACGAAGACGCTTTATAAAAGGGATCGTCCATAAATGGCGTCAGACTCGTATGGGAAAGGGGTCTGTAATTTTGTGACGGTGTGTGATGAGGGGTGTGACGTCACACATTTTCACTTCTAAAAAAAGCTTTGTTAGAAAACGAGTTTTAGCCGTTATTTTGCGTTTTAGAAAACTGTTTTAATAAACTGTAATATGAATTGATTAAAATACTCCATTTTTGACAGAGTTCAGAAAAGGATTTTGGAAAAAATGCTTTTGCAATTTTATTTTGATGGAAGTTGTAGGCTGAGGTGTTACGTCATTTTAGGGGATAGGGCCTGGCATTTTGTGACGATGTGTGACATAGGGGAGGGGGGGGGGGGGGGGGTGGAGGAGGTAAAAATCGTCCAAAAAGCGTGATGTCATTTATGGATAACCCCAAACAATCCAAGAAGTATTTGCGCCTTTGTGAGTGTGTGCCTCTAGATATTACTTAAGACAAGCGTTGAATTTGTGATGGTATAATTCAGTATCTTGGCAAATTGTATTGATTTATGTGGTGTATGTTTCACCAAATGTTATCTATTATATTTTGGAAAGTGTGGTGAGAATAATTATGTTAATTATCATATGTGTTGTTTGGTGTTGTGATAAAATCTTCTTGAATATTGTCTTTTAGTTTTTACTCATGGGAAACTTTTGATGAAATTATTTAATTGTTAAATTATTTTACAAACACTAATAAAATAAATTATATAAAATGTTTAAAAAAAAAAAAAAGCTTAATCCTCCCCTGCTCAAGATGACAGTGCTCTCCATTTCTCTATAGAACTGAAGCGAACCTAAAATGCATTTTCTTCGTCTTCGTTCTTAATTTTTAGTGTTGGAAGGGATCAAGCCTATCTGCTGGAGGGTTTGAACTCGAGACTTTTTCGAATTTATCAACTATGAGCTTTTGCCGACTCGACCACGTTTCCATCACAATTAATGATACGTGTCAACTGGTTATGCGCCATTGAGGCCATTGACTTCGATTTCAGACTGCTTCCATAGCCTTTGTCCAACCATACAATTTATAAAATTATTCGATTTTGATCGTAAAACAAATACACACTATATAACAAACACAGTATTTTCATGGCTGTGTGAATGATATTAAACTGAATGTGAACCAATACAAATACATCGGCTCTATAAAATTACAGGTCTAACTAACTGAAACCAGCTAACTAGTTTTTAGACATAGGGCTTACTTAGAATAGGACACATTATAAACATATGTTTAATGTAGATAAGAACATGCACGGTTTCGATTATTTATAGTAGATGTATGTATGTATATGGACGACCTTATGAAACGAAATAAAAATACATAATCATTTAATCATTAATCGATACACGACACACATTGTGAAATTCATCAAAAGCAAATTGAACTGACGCGATTATTTAATAAGGTTAAGTATAAATAAATATTCTACTACTTCAACACATTAAATTTAGTATATGCCACATTGATATGGCAATGTGTCGTACAAGTGGAAATAGAATAGAAGATTATAAACAACACTCTGCTAGAAGAAGTCATCTCATTATTTCCCTTTAGTTAGGGGAAACAACAACTCTTACAACATTTAAAATCGATAGATGAAGAACACCATATGATAGAACACATTTTTATTGACATAGATTCAAAAGTAAAAATGTATTATTTTTTTTTTACAATACTTATTTGTTTACTGTTTGTAGTATGTAAATTAAATTTTAAACAAACCTAAATAGAAAAGTCATATCTTTATTGAAAAATATTATTAGTAACAGTAGTAAATATGTGATCACTTTCAAACAGATGTTGTATATAAACAATGTTTTCGATCAAACATAGGGTTTTTTTTTGTCAGTGGAACAACGGAAGAGATTGAAAATGCCAAGAGACTAATTGAAGAATGCCTTAGTGGTGGTGATTATAATGGTGGTGGAGGTAGACGTGGTGGATATGGCGGGGGGCGTAGACGTGGTGGAGGAGGATATGGCAGAAGAGATGACGGTGGAGGATGGGGCAGAAGAGATGACGGTGGAGGATGGGGCAGAAGAGATGACGGTGGAGGATGGGGCAGGAGAGATGACGGTGGAGGATGGGGCAGGAGAGATGACGGTGTAGGATATGGTAGAAGAGATGACGGTTGAGGATGGGACAGAAGAGATGAGGATGGGGGATGGGGCAGAAGAGATGACGGTGGAGGATATGGCAGAAGAGATGACGGTGGAGGATATGGTAGAAGAGATGACGGTTGAGGATGGGGCAGAGTTCGATAGTGGCGATGATACAAATTCAGATGTGACGACGATGAAAGTCTCAGGCAATAAACACCTTATATGGTAAACATTTACCCTTAAACAATACCAGCGACTGTGGCAAGTCTCAGGCAATAAACACCTTATATGGTAAACATTTACCCTTAAACAATACCAGCGACTGTGACAAGTCTCAGTCAATAAACACCTTATATGGTAAACATTTACCCTTAAACAATACCAGCGACTGTGGCAAGTCTCAGGCAATAAACACCTTATATGGTAAACATTTACCCTTAAACAATACCAGCGACTGTGACAAGTCCCGGTAAATTGCGATCGTTACAGGGGTCGATGTTTTTGTACGGCCGGTCTATTTCTAAGTTATTCTTGTTTTTACTGGCCATTAGCTGTTAAGGTCGATTTTAAGAAGTACAAACAACAAACTACACAAAGTTTGGACCACAGTATTAGTGCGGGCCTACACCCGTAATATATTCGCCTAGCCCTCTGTCCAAATCAACCCATCAACTCTCGTTCACACACCTAGTAAACTGAATACCTACATTTGGTCTAAGGGGAATAACACAACAACGTGGGGCTGAACACAACTCACATACTCACCATAAACAATGACTTGCCAAGCCTTAGCCTCACGCGTAACAATAACAGTATTCACGTCCACCCCTGAAATAACAATACACGTGAAGAAAACACGTCCACTCCCTCCCCTACCCAGCAACAGAAAAAAATAGAACTACATGTCAATCATGCCAAACATAAGAACATTACATACCGTTTTCTCTAGCTGTAAAATGTGCAAGTCGATCATACACACTATCTGCTGCATCTGTCTTGATAAACTGGGCACAACTTTAAAAACAAGTCAGCATTGACTATTATCAATATATATTTTCATTATGTATGTTCGCCTTCAACTTTAACTGTTAGCCGTTCATATAGTACAAAAGGTCTATCCCCACCTACTTCAGAACTGAATTAATCATTACGCGCTTTTAGAAAGTATGTATTTCTGATACAAAGATTTTAACTATAATCAAATATACATACAATTTAGCGCATATGAGACAACGCATTATTTTAAAGAAAGAAAGCTAAGTATAACATATTTCAAAAAAATACTTCTAAGATATATAGCTGCTAAGAAAGTGTACAATATTTAAATATATTTAATTGATTTAAAACAATCTTGTGTGGGTCTACGTTAGTGTAATAACACCGATGAATGATAGCTTACTTAGAAAATAAAAAAAATAAAAAAAAACAACAAAAAAAAACATTTTATTTCCATTTAAAATTTGACAAAATATAGGGCCCACATCCCAAACTCAAATAAAATTATAAACATCATGCTTTACCATAGATCACAATAATAGTAAATCATTGACAAAGTATTGTTTAGGTAAAGGTAACTCTTATGTTTTTCTAAGCAGGGGAAACAATCAAATATTAGTACATTAATTTAAGAAACACAACAAAAATAAAGAATAGAAATTTAAAAAAATATATACTATTTTTAATAACAATAGATAATAAAAAACATTAAAAAAATGTCTTGAAACAATGAGTAGAATGGCATTATCTATAAACACGCCATTTAATATTTGATCTAACTCTAAATGTGAAACCTTTTGTCAGATTTAGTACTTAATGCTTAATGAATAGTGATTATATATATGTCCATGCTCTAACAGCTTTCTAAATTTTTTTCGACATTACAATAGTAATGTTTTTTAATTTAAACCAAAATTAAATTACAAATTAAAGAAGTGTATAACGCAAAATAGAAAACACTTATGAATGAACAGAATGGCGGCTTTAATCTCCGACCTCCATAAATTCAAAAACTTCTTCATAACCGTATGTCTCTGTTTCTTTACATAACACTGATTATGCCAGCTTACTACTTTATAACTCCCACCCCTACCGCTAATCGTTTCTATGTATTATATGTATATTTAAGAATGAAAGAGATGAAGATAGCGGAGGTTTGTAAATCTACTACGGTCCTCGTATGTCACGTGATGAAATACAAGTAATTAGACAGTGGTCACCTTCGGGACAAAGCTCAGGCGAGCTGAAAAGAATTACATAATCTGAGACTTAAAAAACAAACCATTTATTTGTTTGTTTGTCTTTTATTTTATAAACATGTATTTTTAAATGTTTTAAAATATATCAATTAATTTTTTTTTAAATATCTCATTCTTTTAATCCACATATCTAAATTATAAATATCTACTTTTAACTTTTTCAGAAGGTTCGTATATTTTACCTAAAAATTAAGAACGAAGTTAAGAAGAAATGAATAGGGAAATAAAACAAGACAAACATGAAGAATAATGTTGCAATTAATTACCGTAATTATTTTCTACACACTAATGTAATAAAATAAAAAATGATCAGATATGTCTCTGTGCTAAGCTCACCGAGACGTCTATGAGAATACTATTTTTAGCTTCGATTTTTTTTAGTAAAGGCCTACTAACACATCAAACAAAATATATAATAAAATACTCACCAAGGTACATACACGTCAGATTATTACAATAAGCCAGGATTTGTCAACAACTAGGGATCACACAAGCAGCACACAGCGTAGGACGTCAATATTGTAGTGGAACAATTATAATTTTCTTAACGTATATACTAATTAGTATTGCTACAAACATGTACGGTATATTCACATGCGCCACAGTAAAAGTTGAAACTAATGAATTGAAACATACGGCAGACTCACATAAACCACACTGAAAGATGACAATAAGGAATTGAATATGTGTGACATATAAGCATATACTAAAAAAGTATTTTACAAGTACAATAACTACCAATTATACGGACACAAAGTTACTCTAAACAAGGGCTTTAACCTAATTACGGACATAGAAAAAGTGACAGTACTTACTAAAGACAAAGAAGAAATTAAAATATGTCAACAACATATTGAAACACGTATACATACAAATAAGCGGAAGTGATCTCTCCTAAACTTTCTCAAATATTCGTATATATCGCTAATGGGATTTGCAACTTCAATTCTATCGTGATATAGATATGATTTTTTCACAATTTTTTTTTTTAAATAGGTGAACCAGCGTAGACCTATTTCTGAACTGGTTTTTAATTAGCAATAAAATAATTTACACTGATTTGCAGTTTAATTAGTTAGGTTTTTCAATGCTTTGGAAAATCATATTTTAATTGTTTTTGTGTGTGTCTACATTGATGTTGATAAACGGCCATCATCATTCCCGGTGATGAAAGTAATAATAAATATGCTTTGTGGCTTACCTGCTGTCAATTTTAAATTCATTTTTCCTGTTATTTCGAAAATTCTAATTTTGTTTAAAGTACACCATTTGTGTAAACTGCTTGTGTTTTATATTGTGATTAAGCAACCGAATAGTTCAGTGTTAACTTTTGTTTGGCTTAAAATACCTAAATGAATCATTTTAAATAATCAATAATTACTGCGAGTTGATGTATGCTGTGATTTTGCACCTAGAGTAACAGTCGATATTATTGGGTCAAATGAGTGAAAAGGAAGAGATAGTAGATTTAATACTGGAGGTTAGTCATGAGATTAGGGTGGTCTTTAAGAAATGACCAGATCCTAATATTTGTTTTATAGTGCTAGAAAAGTTACCAGAGGTAGCTTTAGCTTCATGAGCTGAATGTACATCAATATATTTAAATACATAAGGCTAAAAAGTTCGTTATTGGCTGTAAAATATATCAGCACCAATCAGAAGAGATTAAGAAAATGTTAAAACTGACCCAGACCATAGCTATTGTTTTACCGACCAAAAAACAACGTGTAGAGAAAACGGAACATCAAAGAAAATCCAGAAACGTCGATATGATCCAGTAAGTTTCTTCTGGTGAATATAATATATACTATATTTTAAAATATATATAAAATATGATTTGTTTTTTTTTATAAAATGCTCTATTATACAATTATCTTTATTTTTACTTTCTCGTATACGAAGTAGGCCTATAGAGGAAGTATTGCGCATAAATCTAAATCGAGATATTAAAAAACCTCGAAGTTGTATACCTCTATGAGTCGGAAACTTTTTTTTTTCGAATGTCTCTGTGTGTGTGTGTGTGCTTTGCGTCTGTGTGTGACTTCCAACACAATAACAGGAGTACCCTTATTGCTAGGCTGATGCCAATTCATATGCGTATTATATCAAATATCAAATATTAAAGTTGATTAAAAATATAAATTTTGATTTATTTAATGAACAATTATTTAAATTATATGAAATAATCGTATACAATGACTTTATTTCAAAATTTAGTTTACAATTATGATCTTACTTAAAATGATATAGTCAAATAACAAAATATCATACTTTATATAAAGAGATTTATATATTATTAAAGATAGTTGGACTTTTCGCTTGCGATCTATGTTCATATTTTTAAAGCAGCTGAAGTTGGATCACAGCAAGCTAAGCAGTCAAAAGAAATCGAGTCTGCACACATTTTTTTAGTCTAGTTCTTATGCCATTTTATATTTCCATGTAATTACTAAATATACAAATGTTGTTTAAGTTTTTGAAACTGTGTAAAACTAACAAATAAATTACTATTACTATTTTAAAAGTTTAAATAAAATACATTAATTAAAAAAAAAAGAAAACTGTGGGAGGAATGCTATATACATAGATTTTTGAACGAAAAGATTGTTATATTTGCTGTGTTTTATTGTAATCAACATAACTTTTCCTGTTGCTTATAAAATGTGTATCATTTTAGTTTTCTGTAATCCCAAATTTATTTCAGCTCCACTTAAATTCCCAACCCTCGCCCCCTCAGCTCACCACGCCGATGGAAAAAAAAAATCCCTGAATCATCATTTTATTGCACAATTTGATTTTCAGTTGTTTTTCTTTTTTAAATAAAATTGTAATTAGACATTTTGTATTAGAACTATGAATAAGTAAACCATCTTAAATGAATGAAAGTAGGCTACAAGTAAGAAATAAGTATTACTATTGTAAATCTGTATCAGTCCTCACAAGCCGACGATGAAAACTAATACTAAAGCGAACACGCTGTAATTACATGTCTGAGACGAAAAAAAAAACAATGTATATCTCGGAGAAGACTGATCTACTCTGTAATCTAACCTGCATGTTCGGGGGATTATACGATTGTTTTGCCTAGTTCCATTAACAGTGTCTTGAAGAAAACGCTAGCAAGAAGTTGAGATGCCTAAATCTAAAGAATATCTCAGCTCTTTAGAGTCAGACTCAGGAAGTGGTGAATCTGAGCCTAAGCCAAAGACCAAGAATCCAGAAAAAAGTAGCAACCAAAGAAAAGAGCTCAGCTAAAAGCAGTGAAGAAAAAAAATATAGTCCCACTAAAGGATCATGTGGAGAATTTATGTTTCAGCTAGCTAAGATGAGGAATGCCACAGTCAGTGAGTTCAGAGGCAAAGCAATAGTAAGAATCAGAGAATATTATGAAAAAGATGGAGAGTTACGGCATGGAAAAAAATGTATTAGCCTCAGTATAGATCAATAGCTAGCCCTGCAAGAAAAAATATCAGAGATTGATGAAAGTTTGAAACATCTCTAAATATTTGAATGTTTCATGTCTACTATTGTGTTTGGGGATTTTTTCAAATGTCCATTTGTGTGAATATGAAAACGTGTGTAAATGTACTGATAACTCTTATTTTAAAAAAAGGATATTCTAAAAAGTTAGTAAGGATTTCATTACCAAAAAAATATCTCTTACCACTGAACTACATAATGTATATTTTCACATCAAATATTTATCATTTGATTGTTTGTTGGTTAGTCTCCTAATGGAAGCTTTTAAAATTCTAATTGGACATGATTTGGTCTCATTTTACCATATATATCTTTTTTTTGCTAATTTGTAATTGCTGTAGTTTTTTGTATTATCTTTTAATTCATCACGGTTCCATCCATCCATATTTTAGCTCTTGTAATTTTTCTCCAGTAAAACATCATCCATGTCATAAACCACTCATAGACTATTCAGATATGAATGTATTGAGCTTCCAGAAACTCTGTTTTTATTTATTCATGATTGCCTTTAGCAAAGCAAAGCAAAATTAATTACTTAAATAATGTTTTCCCTTCATCACCATGCGAACAAGTTTTAGAAGATAGCAAGTTTATTAATTTGCATTTCTTTTCATTTACTAAAACACGTTCATCATTTAAAAATGCTGATTTGCATGTTAAAACATGTATATTATTGATATTAATGTACTCAGATATATATATTTGTTTGATGTAATTAAACACTAAATATCTTGAAAAATAATAATTTTAAACTTAGGGGTCATCCATAAATGACGTCACACTCGTAGGGGGGAGGGGGGGGGGGTCCGTAATTTTGTGACGATGTGTGATGAGGGGGAAGGGGGGGGTCAGATGTTGCGAAGTATTAATTTAAAACAAACTATATATTTTCTATAAATAATACTAACAGTAACAGTATTTTAATTATATTTAAAGATAGTTTTATTATAACGCAGTTTATGTACGCTCAGTCTCTAAAGTTATAAAAAATACAAACATTTGGCAATTACATTTTTTTTTTTTTTTTTTTTTTGAAAACTCCTTTTAATATTGTAAATACGGTACTTACATGTTAGGGAAAAAACAATGTGAATACAAATGATATAAATGCAATCCACATTATTTTAAAATGGTTGTTCAGATTATCAATTACTGGGGCAAGAGGGAAGGCATCAGACCTACATTTTTAACTGGTGTATTTATTTCCGAAATTGAGCTAAATAAATAAAAAACACAGTCCCCAAATATAGTTAAACTTAAAAAAGAGTGATTATTAACTAAATATTTTTAATGTTTAATGGATTCAAGTGGAAGATAAAATTATAAATACAATGACATCAAATACTGTATGGTATCTTGAAAAAATAAATAAATTTACATTCATATTTTTAGATGTATTGTATCTGAATATCAAATGTACAATTCTGATGAACATGATACATGAGAGTGAGCAAAATATATGTTCTATGAAAGAACAATCTGTATCTTAGCACACACACACAAACATTATTTTCATAAAATACTTTTTCAAAAGTAATATTTTTTTTAATTTTCTGAATGAATTTATTTTTAAAACAACACTTTCTTATTAAAAATTTTCAAATAATGGGTTTTTATTTTGCAATTACAATAGTTTCAAGATAGCGGCTAAATATAAAGGGAGAAATAATGTATACTTGTTTTTGTTTATCTTAATAATTTATATTATATAAAACAATATACATCTATTAAATTATTTTATTACTTTTCTAATAAAAATGTATACGTTCGTATATATCATTAAAGATATGCGTTTCTGTACAAAAATGTAACTAAATTGCGTTTGTATTTAAAATAGTAAGAACCATTTAAAGATGTTATATCATTTGTTTAATACTTTGTGTAATATTCTAACTTTTGGTTTAGTATGATAAAAATGGTTTCACAAAAATGTTTTCAATCTACAACGGAAATATAAATAAAAAAATGGTTTCGATCATACAACAGGTTTCGTCCTAAAATAATTATTTATACCATAGCTAATACTGTATTTAAAAACATAACACAAAGAAGAATTTTTGGAAAGTATGTTTTAATTCCAACGCTAAGCATTTATTAGAAACTAACGGTATATGATCTATCCATACAAGCAACGCACTGATTGTAAACACCATAATCGTGAAGATACCAGAGAGAGCAGTCACATTATTTAAATCACGCTGTGGGTAAGGCAGTTAATGGAACCTCCACAGTTTTATCACAGAGTTTAACAGATGAATGATATTGAGGAAGATTACTACGAGTCGATGTATGCTTTGATTGTATTTCTAGAATACCAGATGGGTCATACAAACAACTGAAGATATGATATTTAATACTGGAGGTTAGTCATGAGATAAAGGAAGTCTAAAAGAAAAGACAAGATATTGTTATTTTATTTTCTAGTGTCAGAAAAATTAGCAGATGTCACTATATAGACGGTTTATGTCATACATCAATCACTTGAAGTGTAAGACTAAAAAGTGCGTTATTGGCAGTAAAAATACGCAACAATCAGAAGAGTTGGAGCAAATGTTACCTTTAACCCAGACGATAGCTGGTTGTGTAACGTCAGAAAAAAATCATGAAGAGTGGAAGAAAGAACAGAAAAAAAAACAACAACTATTTATAAAAAACTGTGACATAATGGACAAATTTAAATCCATATAAAATAAAGTTGATCTGACTAATGTCCCTGTGCTAAGCTAGCCTATTAAGATTAAGACTTATTTTAGAATTATATTGTTTCAATGTGATAAAAAAGTTTAATTTTATATTTTATAAGGGAAACAACTTACTTATTCTTTTGTTTATTATCGTGTACCTTAGCAGTACTAAAATAGTAAACAGTTATAACATTATTATATTAATTTTCTAATAACAAATTATAGGCTCGAATAAATCTTTTAAGAACTAAGTTTGAATTTGAAAATCAAATTAAATTGCCTTTGTAATTAAAATCGTAAGAACCATTCTAAAATGTTATATAATATCATATATACATTGTGCCAGTTATAACAGACCATTGTTAATAGGCGATTGTCACATCTAATAATTTTATTTTTCGGAATCCACGACAAACATAATTACTTCATACAGAATTTTCAACTCTGGTTTCTCTTCACATCGAGTAAATCTTTCGCCTTTTACTAAAGGTTTCCGTGGTACGTTGAGCACCGAGTCATCATCTCTATGCACTAGAAATAGACTATGCATTTATCACGAAAGTCAGCAATTGGGTTGCGCCCGTATCTGTTCCCTTTAGATCGAGAGATCCGGAGAGGAGCCACCCGGACTACGGCTCGGGTGGCTTAATGAAAACATGGGCCCCATTCTTTGCAGCCAAGTCAACAACAGCAATCCTCGATCTACCACAGGAAGAATGTCCGGACCTTTATCCAGCTGAAACACCTACTATGCAAGTACTCATCACTTCAAGAGCCCAACCCAACCAGCAAGGCCATATTATAAGACAGCTTATCAGCAATCATCACATTCTTCTACTCAATTACGGCAGAGATGACACCTGGTACTTCTGCTCACAAGCCTTCGACGTCACCACAACGCACAACATATGCAAAACACACGGTCCATATACATTGCAATTCTCACTACACGAAAACGACAAAATCAATGGATCCTCAGATGGGTACCACCTACACTGAACAATGCTACACTCATACAAGCGCTACGTCCTTATAGTAACAAAGAGCCATCTGTAAACACAATCCCACACACGAACAACCGCAGCTTCTCTATCTACACCAATAATCCAAAAACTATCCCACACTACATACAAATATACTATAAAAACAAATCACTGATCGCAATCGTCGGGAGAAGACAACGTGTCTAATCTGTTCCCCCACCCTACACTGGACGAACCATTGCCAACAAACGCCTACATACACATCACCACAAGAAGACCCAACAGAACAATCAACAACGCAAGAAACAACAAGGATAACAGCCCCTATGGAAACAGAAACAAAAGTAAAATGGAAGAACGAAGACAGTCTAGCCACACTGCAAGAAAGAAAAACTAAATCGGCCAAAACAACTTTAGAAACGACTGCAATAAGTCCATTAAGCACTGTAGAAACCCAGCCGCAACAAGAAACTACAAACCGAACTAATTGAAATCTCCAAACCTATAACTCCTGTAAAAGACAAGAGCTGCGGTTATTGCTTTCACAGTTTCAGTTCTGCCAGCGAGTGTAAAACACATATAAAAACTTCCCATCCTGATACGAGTAAATGCCCGCATCGTAACAATCTGATCAAAAGCAGAGAAGCAATAAAGCACCACGTACTAAAACACCCAGACACCGCCGTCTTCCACTGTGAATACTGCCTAACAAGTCTATACACCAAATACGACATAGAAAAACACCTCAACGACCAGCAACCCGACAACGACCTCTGCCACAATCAAATATTCTACACCCTCAACCCAGACAGATCCATTTCTTACATATATGCAGACGAGAGAACAAGAACAGTGAGAAGGACAACTATTCAAATAGGACACGCTATACTCACCCCTTAAACGAGTTTTGTCAATCCCTCCTCATCCGGATTCCATCACTTTCATTTTACCTTAACCGCTTTTACTGCTTATCCCTTAAAATTTTGTATAACAACATATATAACAACATATATGATAACTATGTACTTACTTATTATTAATACGTTCATCGAAAAAAAATTTCGTTAGATGATAAAAGTTAGTAGAAAAAATGTATACATTTGTAAATTCATCCTGATATGTTTTTTTTTTAATAAGAACGTTTGAAAAAATGTAAAATAGTTTGATGTTGTTGCACTTGTTTTAAATTGCAAATAAAAGTATAAAAAAATTGTTTTTCCAAAAACAAAAACCGGGTTTTTAATTTAAATCTATAAATACATTTCAAATTAAAGATAAACAAGTTAATTAAAAAGTCTAGTGACATTAATGCGCAATTTCCTTATGTTATCTAAAAATAGCTCTGACGTATAATGCTGGGATGCGTTCAAGCTAGAAGAACGATCGGTTTGTAGGTGTTTATGTAATTTTAAAATTTGTGACTAAACGAGAGGATATTTTTGAAAACTTTCTTCGGCAATATTGTTCTAAATTATGGCAGGAATCGATTGGTACATGTTTCAAGTCGCTAAGTGGTCTGGTTGCCGAGATATGGGCCAAAAACTGCATTTGTTCGAGGTTTTTTGGCTTTTCCGGGAAATACATGAAAGAAACCCGGAATTTTTATGGCCTATGCTCATTCTCGTAACTTGCTTAACATAATTGCTTTTGGAACTAGTCATCGATATTGCTTCGTTGAGGAGGAGATACGACTTAAAGCCCGGACACACATTCATCCATACATTCATTCATCCATCCATCCATCCATTCCCAGAAATGACGCGTTAATAAACGCAATTCTCCAGAATGGAAATTGCGCTAAAAAGTTCGCCAAGTTCTCAAGCTTCATTATATGAAATTTCAATTGAAAATTAAAATTTTTATTTTAGAGACTTAAGCATTAACTTAAATTATTTGGATGTATATTGTATGTGAGTTTTTTTGTATTTATATTGTGTGTGCATTTCATAACAGTTAGTATGTATGTATTTTATTTCTGCTATTATATTCATTCAACTTTTAGTATTGACTACACATACATTATTTCAAGTGTTTTACCTGGAACATAGACGGGCCCAAAGGTTGATACAGCATAGAAAGAGCGTGCAACACAGAGCTGATCCTTGTGGCAGACCATACTCGATCGTTATCAGATCAGATAGGTCAGTTCCTACCCTGGTCCTGATAATACAAGCGTCCAGAAAGTCTGTTGGTCACCGGTAGGCTACATGTTCTTACACACGCCCATTTGACGGAGTTTTAATATCAATTTGGATCTCCATACCTTATAGTAGGCCTGTTTCAGATCGAAGGACAGCACATAGGTGGTGACCTTTGAGTGGAAACAGCCAGTGATTTCCTTAATCAATTGAAGAACGGAGTCCACTGGCTGCCGTCCCCACCAAAAGCCCGCTTGACACGAGTCTATCAGTCTTTTATTTGACAAAAACCAAAACAAGCGGACATTGACCAGCCTTTCCAAGAGCTTGCTGATGTTAGAGCAGAGGGAGAACGGTCTGTAGCTCTCAGGTGAACCCAGATCAAGATCCGTGGCAATTTTCTAGAACAATTCATGGTATTTCAAGTTAATTTTTAAACATTTCAAATAATTGTAACTAAAATGATGTAGATCTAGTAATTTTTTACTAAGTAAAAAACTCAAAATAACCACGTTACAATTATATCTTTAAATAACAGAGTGTGCATCATTATAATGTGATCGCTTAGTCAGGTGTGTAGGGCTAACGGTCAGCCCGACCACAAAAAGAGAGAGAGGCGGTTTGTTATAGAAACACGTGCAGCGAAATGTTGAGTAAATGTAATATAATGTCGTCACGTTGATTAACCGAATTTAAAATCGTTGATCGCTAGACAGCTACAAATTCAGTAAAAATTAATAAAAAAAAATACTGCCCGCGATCTCTGACTCTTTAAGAAAAATGGCGGGTCAATATAACCTTTAAATTTGAGGGACAAGGTACACAGTGTCACGGCTCGATTATTCTTTCAATAAAGAACCATTTTAGATAGTCTTAGCTAACCGATTAAGTGAATGATATGTTAAAATTCTATTGTTTGGATGTGATAAATAAAAGGGACTTAACTTAATTTACATTTTATAGGGGAAACAACTTCAAATTCTTTTGTTGATTAACGTGTACATAAAGAGTAAAAGAATAGTAATCAGCCATTACATTATTATATTAATTATCTAATATCATTTTATACGTTCGTATGTATCGTTTAAGAGGTCAGTTTATGTATAAAAACAAAACTAAATTAATTTTTGTATTCGAAATTGTAAGACTCATTCCAAGATGTTACATAATTTCTTACATAGTTTGAGCTAGAATTTCTATTATTTATCATGATCATTGTGCATTACCGCAAATTATTTTATTTATGATAACGAAGCTAAAGTTGAATCTTTAAAATCAACTAATGATAAGTCACACAAAGCTGATAGAACTACATCAGAGGTCGGTAACCATTTGAGACTGAAGAGCCGATATTTTCTATTTTTTTAAAGAGCCACTAACTTTTTTTTATAAATTATGGTAATTGATTAGGATTAGGTAAATGGACTTTAAAAAATGGGTTTAAGTATGAAATAATATTTATTCATATAAAAACATAAACATGTTTTCACAACACATAATAATGTATTTAACAAGCTCTGCTATTAATATAACTCTCTCTCTCTCTCTCTCTCTCTCTCTCTCTCTATATATATATATATATATATATATATATATATATATATATATATATATATATATATATATATATATATATATATATATATATATATATATATATCACTATTTCTACCAAATTTAGAAGCTAATAACTAAAATACAATGTCGCAAAAGTCAACCCAATGCACACTGACATTTAAGACAATGCCTTCTGAAAAAAAGAAAATAAATAAAATTGTAAATATTCGAGAAAAATAAGCACTTCGGTAGTAGAAAGCATGGAACTACTGCCACGGGGCTGGCCACATCACAGTTGTGGAGGTGGGCCTAGTAACCAAGCAGCTGTCAGCTGACTGTATACACTCTACTCCACAAATTGTTAGTGTTTTTATTTTGTCTAAAGTTCTTTTTTTTAAGGTATAATATTTTTTATGAATTATGAAATTAAAATAATATCTAACCCAGACCATAGCTGTTCTTGTAACGGAAAAAAAAAGTTGATGCAACAGAGAAAAAGAAATAGACGAGAACTATGAAATTTTAATAGCATTTACTTTCTATATAAATTATATTATATTTCTTTTTATAAGGTTGTGTCTGTGCGTGGGTGGGGGGGGGGGGGGGTGGCGGGGGTGGGGGGTGGGGGTGGGGGTGGGTTTGACGTGCCTTCAATTCCACCCCCCCCCCCCCCCCGGAAGCGATGCCTAAAATAAACAGTACTCTGTTAAATTAGCGCAACACAAAATTAGAAGAACAAGAATATGTACACTTGTGGGAACATCTTGAAATTTAAATACCCAAGCTTTCGGTACTATTAAATACACTTAATTTTTTTTTTAAATGTAAGAGATGATTGATTGTTTACTGCTTAATAAATATAGAACATTCTAAACTATACGAGTGTCATTTTTTAAGCTTTATTATTTCATTATATTATTATGTGTCGTATATAAGTTGAAAGATGTTAACGAATATTAGTCTGTGACACTCGGTTATGAACGATATAAAATATAATAATACATATAAACAATAAACACCTGCTATTCTGTTATAATATTTAGTTACTACCACTTTTAATGTACTTTCCTGTGTTCTAAAACTGAGTTATTTCAATGTAAACAATGCTTGTGATTGGATCATATTTATCGGGGCGTGCTGTATGAAAGCTTTGAGTGTAAGTAAATCACTCACCGTAAAATCACCGTTAATCACTCACCGTAATATCACCGTTAATCACTCACCGTAATATCACCGTTAATCACTAACCGTAATATCACCGTTAATCACTCACCGTAATATCACCGTTAATCACTCACCGTAAAATCACCGTTAATCACTAAAATGGCGCTCTCGCAAACCGATTACACTATCGCACAGGGCGTTGCGTAACACCCCTAGCTCGGTTTAATCATCGAATGTCGTGTGCCGGATTATCACTGTTGTAGGGTTCACTTTAAAACTAACGTAGGCGCGTAGTGCTCGCGGGATAGCCCTGAGCGCCAAATCAAACCCTGCAGAGACGCCGGAGGACGCGCCTGATTCGATTTCGTGGGCGCCTATAGCAACTCATTGTATCCAAAACCTACTGCGGGTTCCAAGTGCGAACATAGCCGCTCTGGAACGCTGGAAGCGCCATACCGTGTATTGACAAAAATCGAACCCTCCCGGGCGCTGCCAATAAGAATTTTTTTCGCAGAAATCTTCACGGGCGTATTTTCATCTATTTTCCAAAGTTTCGCGGCATTCGGATGAACGGTGTCGAACCTCATCTGACTTTTAATTTCCATATACCGCACCCTCCCGGGGCGCAGCCCTTTCAAAATGTAAACATATCTTTGGCAGAACCTCCGCTTTAATTTTTATAGATCGAATCGCTCCCTGCTGGGGCGTCAACCGTGCGAATTTGACAATTTACTTTCGCAAATATCCCCCAGGACTATTCTCAACAATTTTCTAAAGTTTCATGGCGATCGGATAAAGGTTGTTTTAAGGCGCGAACTTAGTTAATGAGTAATAAAATAATTTAAAAAAAACGACAGATCCAACCGATTGCAATCATTTAATCTTTAAACATGATTTCTCCTACAACGAAAAAAATATAAATAGTCAGCACCGCTGGAAGTGAGAAGTTGATAGAATCAAAAATAGACATGTGATGGAATGTTTTGAATTTGATTAGCAATGCACTGAACTTAGGGAAATAACTTTTGTAACATTATTTTTATGAACAACATATTATAAACAGTACAGACATTATATTACTACTGCATCCTAATTTAAGAAAGTAACAGACAAATGCAATTCTAATTTAGAAAAAAAATATCTTAATTGTTATTGTAAGGAATATTACATTTGTAATGTTGTTAAACGTAATTATCATCATCGTCTTCAATCATCCAACGTGGAGTATTACTGTGCTGCATGTGTACCCGGATTGGCTACGCCCAGCTGCACACAATGCAGTGTGCTTCACTCGCGTTACACCCACACGTGTGTTGTGTTGGTTTTCTCTCAGGATCTGACCCTACCCGCTCTTAACCCCAGTGGGTGTCGACAACTAACATACCGACTTGGCAGTGTTATCATATATCTAGTGTTTCTTCGAGACTTTTATCTCCGGGGGTGGGGCATTTTAAATTTTCGTGGGGGAGGGGGGCGGTAGAGGACACCATTAAAAGTATATATTGTCTATATAAAGTTCATTTCGTTCAAAGGAGGGGGGGGGGGGGGGGGCAATGGACTTTTTTCGCCCCCCCCCCCCCACCTCCGAAGAGATGCCTGGAAAAACTCTGCATATATCTTGATAACTTCCTCAACTAATATAACACACCAACAAATATAAAAATACAAACACATCATTCTTGTCTCCAGTGATAAACCTAACACAAATAAAAAGGTAAAAGAAACCATTTGCCATAATAGTATCTTCACATCTAATAATTGCACAAGGAAATAAAAATAGGATCTGACACTGATGTGGATATATTTAGCGATTATGTGTAAGGGAGACAACGTATATACTATACTTGTTAGTAAACAAATATAGACTATAAATATACTTAAATCAACTATATTGTTGTTTCTTAATTAGTTATACATGTTTTAATGTTCTATGATTAAATTGTTATAACACTTTAATTTTTATAAAAAAACTATATACAATGTAAATTATATCAAAATAGTTACACTATTATTTTATTTTAAAACCATGTGTAAGTTGTAAGTTTGTGAACATGTAATAATTGCATTTTCAATGTTGTATTGTTTTTCTCATAACATTATTAAAGAATAGATACAAGGCATGGCTTTTTTTGTCAATTATTTAAAAATTCATTTGTTAATCATCTTTTATCTCAAGTTTTCACTGAAAAAACATGTTTAAGTTGAAACATGTGTACTTTGATTTTTTTTACAAATATGATTAAATGCCTTGTACATTGAATGTATGCATTGAATAGTCATTTTTTAGCTATAGCACTAGGTTGAAAGCTGCATTGTTTAAATCAATTTCTTCTTTCTTTTAAACTTGGATTTTTTTTTTCTGAAAGCTAAATACACGTGGGTAACACAATATTCTGTTCTTTCAATAAGAACTTTAACCATATAACAGTAATGATAACAGCTTCTTCAAGTACTTTAGCGGTTATTGTGTAGTTTAGCTTTTCAATCAATGAGTCAGTTAATAGAGGTTAACAGGATAATTTTTTTAAAAGCCAATGTACAGCGACAAGTAGTAAATAATGCATTCCATTTTGATACTCATAAACTAGTTTTATTAATAGACACTGTCTATGCTACTTCATGTGGAATTAAAAAATTTTTTATCTTTATTGAAATAGAAATTACATTAGCTTATACTAGTCATGATTTATTTGCTCTAAATATAAACAGTACATTCAATAGCTGCATACACCACAATGAATGTTGATATAATAGTTGGATAAATGAATGTGTGGTTTTATAGATAAGTTTAAACAAATGTTGTTTTAAGATATTTAGAACACATTTTTTTTTAAAATAGTGACATGCAATTTAAGTTTTTAATAGGGACTTTTAACTTTCCCTGAGTCTTGAAAATAAAGGTACTGAAACTATGTATCACCTTATAGTATTTTGATAAATCAATTATTGTGATTTCATGTTATGATAAATGTTTCTTTTGCAATAAAATCTAGTGAGAGCTACCTTTTATGTCAACACTGTCACTTTAAAAAATCAATAAAAATTTGATGGAAAAAAAAAAGTATTTTATGAACGCCAATGCATGTACTTAGAAGACTAAGTGTTTCATTTTCGTATCTTTAGTACACAACGATGACTAAACGTTCTTATGAGTAAAGTCTAACTAGGAGTGACACGTAACTTTAAAAAAAAAAAAAATTGTAGGCCTAAATGATTTGTTTTACAGATTACTAAACAAGTAACACTTTAATCTTTGTTTTAATCCGATCTGTAACTGACAATCAGAACTCTAAATGACAGTTATCTGCCTATTTCATGATCTGTAACTGGCGACCAGAACTCTAAATGACAGATAACTGCCTCTTCTTAAGGTCCGTGGTCAGCTCTCAGACGTAAATATATTTCATAACCGTTTATTTCTCTGATCCAGTGATTACAAGCACTTATTCCAGTTATCTTCTCTTTTTCTGTTTAATGTAGTCATCTTTTAATTACATTTTGATGACCGAGTCATTATCAAATTAGAGCAAAAAAATAGGCGTCTATGATAATTACCGGATATACATTTGCCCGAGTGGCGTATGTTCGGTGTACGTTTTTCTAAATGTGAGAAATGCTCAAACAGACAGTTCGACTAGTATGAGAAATGCTCAATGGATATTTTCCTAAGTTTGAGAAATTCTTGAGCAGACATTTTGCCTAGTAGATATCACTTAAGACCAGACTTGGATTATCGATGGTATAATTTATTTTCTTGACAAATTGTATTGATATATGTGGTTTATGTTTCACCACGCGCTATCATATATATTTTGGATTGTGTAGTGAGAATAATTATGTTAATTATCATATGTGTTGTTTGGTGTTGTAACACAATCTACTTGAATATTGTCTTTTAGTTTTAATCGAGCGTCATTTGACGTGTTGTATTTCCTTCCACACGAGGTAATTTTGTTCAAATGAAAACATAAATTGGCTGTCGTAATTTGTACTTTGTCGATTGAGTCAAGCATTCCAAATATTTGATTGAAACGCTGTTTTATCCTTAGTTAGCGTTTAAGTCTAAATAAGGACTTTATTAGTTTTTTTCATTAGTTTTCATTAGTAATCGAAATATTGTCCGGAATTTTGTTTTTTATGACTATATATTATTAAAAGAAAAATACTGAAAACAAAGTAAAGTGTTACCTTAAGATACGAGTATAATTTGTTCCGTAAAATTACTCTGCAATAAAAATTGCTTGTACTTCAAAGCAATTTTCTCCCTTGTAAATAAATGCCATTAATCCGTACCAGCCCGCCAATTTGCTACCGAGTTGTATTTATAGATGCTTTTCATGAATAGAAGTATATTTATACAGGACAAAATCTGTTATAATAACATAATAAAGGTAACGCAAATAAAATGGTTTAAATAAAGTGTATTGACATGAAGGTCGGCGCCGGAGGACACATGTGCCTCCCCCCCCCCCCCATTTCGCTACGCCTCTGCTCTGTGCTAAGCTCACCGATTAAGAGAAAGGCTTATACTATAATTGTATGGTTTCGATATTATAAATGAAGAGGACTTAAATTAATTTACATTTTAGAAGGGAAACAACTTTCCTACTCTTTTGTTGATTAAAGTCTACCTAAGCAGTACAAAAACAATATGCAACTATTATATTTTTATAATAATTTTCTAATAATAAGTTATACATTCGTAAATGTCTTTAAATAGATACGTTTCTATATATAAATGTATATAAATTACTTTTGTATTTAAAATCCTAAAAACCAGATAAATATGTTATATATTTTTTTATATACTTTAAGCCTGTTCTTTAATTTACTATCGCTAATAACGTAACTCGGCGTCAATTATTTCATTTTTTAAAAACGTATAAATGGCAGGAGAGTAACTTCATGGTGTATGTAGATCTAGATACATAGAAAACTACAGTGACCTTCTTTACGCTATCTTAGCAAAAATTTGATTTAGATCTAGATCTACCTGGATGCAATGAAACTGTAACAATGTCTTTGTTTGGTTTTACAAAAAGACTGGGTTCAGTCTTCAGCAGTGTTTTGACAACTGCTATTAGAACCCCCCTATCATGTATTACATCAAGATCTTTCAGCGCAGCAAGCACTACCTGTCATAGCAGTGCTCAGAGATCTAGTTTTACATCTGAACGTAAATCAATTCATAATTTTTACTCAGGTAGAATCTTACAGAACATTGCATCCTGTTGCTTAATACCACAGAGGCTTATCTCTCTAGAATATATGCATCGTAAATGTCTTTACAAGAAAGTGAGAAGGAAGAGATTAAGTCCCCTAGAAGGAAACCCACAACTTAAAGGGATTGTCCTGAAAACTCTGATAAAAAAGCCCAAGAAGCCAAATTCAGCCAACAGAAAGTGCGTCCGTGTTCGGCTCAGCACAGGAAGAGAAGTGACCGCGTACGTACCAGGGGAAGGCCATAACCTGCAGGAGCACAACATCGTATTAGTTGAAGGTGGGAGGCTGCAGGACACGCCAGGTGTGAAACTGACCTGTGTGCGTGGGAAGTTTGACCTCCCACATGTAAAAAAGAAGTGATTTATTAAATGTTCTTAACTTCCCAAAAAAAAAAAAAAAAAAAAAAAAAAAAAAAAAAAAAATTAAAAACGTATAAATAATGCAATAATAAATCAATAATATCGCTTCTCGACCTGTTGGCTAAGATACTAAGATCAAAGTGTAGTATCTGTTATGGTTCTACCTAAATCTTAGCCATTTGGTTTGGTCAGCCCTTTTTAGGGCTGGCTGCCGGTGTCGAGAGGTGGCCATTCGATAACATTCGAGAACATTCGATAACTTAATTACTCACGCTATTGCAACTATCGCCAACGATCGCTGTGGGGTTGCGCCCACACATCCCTCGAAGTGCACATGCCCTCGAGATGAGTCACACAGTATTTGTATTGGGTGGCTTCAAATGTACGAGTGGCTAACTTTCAATCTTCTATTTTTCAGCCTGACGACACCCATCTAGGAGAAATCTTAGGTGGGAGGTCCGTCACGATTGCCAGCCAATCAACCTATCAACCACGCAAACATATCGCTACTAACTACTTTGCCACTACTTTGGCGACACCCACCTAGGAGACGTCTTAGGTGGGAGGTTCCGTCAAATACTAGCAAACGAACTAACCATCTCTCAAATACCAGCTCAACTCACCCAAAATAAACAATCGTCAACACCTTCACTCTACACATTTCAACTTCTAGGCCAAGCTCAAATCCTTCACATCTACAATCCTCGACTCAGCAATATCACGAAAACTAATCATTCCTCTACGTCATCTCGCCCACTTTAAGCTCCACTCCATTCTATCAACGCTGCCATCCATTAACGACATCTAGTACCAAGTCATCTCGTCATCCCTCAACGATCAAATACTCAAAACATCTCACGTGTAATCATCCATAAACTCTCGTCAACCCTCTCCAAGTTCTACAACATTCGATCAACTCTACCATAAACGATAAGACACAGGCTCGCCCTTTCAACAACAGAATATCTCTCATTGACATTCTCAAACTACAACTACCAACTAAGAATCAACCACTACCCAACCAAGATTGAATTAATCGCAAGAAGCACGGCCAAAAACGGAGAAGCGATCATGTATTGTCCTGTAATCTATGTTACATGTAAAGAAACCGGAAATGGAAAACAAGAAATCAGAAGAACATGGAAAAATGGAATAAAAAGAAAACAGAAGTAAATCAAGAAAATCACATTGTACATTTGTCTATTTATGCAATGCTATGTATTGTATCTATTTTATCATGTTCATGCAACCTATTCACATGTGGAAGGAAGACTATTAAACTTGTAAAAAAAAAAAAAAAAAAAAATATGAATGGTTTTTAATTTAAACCAAAGATACATTACAAATTATACAAGTGTATTACGAAAAAAAAGATAACACTTTTGAATTTTCAGACTAGCGGCTTCAACCCCCGACCCCAACCCCCACAAAATTCAAAAACTTCTTCATAACCGAATGTCGCTGTTTCTTTACAGAACACTGATTATGCCAGCTTACTACTTTATAACCCCCACCCCTACCACTAAACGTTTCTATGTATTATATGTATATTTAAGAATAAAAGAGATAAAGATAGCGGAGGTTTGTAAATCTACTACGGTCTTCGTATGTCACGTGATGAAATACAATTAATTGGACAGTGGTCACCTTCGGGACAAAGCTCAGTGGAGCTGAAAAAAAATTACATGATTAAAAAAAAAAAAAACTTTTTTTTTTGCTTGTCTTTTATTTCATAAACATGTATTTTTAAATGTTTTAAAATATATCAATTTGGTGTTTAAATATATCCTTTTTTAATCCACATATCTAAATTATAAATATCTACATTTAATTTTTTTTTTAAAGATTCGTATGTTTTACCTACATAAATCTATTTAAACAAAGTGGGGGCTTAAAGACAAGTTATTGCGGCTAAATTATAAATATCTACATTTAATTTTTTTTTTAAAGATTCGTATGTTTTACCTACATAAATCTATTTAAACAAAGTGGGGGCTTAAAGACAAGTTATTGCGGTCACTCTAGCGTCGTATTTTAAGTTATCCTAAATAGGCTTACATTTTATTATGGATTTAATCTCATATTACGTGATCTCAGTAGGACGTGATTATATGTAAATATGTATATCTTATGTAAGAAGGAAAACATAAATAAACGAGTAATTGATAGTGTTTTCACGATGACACATCATTGTCCAAAGATGTATAAAAATGCAATTTAACTGCAATAGTTCACAGTATGAAAAAACCCACCAAAAAGCAAGCGTACAAACGTTAAAATAACAATTGTGTATAAACTTTAGAAATGTAAACAAAATAACCTTGCATAATAGAATGGTTAGATAACAATTACAATTACCGCGCAGTAGAGAGAAGATACCAATTAATGTACAGGCACCGTGGTACTACATGTTATTTTTAATGAAATTTTTTAAGAATCTGTTATTAAAATCACATCAGTCACATCATTGCCGTTTACATAGTCATTATCATTATTGTTATCATCGTCGTCGACCTTTTCGTTGACGTCATCAAGACTGTTAATTATTACGTGATTCAACACGATTAAGTATCCATAAATATCATACTCACTTCAACATATTAAATTTATGTATGTGCCAGATAGTTATGGACATTTTCGGATATAACGAAATCTAATAGAGGAATATAAACAACTCTGTGCTAAAGAAATGCACCTAGTTACCTCCCGTAAGTTAGGGGAAACAATTCTTACACCAATTATTTAAGTCAACAAATGGCGGTCGCCAAGAAGAAACACACACTTATTTTGAAGTAAAAGATGAACATGTTAAGTTTTCCTATGCACATTTGAATGTAATTTTTTTTTATTACAGTGATGAAATGTATTCGACAATTCAAATAATCATACATATAACGCCATAGCTTTACACTAAAATGTGCTTATTGGTAGTTGTAAACATTTTATAAAGTAATTTCCTTGCAGAATTAATGAAATTAAAATATGTTTGTTTTCTTTATACATAGCTAAATACAACTGTAATCAATAATAATTAGTTTTTGCTAAATAAACATCCACGAACGGTTAGTAGCTGTATTATGTTTTGGTTGGAAGTCGATAGGTACATGTTTAAAAAAATAGGTACACAAATGCTATCGTTAACGTTTCGTACCGAATAATATATTATACTTACATATAAACACGCAGATAATCAAATCATGCTTTCGCGTATTTGCAAATGAGTACGCTTTAATTTTTGTTAGAGTCTTACGCTTTTTTTTATTGGTATATAAAACAAAAGTTGCATGCCTATAATAATATAGTAAAACAATTTGAAAGAAAACTGTTTCTCAAATGAGTTAGATAAGTATAATTAAAGAGCTCCTATGCACACTATGTTGTAACTTTTTCGAGTACTTTTCCACGAACTGGTAAACTCGCTAATCTGGTTACTCTATCTCAAATTTTGCTCGTATGACAAAGCACATTTTAGCTTGATCGATAGCTCGTATTCCAACACTCTCTTATATTGGGAACTCTTATGTTGAGGTACCACTTTATGTAAAAGTCTTCATTTTAATAAACAAACGTATGACTACATGTGTTCAATGACATTATACAATTGAAATCACAGAGGCTAAATTTTTTAACTTTTGGTTTAGTATGACACATAGGTTTCATAATTTTTTTTTTCACTCTACAACGGAAATGAAAATAAAAAATGTTTTCGATCATACAACAGGTTTTGTCCTAAAGTCATTTTTTTATACCATAGCTAATACTGTATTTAAAAACATAGCACAAAGAAGACTTTTTGAAAAGTATGTTTTAATTCCAACGCTAAGCATTTATTAGAAACTAATGGTATATGATCTATCCATACAAGAAACGCAAAGATTGTAAACACCATAATCGTGAAGATACCAGAGAGAGCAGACACAATATTCAAATCACGCTGTGGGTAAGGCAGTTAATGGAACCTCCACAGTTTTATCACAGAGTTTAACAAATGAATGATATTGATGAAGATTACTACGAGTCGATGTATGCTTTGATTGTCTTTCTAGAATACCAGATGGGTCATACAAACAACTGAAGATATGATATTTAATACTGGAGGTTAGTCATGAGATAAAGGAAGTCTAAAAGAAAAGACAATATATTGTTATTTTATTTTCTAGTGTCAGAAAAATTAGCAGATGTCACTATATAGACGGCTTATGTCATACATCAATCACTTGAAGTGTATGACTAAAAAGTGCGTTATTGGCAGTAAAAATACGCAACAATCAGAAGAGTTGGAGCAAATGTTACCTTTAACCCAGACGATAGCTGGTTGTGTAACGTCAGAAAAAATCATGAAGAGTGGAAGAAAGAACAGAAAAAAAACAACTATAAAATGATAGTAATAAAAAACTGTGACATAATAGACAAATTTAAATCCATATAAAATAAAGTTGATCTGACTAATGTCCCTGTGCTAAGCTCGCCTATTAAGAGAAAGACTTATTTTAGAATTATATTGTTTCAATGTGATAAAAAAGTTTAATTTTATATTTTATAAGGGAAACAACTTACTTATTCTTTTGTTTATTACCGTGTACCTTAGCAGTACAAATATAGTAAACAGTTATAACACTATTATATTAATTTTCTAATAACAAATTATAGGTTCGAATAAATCTTTTAAGAACTAAGTTTGTATTTGAAAATCAAATTAAATTGCCTTTGTAATTAAAATCGTAAGAACCATTCTAAAATGTTATATAATCTAATATATACATTGTGCCAGTTATAATATTTCCTTTTGGCGATTGTCACATCGAATAATTTTATTTATCGGAATCCACGACAAACATAATTACATATGCAAATATAGTCAACGTTCACAGAGGGGTTGCGCCCTCGGATGTTCCCCCTGGGCCGAGAGGCTTGGGGAGGAGCCTCCCGGACTACGGTCCGGGGGGTTTAATGAAATCCAGGGCCCAACCCCTTTCAGCCACCACCGCCATACTCGATCTACCTGATGAGGACTGTCCAGAACTCTTCCCGGCTGACTCACCCACCATTCAAGTCACAATCAACTCAGGAGGTCAACCCAATCTAAGAGGTCACATCCTTCGACAACTAATAAGCAACCAACAGATCTTCCTCCTCAATTATGGTCGTGCAGACACGTGGTTCTTCACATCAAATGCCTTCGACGTCACCACCCTACACAACACACACAAAACACACGGTCCCTACACACTATTCTTCACTTTACACGAAAAGAACAGAGTCAACGGAACCCTTAGGTGGGTCCCACCTACACTAAGCGATCGCACACTCATTAAAGCACTACAACCCTACAGTAACAAAGAACCTTCCATATACACAATCCCTCTCACCACCAACCGTAGCTTCTCCATACACACTGACAATCCAGCAAACATCCCCCACTACATCCAATTAAACTACAGAAACAAGTCACACAACATCCTAATAGCCATCAACGACAGAAAACAAGCCTGCCAAACCTGCTCGTCAACTTCACACTGGACCAACCGCTGTCAAACTCTCAACCTACAATCAACGCCCAATGATCAAATACCAGCACAATCTACAGCTCCATCCGCTCTACAAGGCCCCATGCCAAGTAATCAGCAACACTCCTCAACCGAAGACGCAGCACCGAACCCGAAAACACCGCCCAAAAAACAGCCCCCAGCACAACAACCAGCGCCACCCGCCCAACCAGCAACAACACCAAGCAGCCAGCAAATAACTCCAATCGCCAAGCCACCTCCAACAACAAGCAGCCAGCTAGAAGCACTACCCGCCCAGACAACACCATCACCAAGCAAACAACAAGCAACGATAAAAAAACCGATCAACCCATCCAGGCCGGCAAGTACACCATCAACACCAAGCAAACAAGCAACTGCAGCAAGGTCGAAGTCGGACAAACCAGCTACGTCAAGAGCTCTAACATTGAACGCTCCGTTCTTTTTCTCAGACATGGACACCACTCTTGCAAGCTTCAAAAGGAAGAAGGAAGATAGCCCTACAGAGGAGAAAAAAATAATAAAAAGTAAAAAATTTACTCATGACAACAAACGCTGTAGGTTCTGCCCAGAACAAAATAGAACAGCTGAGGAAACGGAAAAGCACGAACATAGAATGCACTATAGATTCTTACGGTGTGATCTTTGTGTAGACAAAGGGTACCACACAGACATATACGCGCACTTTGCAGAAAATCATCAAGAAGTAACACTGTATGACTGCCGAGATTGTACCGTATCCCTCCCATTAGAGGGCATGAAGGAGCATACAAAGGTACACCACGTGAGGACTCGCTCCTCGAAGTCACTCGTCGGTTTTTGAAAGAGAAACCAGGGTAAATAGGTATTTTAGACGTTTTGTAAATGTTTATGTATAAATAAAAAAAAAAAAAAAAAAAAAAATTTCAAAGTTAAGAAAAAAAAAAAAAAAAAAAAAAAAAAAAAAAAAAAAAAAAAAAAAACATAATTACATACAGAATTTTCAACTCTGGTTTCTCTTCACATCGAGTAAATCTTTCGCCTTTTACTAAAGGTTTCCGTGGTACGTTGAGCACCGAGTCATCATCTCTATGCACTAGAAATAGACTATGCATTTATCACGAAAGTCAGCAATTGGGTTGCGCCCATATCTGTTCCCTTTAGATCGAGAGATCCGGAGAGGAGCCACCCGGACTACGGCTCGGGTGGCTTAATGAAAACTTGGGCCCCATTCTTTGCAGCCAACAGCAATCCTCGATCTACAACAGGAAGAATGTCCAGACCTTTATCCAGCTGAAACACCTACTATGCAAGTACTCATCACTTCAAGAGGCCAACCCAACCAGCAAGGCCATATTATAAGACAGCTTATCAGCAATCATCAAATTCTTCTACTAATTTATGTCAGAGCTGACACCTGGTACTTCTCCTCACAAGCCTTCGACGTCACCACAATGCACAACATATGCAAAACACATGGCACATATACATTGCAATTCTCACTTCACGAAAACGACAAAATCAATGGACCCTCAGATGGGTACCACCTACATTGAACAATGCTACACTCATACAAGCACTACGTCCTTATAGTAACAAAGAGCCATCTGTAAACACAATCCCACACACGAACAACCGCAGCTTCTCTATCTACACTGATAATCCAAAAACTATCCCACACTACATCCAAATAAACTACAAAAACAAATCACTAATCGCAATCGTTGGGAGAAGACAAGCGTGTCAAATCTGTTCCCCCACCCGACACTGGACGAACCATTGCCAACAAACGCCTACATACACATCACCACAAGAAGACCCAACAGAACAATCAACAACGCAAGCAACAACAAGGAAGACATCCCCTATGGAAACAGAAACTAAAGTAAAAAGGAAGAACGAAGACAGGCCAGCCACAATGCAAGAAAGAAAAACTAAATCGGCCAAAACAACTTTAGAAACGACTGCAACAAGTCCATCAAGCACTATAGAAACCCAGCCGCAACAAGAAACTACCTCCGAACTAATTGAAATCTCCAAACCTTTAACCCCTGGAAAAGACAAGAGCTGCGGTTATTGCTTTCACAGTTTCAGTACTGCCAGCGAGTGTAAAACACATACAAAAACTTCCCATCCTGATACGAGTAAATGCCCGCATTGCAACAATCTGATCAAAAGCAGAGGAGCAATAAAGCACCACGTACTAAAACACCCAGACACCGCTGTCTTCCACTGTGGATACTGCCTAACAAGTCTATACACCAAATACGACATAGAAAAACACCTCAACGACCAGCACCCCGACAACGACCTCTGCCACAATCAAATATTCTATATCCTCAACCCAGACAGATCCATTTTTTACATATATGCAGACGACAGAACATAAACAGCGAGACAACTACATTTAAAAATATGGAAAGGACGACTCTTCAATTAGGACACGCTGAACTCACCCCATAAACGAGCTTTTGTCCATCCCTCCCTATCCGGATTCCAACACTTTCATTTTACCTTAACCCCTTTTACTGTTTATCCCTTTGAATTTTGTATAACAACACATTTGATAACAAAATATGAATTAATATATAAACAAAAATTCAATAATAACCTAAAGATATCAAATTACCTCTTCCTAAAATATTCAAACTAGAAAACAATGCATATTATATTTTTGTCCTTAGACTTATATTTAAAGTCATGTAGCTCTAAAAGGCTGACAATAGATAAGCTAATGGCTGCTGACTTACGTATTAAATAACTGAACAGTAGAGCACACCCCACTAAATGGTTTGCAACTTATATTTACGATTATGAATAGAAGAGAATAAATAGTGAAAAACAACATTACCAGATTTGCTGTTTTACTTTTTGATCACTTTAAAAAAGGGAGAGAATGCCCTAAACTCACATAATGAACCTTAAAGGGTAACTTACTTAGTAATGTTCTTGTATTTTTTGAAAAGGCGATACATATATAAACAACTGATGTGTCTAATAAAGGAACTAGTCATGACTGGCAGCATCAATAATTACTATAATTATAAAGGCTGTGCTATTCTGCCAAAATGTTACATTAATTAAAAAAAAAATCTTTTTTTTTTCTTTGTTTAAATTTTTAAACATTTTTTTCTTCTTTTTTTAAAAATATTTTTATTTTCAATTTAAAAAAAAGCACATCAACATCAAATTCTTTACATCATTTCGAACATCAAATGAAAACGAAAGGCTTTGCAAATGTACATAATGAATATTTATATGATGTCATGTATGTGATTATAAACAATTGAAAGGGATAACAGTAAAAGGGGTAAAGGTCAAATGAAAGTTTCAGGAGTCCGGGTGGGGAGTGGATAGGAAATTGTTCAAGGAGGGGGGGGGGGAGTTGGGGAGGGTCAATGGGACAGTGAAGCATTTTCTATGTAGGTAAACAAAATATGTTGACCAGTTGAAGGAGTGTTTTATTTATATACTGGTCGCATTGAGTTTTCAAAAGGTTGCTGTGTAAAAGATGAGGGGAAGGAAGCAGGATTTAGAACTTTAAAAAAGTACATTGAAATTTTTTTTTTTCCGTTGTCTTAAGATTTATTTAGTTTTTCAAATAAATACAGTGCACTTCAGTTTTGAAATTTCAAAATAATTTACATTTCTGTACACTGACACCAGATATAGAAAAAAAAAACAACCTAAGCTCATTTATTTGACTATGTAATTAGCAACTGAATGCTCACATTGAGAATTTTAAGTAACATGATTATTTGCCTTCTCTACTTCTAAAATTATCATCATTTAACATCTATTCCAAAAATAAAATGTTTAAGTTTACTAAGGAAATTTAGTAATTCAATTGGATTTCTACTGTAAAATTGCCTATTAAACATTTAGTATCAATTAGGTAAAAACAATTTACTTATGTAACTAAATCCTGGAAATTATTTGAATTCAAACATGAAATTGATTTTATTTTATTTTATTTATTTTTTCTTCTCTTTCTTTAATTAAAAGAATAAATTTTATCTAGACAGTATATTCACGGATGATTCGCGGCGTGTTAATTTAAGTACAATTTCTTAAAAGCGTTTTTTATATTTAAATGTATGGTGTTTTGTTTGAAGAATATTTAAATTTTAAAATGAATTTTATCACAAACTGAAATAGATTTGTATATGCTTACAACTGTCTAATGTATTTATATATAAACCATTAATAATAGTATGTGTTTATACTTTATACCTAGTGTCTTTCATTTATTGATTTTTAAAAAAAATTTTCTAATTGTTATTTCCCTTAATACAAGGGAAATAAAAAGGTGACGTCTTTTAGAACAATGTTTATATTCTTCTAGTCAAGGGGTCGGCAACCTTTTGAGACGGAAGAGCCAAAAGTTACAATTTTCAAAATTTCCTATTTTTTAAAGAGCCACTAACATTTTTTCAATATTTTATTATTTGATTAGGAATATGTAAATAAATTCGATTTGTTTTTAAAATTAAATGTCTTTAAATATGAAATGATATTTTTCATATAAAATCATACAATTATTTCGCCAGAATAATGAAATTAGTAATCAAAAAATATAAATATAGGACTGTCGCAATCCACTTTAGAAACTGATAACTTTTTGCCCTTCTTTACGGGCATCACCGGTTCAGGAGGTGTCTCCCATAAGCTAGGCAGGCCTCAACACAGCAAACTCCTACCAACTGGCTTAGGTATCGGTTTGATTAACGTGTATCGGTTACTTCTGTCCTTTGATTCTTACCAGGCTTATCTTCCACCCCAATGAACGGTGCGCGGACCTTTGACCACAGGTGCTTTGACCATAGGGGGTTTGACCATAGGGGGTTTGACCACAGCGGAGCTTTGACCATAGGTGCTTTGACCATAGGGGTTTTTTACCACAGCGGGCCTTTGACCTTAGCGGTGCTTTGACCATAGGGGGTTTGATCATAGGGGGTTTGACCATAGGGGGTTTGACCACATGTGTTTTCTCAGTGTTTTATTTGGCTGTACAAATATATCAGCAACAATCAGAAGATAAGGAGAAAATGTTACATCCAACCCAAGCTAGAGCCGTTCTTGTTACGATAAAAATCTTGAAGAGAGGATGCAAAAAAAAAAAAAAAAAATACAAACAAAACACGACAGTTATCATATGATGGTTGTGAGAAAAAAAAGGTGATACAATGCAATGTAGCCAATTGATAAAAAACCAGCATGTTAACCTTTTTTTAATTAACGTATAAAGTTATACAATAAAATAAATGAGTTTTATTTAAGTTTTTCCTTATCATCATTTTACAAGTATGCCAGTGGCAAAGTTGTAGCTTTTGTTTTCCTTTTGTTTATTATATTATGACTTTTATAGTGTTTCAAAGTTAAGAAATACCTATGTATTTCTGAAGGTGTGGTGTGTGATGTCATGCAATCCTATTCCTTTATTTAGTTTTCGATGTAATAAAGTTGGATTGTTAATAATCCTGCTTTTAAATATAAACTCGCTAATATGTTGTTTGATGAAGTTGCTGGGAATTTAGACACATACAACAATTTTAATACTGCAATTTTCGCCAGGGCAGAATACCCAAAACTATATTTAGATTAGCGAACATCACAATGCCTAACAACATTTTTTCACGAAGTTACACCCAAGTGTCTTCGTCTTCTTTTGTCGGACTGTCTGTATCAGGTCACCAAACAATAGAACATTACAGACCTTTTCTTGATCTGTCAAATGCGCATGTCATTCATACCAAACAATAGAACATTACACGACCGGCTCTTTAACGTGGCCATGTAATTCGTACAAGGGCATTGACCAGCCCTTCTATATAGCTGCTACAAAAGTGTAACATCTAAATGACTTATATTGATTTACAACAACCTTGTTTAGGTCTCCGATAGTGTAATAACAACGATGAATGATAGCTTACTTATAAAGTAAACAAACAAAAAATTCCATACAAAATTTGACAAAATATAGGGCCCACATCCCAAACCGCAAATATAATTATAAGCATTAGGCTTTGCCAAAGATCGCAGTATATATAAATAACTATAAAGAAAAGCGTAGGTCACTTTTAAGTACCTATTGGATACCTTTAATAATATTTGAGAAGAGACCCACGCTTTTCTTTATGGTTATTTAAATAGTAGTTTATAATTTATTTTCTACTTTTTAGTGCAATATTAGATAAAAGCTTGTTATTACAAGGTTTTTTATGAATATTTTTTCAGTACTTTACATGCTTTTTTTTACAATAGTTACATGACTAAAAACCATTTTCAAGTTTATAGCTAAATTTTCTGTAAAGTATTATGGGATGGCGTAGTTTAGTGGTAAAAAAACATATCTGACAGATATTATCTGTCAGTTAGAGGAGCCTGCAATTTCACACGGACGTTTCGATCTAGACAGACAGACAGACAGACTGACTGACGACAGAGGAAATTGAGTTAAATAAAAGCTTGTAAAAATCATTGACAAAGTATTGTTTAGTTAAAGATACCTATTATGTTGTTTTGTTTTTTTTTAACTGGGGAAACATTCGAATATTAGTACCATAATTTAAGAAACAAAACCAAAAGAATAAAAATATTATACAATATATTATTTTTAAGAACAAAAGATTTTTAAAAATGTCTTATAAACGATGATGTAAATTGACATTTTCTATAGAAATGCCTTTAATACTTGATCTAACTCTATATGTGAAACTGTTGTCACATTACAATATTTAATGCTAAATATATCGTGATTTTATGTGTGAACATACTGCACTGTCACATTTCTAATATTTTCCAAATAAAAATATTAATGATTTTTTATTTAAACCATACATAAATTTCAAATTATAGAATAAAAAGTTCGCTAAGCTGGACCCACGTCATGAGACCATCCGCTAATTACACCTTCCCAACATCCATCTCCGTATCGAGATCGTTGATACAGCATAGAAAGAGCGTGCAACACAGAGCTGATCCCTGGTTCAGACCATACTCGATCGTTATCAGATCAGATAGGTCAGTTCCTACCCTGGTCCTGATAATACAAGCGTCCAGAAAGTCTGTTGGTCACCGGTACATGTTCTTACACACGCTAATTTGACGGAGTTTTAATATCAATTTGGATCTCCATACCTTATAGTAGGCCTGTTTCAGATCGAAGGACAGCACATAGGTGGTGACCTTTGTGTGGAAACAGCCAGTGATTTCCTTAATCAACTGAAGAACGGAGTCCACTGGCTGCCGTCCCCACCAAAAGCCCGCTTGACACGAGTCTATCAGTCTGTTATTTGACAAAAACCAAAACAAGCGGGCATTGACCAGCCTTTCCAAGAGCTTGCTGATGTTAGAGCAGAGGGAGAACGGTCTGTAGCTCTCAGGTGAGCCCAGATCAAGATCCGTGGCAATTTTCTAAACCAATTCATGGTATTTCAAGTTTATTTTTAAACATTTCAAAGAATTGTAACTAAAATGATGTAGATCTAGTCATGTAGATCTAGTGTGCATCATTATACTGTGCTCGCTTAGTCAGGTGTGTAGGGCTAACGGTCAGCCCGATCAGAAAAAGAGAGAGAGGCGGTTTGTTATAGAAACACATGCAGCGAAAAGTTGAGTAACTGTAATATAATTTACTCAGCTACAAATGACAGTAAAAAGTTCGGTCTACAGCATCTTCAATTAAAAAAAAAATACTGCCCTCGATCTCTGACTCTTTATGAAAAATGGAGGGTCAAAAAAGCCTTTAAAATTGTGTGGCAAGGTACACAGCGTTACGGCGCGATCATTCTTTCAATAAAGAACTATTTTAGATAGTCTTAGCTAACCGATTGTATTGTTTCGATGTGATAAATAAAAGGGACGTAACTTATTTTACATTTTATAAGGGGAACAACTACACATTTTTTTGTTGATTAACGTTTACCTAAACAGTACAAAAATAGTAAACAGCTATTACATTATTATAATAATTTTCTTATATTAATTTATACGTTCGTATGTATTGTTCAAGAGATCAGTTTTAATATACAAATGTAACTAAATTGCTATTGTATTCAAAATCTTTTCAAAACTATTCAAAGATGTTACATAATTTCTTACATAGTTTGAGCTTCATCTTCACTTAATGCTGCTTCCTTTTTGTCGGTCCTCTCAAATTATTTTATTTTTAATGACGAATTGGAAATTTATCTACTAACACACGGGTCGGCAACCTGCAGCTTGCGAGCTGCATGCTGCTCTTTTGATGTCAAAGTGCAGCTCTTTGCACAAATATTAATAGTTATATTATTTAATTTTCAAAATTTAAAACAAATATTACACTGTAAAGTAACCCAAGTTTAAACAGGATAAAAACACTCATCAGAGAACAGTGAGAATAGGTGGAGTAGAGAGTACATGGACAGCTAATTGCCGCTTGGACACCAGGCCCAGCCCCACCGCCGTGCTATGGACAGTAATTCCATGATTGACACTCCATTTCCCTATTTGTCAGTAATCATTAATTTGACCTGAGTGACGTTTTTTTTTTTTTTAGTTATTAGCTTCCTACGGTCGAGATGGGTACTGGACGCTAGGGTACGAGTTTACCCTGGGCTCTGTGTGGTGGAAAATAAACCTGTTGAGAACCAAAGGACAAAAGTGACCGATACACGGTAATCAAACCGATACCCACGCCACTTAGTAGGAGTTTGCCGTGTTGAGGCCTGCCTGGCTAATTGAGAGACACCTTCTGTGCCGGTGATATCCGTTAAGACAAAAAAAAAAGTTAGCAGCTTCTAAAGTGGATTGGGATAGCCCATACAGTTGTATTATTTGATTACTAATTTTATTACTCTGGCGAAACATGTGTATGATTGTATATGAATAAATATTATTTCATATTTAAAGCTATTTTTTAAAATAACAAATCAAATTTATTTACATAATATTAATCAAAAACTAAATATTGAATTAAAAAATGTTGCTCTTTAAAAACTTGGAAATTTTGTAAATTGTAACTTTTGGCTCTTCTGTCTCAAAAGGTTGCCGACCACTGTGCTAACATTAATTCGAAATCTAAAGAAAAAAAGGATACTAACGTGACGAAAACTAAACTTCCTTCTGCTCATGATTGCCTTGAATTAGAAAATACACCTGGTTTCTGAATAGTTTTAGACAGTGTTTCTTCCAGACTTTTTTCTCCGGGGGGGGGGGGGAATGCTTGGAAGAAACTCTGTTTTTAGATAGTAAAGAGTTCAATTGGCATCAGCTCGAAAAACGTCTAGACAATGTCAATGCAGATCAACAATCACAGATTTCAAGAAGAATGTTACCAGTTAAGATGGCCGCCATAGCATGTGTTTGTAAATAGTGCTCCGTATTTTTCCATTTTTAATGTGTTATTTGTGACCATTTTGTGTTGTTTTTTATTTCAAAATTTGGATGTCAGTGACAGTGATTGAATCGAGATACCCTTGTTATCTTGATTTAGTCTGCGTGTTTTTATTTCTGCCTGTGGACTTCGTTTGTAAGTAAATGTTCATACTAAGCAAAACAATTGAAACTTGTTGAGTGTATTTTGGTTCTGGTGGGTCCAAAACACAAAAACAAGAATGGATGAAGATAACTTATTCTTTGACGTCTGCATACCGGGATTCAAAGCCTTCTTCTACGAACCAAATACAACCACAATAAATATTGCAATTACACTTAACTTAAAAAACAAGACTAGACTAAGAACATAAGTCGAAAACAGACTAGTAGCAACGGCTATTTATAGATCAACTATATGGAAATATATGTAAAAAATCAGAATTTATTTTAAAAATAACACTGTGTTAAAAATATATTTCAAGAAAAGCTCAACATAGCTAAGACTTTGTAGTTAATAAACGTATAAATGTCTAAAATATACGAGTGTTACTGAAACTTTTCTTTCCTATAATGTTTCAGGCACGAAAGTTGCACAATTTTAACTTTTGTTTTATATATTATTGCTTTAAAATTATTTTAATCATTGACGAATACCTATGTATTTTTGAAGGTGTTTATTTGTCTTGTATTGATTTGATTTCGTCTTTTTCTGTCAGCCTGTCTGTAGAAGGTCACCGAACAAAAGTGCAGTACATAGGCACACATCAATTATACCAAACAGTACAACGTTATATACCTCTTCTCTAGCTATCGAAGACCGATGTCATTAATACTAAACAATAAAATGTTACAAGACTTTAATTATCTAGCTGTCTAATGCGCATGTCGATCATACTATCTGATACATCGATAATAAAAACTAATACTTAAGCGAACATAGCAAGGCGTTTGACTGTAAATTAAATATTTGAAGCAAAAATACAACAGAAACAATTGTGTTTATAGATTACTATTGTAATTCTTCATCAGTCCTCGTAAGCCGACAATACAAACAGTAATACTAAAGCGAACATGGCATGGTAAACTGACGCTGAAAATTATATGTCTGAGTCCAGAAAAAGCTTAAAGTGTATCAGAATAAAGGAAAGATATTTTATGAGTCATCTATAGTTTTAACTAATACAACCAACTGTTTTAATTTTCTATTTTTGTTTGATCAAAATGTATCTCTGTACGTTTTTATACAAGTATTGTCTAGCTTTAAGAGACCCTTAACTTTTAACATTTCAAATAGGAGTCCTAAATTGATTTTTTTTCAGAATTTACTAAACAAGTAGTCTTTTGATTTTTGTTTTAACCTGGCCAGTAACTGGCGATGAGAATAAAAATGACAGTTAGCGATCACTAGCACGTAATTCATCTTCCCTTTATCTAATCAGTGTAGTCATCTTTTAATAACTTTTAATGACCAATTTATTATCTAATTAGAAAAAAAATCGGAATTCATGATAATTACCGGAAAGACACTTGCCAGATGGTCATTTTTCCTAAATTTCTTTAATATTGGAATTGATATTTTCCTCATTGTGAGAAATGCTCGAATGAACCTTTACCTGAATTGACGTTTGCTTGAATTCGGACAATGATGAAAGCCTGACCTGCCAATGTGAAAAAGAGAATTACTGGAGATGGCCATCACTTGTTATCTAGTGTTGTCTACACTCAAAGTGTTCATTTAAATATCAAACCTGTCAAAAGGTTGTCCACGGGACAGGTAGAGTCCACTTGTTTACGTGCCCTCAACATATAAACGAATGGGGATATCAGCACTATATCCAGCCGCCTTAACTAACCCTAACACAGAAAGCCTGTTGGTCACCGCTACATGTTCTTACACACGCCAATTTGACGGAATTTTAATATCATTTTTGATCTCCATACCATTCAATCGTGCTATAGACTTTTTTTTAACTATTTTAAATAGGTGAACCCGCGTATTTGTGGACTGGTGTTTTAATAGCAATAGCAGATTTCATACTGATTTGCAAAAGCAAATTGATTATAATGTTAGGATTGCTTTGGGAAATCAAATTTCAATGGTTTTGTTATTTGTGTACACTGTGGTGTTGATGCACAGTCATCATCATTCACGGTAATGCAAGTAATAATAACAGAAAAAAAAAACATTGGACAGCCTAACTTACGTAGGCATATTATCAGACGACTGATCAGTCGGCACAATATTCTACAACTCAACTACGGCCCAGCAGATACTTGATATTTCTTGGCTGTTGTTCACGTAAAATAACTAAACAACACCACCAAACATCACGGACTTTATACATTAGAAGTCACCATCTACAGGGAAGACAATGTCAGCGGCACCCTCAGATGTCCTACCCCCACCCCACCCACTCAACAGCGACACAATCATAAAGGCCATGAGAAATCTTAGCAAACTAGAACCCACTGTCAACTCTATGGCCTACACCAACAACCACAGCTTTACTATTTTTCGGACAATTCATCAACCTTTACACACTACATACAAATCACTTATAAAGAACACCAATAAACATTTTATTTGCTATTCCTGTAAGACGACACATATGTGGAAGTTGTGGGTCAAACAAATATTAGACTACCCACTGTCACTTAACTAATCAAGACATACTACAACAAGATACAGCAGCGACAAATAGTACGGACATTTTAAAATTAAAGACATATTTTAATATTATAATTTTAATTTAAAAAATGATCAGCAACCGTCATGTGTAATGATTACATAATTTTTACTACGTTAGTTGCGATTTATTTTTATGAAGAAGTATGCCAAGTTTTTCAAAAATATAATTTTCTTTTCATCCAATGTAATGCATGTTTGATTTAACAACCACTTTCATATTATATGGTATATATAATAATTAATGTTATCATTAGTTTCATCTTAAAATAGTACATGTTTTTATGATGATAACACTATGTTCTCATTTTTTTTCCTATTCGAATGCCATAAAATAGTAATCATTTAAATGTGTCACATTCAGAGTTAAACGTGATTATTTTAATGTATGGTATTGTACAATTGACAATTTTCAATTTTTATTTTTAGCGCAAAATAAGTTTTTGTTTTTGTAAAGATAAAATGCTAAATAGAACATTTTTCATATCACCGCAAGTATGTTAAAGACATCAAATTAATACAAATAAAAGCACTATATATTGGGTTCTCCATTAAAGTCAAATCATACTAATATAACATGTAATATATATAAGTGTAAAATTAGTTACATGTTATTTACTTTAATTTAAATGACAACACCCGCAGCTCAAGGTGACAGTGCTATCCACCGCTATATAGAACTGAGGGGAAACTAAAATACATTTTGCCAAATGTCAACCAAAGTCATCTAATTATTTGATTTTGATCGTAACACAAATACAAACGGTATTATAAACACAGAACTAACATGGCTGTGTGATTGCTGAATGTGTACTAACACAAATGCATCTTCTCTTTAAAGCTGCTGATCTAGCCAGAGGCGTAGCGATGGGGGGGGGGATGCGGACCGCACCGGGTGACACCATTTAGGGGGTGACACCATGGCAAAAAAATAGCAATGTATATAGAGAATATTTTGAGGGGGGGTGCAAATCGGAACGTTTGAGAGTGTCGCACCGGCTGACACCCGACCTCGCTACGCCACTGTATCTAGCTAACTGAAACTATGCTTCAGGAGCTGCCAATACATCAATACTTGCAAGTTTACAACTAAACAGTGCTTTATTTAGCTGTAAAAATATATTAGCAGCAATCAGAAGAGATGGAGAAAATGTTACATCTAACCCAGACCATAGCTGTTTTTGTAACGTCAAAAAATATCATAAAAATGTAAAGGAAAAAATAAATAATTAAACAAACAAAAAAATAACAAAATAAATGATAATAGTGATCAAAAATACAGTAAAGGAACACATTTTAATCCACCCAAAACCATTTTAAATCAGACATTTAATAAACAAAGACCGGCGGACAATAAAACAAACGATAGAACGTTATGATTAGGAAAATAAAACAAAGCAAATATGAATAATACTGTTGTAATTATTTGACGTAATTATTCCATATACACTCTACAGACTTATTAAATAAAATAAAATTGTTCAGACTCATATCTCTGTGCTGCTCTCAAAAATTAAGAGAAAGACATATTAGAATTATATTGTTTCGATGTGATAAATGATCGGGACTTAATTTACATTTTATAAGGGAAACAACTTATGAATTATTTTGTTGATTAACGAGTACCTAAAAAGTTCAAATATAGTATACATCTATTACATATTATATTAAATTTCTAATACAAACATTTAGATTCGTAGGAATCATATAAGAGATAATGTTCGATATAAAAATGTTATTAAATTGTTCTTTCATTCAAAAATATAAGCACCATTTAAAGATGGTATATAATTTGTCATATACTTTGTGCCTGATCATCTATCTAAGCTCAAAAATGTTTTTCTTCTTCCTTTAAAATTATTTTAAAAAAAATGTATTATAATGTATAATAATATTTATAATTTTAGGAAAACAATAAATAAATTTAGTTTAATTTAGACATTCTCAAGCCAAACATCTCTCGATTAGCCCTCAAGTAAATTAACATAACATTAAAAGAGCAAAATCTGATTGGTAGAAAGAGAATCACACCTCACCCCTCCCCCCACTCAACCGGACTGGCGGATATTTCAAGGTAGCGTGCCCTTTTGGCCATCCATCTTCCCTTTATTTATTTAATGTAGTCATCTTGTAATTATTTTTTTATGATAAATTAACTATCTAATTAGAGAAAAATAATGTGGAATCTACAAATAATTACTGGAAAGACAATTTGCCGAATGGCATTCTTCCTAAATGTCTGTAATATTCCAATTGACATTTGCCTAATTGCGAGAAATGCCAAATGAACTTTAACCTGATTGGGACAAATGTGAAAATTGACGTTTGCTCGAATTTGGACAAAAGCGTGTTGCCGCATGCAATGATGAAAGCCTGGCCTGCCAAGGTGAAAAAGAGAATAACTGGAGATGGCTAGCACTTTTTATCTATGGTTGTCTACACTCAAAGTGTTCATTTAAATATAAAACTTATCAAAATACTGTCATTGGGCCGGTGAAGTGGAGTCGACGTGTTTAAGTGTTTTTGTTAGGAATATTACATTTTAACACTGTAATTTGGTTAAACGTAAAGACTTTAACATTATTTTATATCTTTTATGTCTTTTTTTTATATTGTGAATTTTTATCTTAATAAGCGTTGGACTGAGATAGATGAGTTAAAAGTCAATTACATTGTTTAAAAACGACTTTGGTAGATGTTATGTATATATGAGCAGGGTACATTGGCGTAGCTAGGTCGGGTGTTACCCGGTGCGGCACTTAATGGTGTCACAATAGTATAAATCAAATATTATATACAATTTACTTTCGCTATTAATTTGTGCAATTTCAGTACAATACATACCTTAATTTATTTCAAAAATATTTATTTAATTGATGCTATACATTTGTGATTTTGACAGTGTTCACATTATATTAACGATTTTTATCTATAGCCGGTTATAAATACACCTTGATGTAGCGTGTTTTCTATATCATTAGCAGGTTTACGTCATAGTGTCACCCCCACCCCCCCCCCCCCCCCCCCTCCTCTTCATCAATTGCGGGATTTGTCAAGTTTGCTCTTAAAAGACTATTCAACTTACTCCAATTGATCACTGAATTAAGTGGGATTATCATTTTTCTGTATATATGTTGCTATTTTTTGCCTTGGTGTCACCCCCCCCCCCCTAAATGACGTTACCATGTGCGGTTCGCACACCCGCCACCCCATCGCTACGCCTCTGGCAGGGTAAACGATAATTTAACAGGCCTCTATACATTACTTTGCGTGTTTGGTTAATGTTTCGTTATAGGGTATAACGAAAAAAGGAATTTTTTTTTTTTTGCATTTCAGTGTTTATAAAACAACGTTAAAAATATGCTTTAACAGATGCACTTTATGAATAAAAGAAATGCACTGGTTGTAAACACTACAATCGTAAAGATCCCAGCGTTGATATATTCAAAATCACGCTGTGGGTAAGGCAGTAGATGGAACCTCCACAGTTTTATCACAGAGTTTATCTAATGAATGATATTGAGAAAGATTACTACGAGTTGATGTATGCTTTGATTGTCCTTCTAGAGTACCAGTCGACAGTATTGGGTCATACAAGTGAAGAGGAACAGATATTAGATTTAATACTGGAGGTTAGTCGTGATACCAAGGAGGTCTAAAAAAAAATACAAGATATTGCTAGTCTGTTTTCAAATGTCAGAAAAGTTAGCACATGTCACTATACAGGTTGTTTATGCTTCATGAGCTGCTTATACTACAAAAAATTAAAGTATAAGACTAAAAAATGCATTATTGGCTGTAAAAATATATCAGCTTCACTTAGCGATGGAGGAAATGTTACATCTGACACACACCCTAGATTTTGTTGTACCGACAAAAAATCATAAAAAGTGAAAGAAAAAAAAAAGAAAAAAAAAACTATCATATTTAATGTTAATACTGACCAAAAATGTGACATAATGGGCACATTTAAATCCATCCGAAAACATTTTAAATCAAAAATTAAATAAGAGAAGAATATTTGATGTGATGTGTCTCAATGCAATCAACATAACTTTTCCGGTTGCTTAAAATGTGTATGATTTTAATTTTCTGTTATCCCAAAAGCATTTCAGCTCTACTTGAAAGCCAACACCACCCCTACCCCCAGCCCCTCAGCCCACCACATCGGTGGAAAAAAAAATCCCTTGAATCCTCATTTAATTATACATTTGCATTTTCAGCAAGTGAGTTTAATAATAGCTTGTAAAAATGCGTTGTTGGCAGTGAAAATATATCCTCAACAATCAGAAGTGATGGAGCAAGTTTTTTATCATTGCCACAACATAGCTGTTTTTGTAACGACAGAAAAATCATGAAGAGTGGACGAAAGAACAGAAAAAAATATCGAATAATTATAGTGATAAAAATGTGACATAATTGACAAATTTAAATCCATCCAAAAAACATTTTAAATCCAACATTAAATATAAGAAGAGTGTCGGACGATAACACAAACAATAAACATTACCTCTAAACTACTCTACATCAAAGGAATAGGAAAATAAAACAAAATAAACATGAATAATACGATCTGACTAATGTCTCTGTGCTCACCAATTAAGAGAAATAACTATATTAGAATTATATTGCGTCGATGTTATAAATGAACGGTACTTAAGTTACATTTTATAAGGGAAACAACTTACACATTATTTTGTTGATTTAAGTGTACCTAAACAGTACATATATGGTTAAATGTATTACATTACTATATTGAATTTCTTACTATAATTTTTACGACCATCTATTATTTAAAAGATGTGTTTCAATTTTAAAAATGTAATTTAATTTCATTTATATTTTAAAGCATAAGAACCATTTAAAGATGGTATATAATTTGTCATAAATATTGTGCCTGTACTTTTACTACCATTCTGCCTTCATGTTAATTTTTTCTAAACTTATTGTATTTATAATTATGAGGTCATTTTATCCTGTTGCAAGGTCAAGCTGAAAATGTCAGAAGTTGAGTTGAAAAAGAAGCCTTGGTCACCCCCTTTTGATGTTAGATTCCCTAATCAAAATCAGACAAGAAACTATTGGCAAAACTATGTTGATTACTTCAGTTGTCAGAAAATAAAGGTGAAGAATATGCCCCTTGTGAATACTTTAAAAAATTATATTCACATCTATGTCCTTCTTTCTGGGTAGAATAATGGGATGATCAACGTGCAAGTGGTACTTTTGCTGGCAAAATTTAACAACGTACTGTATTCCTTTCAAGTTTGGTGTATAGGCTGATCAGCAGCATACTGTTAGTACAGAATTTATGTATGATTGTCTTCAGGATAAGTGAATACATTTTTTTGTTAAGTTAAAAAAAAAAAAAAAAAAAAAAAAAAAAAAAAAAAAAATATATATATATATATATATATATATATATATATATATATATATATATATATATAATTATGAGGTCCGCAAGCTTTTGTAACCTAGAGCAAATAATTTGTCATTCATGAAATTTCTAGAACTTATTTGACTTCAGCTGACTTTATAATTATGCTTAAAACGAAAGCAAAGTTAGAAATCGAAAGCACGAATGTCAAGAATAGTTACAATTTCTTAAAGTACACATTTTTCAATTATCCCTTGGGTTAGGGTCAAGAAATCATCATCATCACCATGATCACCATCTGCACCTACTTGGACAAATCCAACATTATCCTGCCGTGCCCACACTCACAAAACTATAGTGCTAAATCTTCATCTGGGCAGTCAACCCTCAGTCTCCAATTCAGCTATTTAAGCTACCGAACAAAGACTAGATATATCAAGTCATCCTCTAGCCACACCAGACCTCCATACTTTTCTCAATGTTGGATAAATACATCTGTCAGATTGTATGCAGCTTATAAGTTATATTCCAAGATAACAAAACAAATATTGAAACAAAACATAGATTTCTTTTTTGTTCAAATAAAGTTTTAATGTAGTTGATTATTAATTATTAGGTACTTATTAATAAAGAAAATTACATCTTTTTTTTGCGCGAGCCCCTCCCCCCCCTCCCCTCACCCCCCTCCTCCGTATGGATAGCGCCCCAGGCGACCACCTAGTTCGCCTTATAGTTAGCGCCAGCCCTGCATACAGGGCCCCCTATCCCAAAACGTAATCGTAACTATTTGGAAATGCCATGGATCACAGTGAAGAAAAAAAAATTAGTAGACAAATCCTGTCTAAATAAAGATACCTCCCATGATATATTTTTTCTTACATCAGGGGAGTTTTTAAAGTATATTAAATCGATTAAGCAAACACGTACAAAATAAAAATAAAATAACAAAATGTATTGTTAGAAATATAAACATTTAATAAAAGTTTAAAGTCATTTTTTTTGTTGTTGAAATAATGGTATAAATTGACTTAACCTTTAGAAATTGTGTTTAAAACTCAAAATAATAAACGATAGTAAAATACAAAAGGTTAATGTTTCATATAGTGATATGTAAAATGTCCTAACCTTTGATATGATTGTACTATTTGGATGTTTGATCTTATTTTTTAATGAAAATAAAACAGTAACGGTATTTAATCTCACACACGCTAGGTAGCGTCAATATCTGGTCCAAAGGTTTACTGGCTTTCACTGTCAATCGTAAACTTGACCGGCTCTTTAACGTGGCCATGTCATTCGTGAACAGCGAGTACACGGTCTTCTCCAGGTTGATCTCCAACAGCTAGTTACGTCAGTACTCGGCAATACAGGCCAGGTTAGATTGTAACTTCACTCTCTGCTGAGCGATAGTTTTGTTTGTCCCCTGGACCCACGTCATGAGACCATCCGCTAATTACACCTTCCCAACATCCGTCTCCGTATCGAGACTGCCAGTAGTGACCTATTTTATTGTATACAATTTTTGTTTATATACTCATCAGCTTTTATGAATGTGCACCCACTATTTTATTATGTGTGACTGGAAGAGTCATCTCCCCTTTTCGGTAACCCAAAAGTAAAAACTGTAACCCGGTATTCTTGTGTTTGAAACATAATATTTTCAAACTCTAATATTATTGATGATACTTTGGCGAACATTACTGTTTTCTGTAACTGCATTTTTACATTGATGCTGCCAGGAGAGACAATCCTCTCTATGGTACACATCCTTTGTTTATTAAGTTTTCAGCCAACAAAAAAATGTTTGATCTAACAACCAATTTTATTCACCAAATGGATGTTTTTTTTTGCCTTCAATTTTTCATATATACATAATATAAGCTAGTCCAGTTTATTTGAGGGATGATCCTTTTATAAACATTACTTTTAAAGTTGGGTTTTAAAAAATACATATTTATATGGCATGTATTATAGTTATGTTATCTTTAGCAATATTTCTTAACTTTCTTTTTTCTGGTAATATTACTATTCAAATGCAATATAATATTAATCACTTAAATGAGTTAAACATTATTTTGATTCATTGCACAATTTGGAATATAAAATAGAAACGTGTACAAATACAAGGCAAATATAGGCGACACTGTTGCAATAATTTATTCCGTGACCGAGCTAAACCTAGAAAAACCATGTTTAAAGATAATGTCCCAGTTAGCATAAAGTGTGATTGACTACACATTGGTGCTGAAACATGCGAACCTATTTTTAGACCTTATATATAATAGTACAAATACTATAAACATATGTTTTATATGCACTTTTTTTTTTTTATTGCAGATTTATTGATGAATATGGACGAACAAATGTAAGAAAATAAAATAAAGATTCAATCTTTAAATCGCAGCATTGTGGAAATTCATTAAAAGCAAACTAAAAAAAAACGCAAATATTTAATACGGTTAAGTATAAATAAATATTCTACTCTTTTTAACATATTAAATTTGTGTTTGTACAAAGATTGCTCTTGAAATTTTGAGGTTCAGCCGAAATCGGATACAAGGATATAAATAACAGTTCAAAAAGATGTCACATTTTTATTTCCCTTGTTTTAGGGGAAGTAACACTAACATATTTAATAATGTCAATAATTGAAAGACACTAACTGAAAATACACCTTTTAATTGACAATTATCAAAAATATAAAAAAAAATTGTATAGATATCAAAATAATTTTTTGAAAAATTCTTCATTTAAACACCAGAACTTTGTTTTTTTAAAATGTTTTAAGTAATTGTTTTTATACTGTATAGCGTTTATTTCACACCAAATAGTTGCTTCAAATATTTTTTTTTTAAAAATTGTATTATAGGTAATATATAATTTAAAAAAAAAATCATACTGAGTGTAAATTCATTTTATTCTGAAATATTGTTTGTCATTCATGATAAAAAATAATAGATTGCTAATTAAGATATAGAGCCTACAATAAATAGTTTCAAGTAGGATGAGATTCATTACTTTTTACTGTAAAAACTTTTAAAAACATTTTGATGACTTATTTGGGGTGAGTGCCCAGGTGTGATTGATTGTGTCAGCTCTTGTATAGTACCTCATCTAAAAATAACTTTGATGTAAGCATGCACTTCTGTGTTACTCGCATGATTGTTTTGCATGATTGTTTATTATTCTTCTGTTGATTCATACACAATTTCTTGTGATTTGAATATCATGTTCTTTTGGAAAAAAAAAACAACAATAAAATAGAAACATCTAGTCTAAATAAAATATGGAAATATACTGTGCGTAAGCAAAAAAAATGTAAATTTATATTATAATAATACAATTTCGTTAAATATAAAAATTATAAAATGTCCAAAAACTCTTAGCTGTATTACGTTTGGAAAAGTTATGAAATTAGTAGACACGTGTCTAAAAATATTTAGACACACAGTCGCTATCATTTACACAAGCGGGCATTGACCAGCCTTTCCAAGAGCTTGCTGATGTTAGAGCAGAGGGAGAACGGTCTGTAGCTCTCAGGTGAGCCCAGATCAAGATCCGTGGCAATTTTCTAGAACAATTCATGATATTTCAAGTTTATTTTTAAACATTTCAAATAATTGCAACTGAAATGACGTAGATCTAGTCATTTTTTTTTATAGTAAAAAAACTCAAAATAACCACGTTACAATTAGATATTTAAATAACAGAGTGTGCATCATTATAATGTGCTCGCTTGGTCAGGTGTGTAGGGCTAACGGTCAGCCCGACCACAAAAGAGAGAGAGACGGTTTATTATAGAAACACATGCAGCAAAAAGTTGAGTAAATGTAATATAATGACGTCACTTTGATTAACCTAATTTATAATCGTTGATAGCTAGAGAGCTACAAATGACAGTAAAAAGTTCGGTCTACAGCATCTTCAATTAAAAAAAAAAATTACTGCCCGCAATCACTGACTCTATAAAAAATGGCGGGTCAAAAAAGCCTTTAAAATTGAGGGGAGGGTACACAGCGTCACGGCGCGATCACTCTTTCAATAAAGAACCATTTTAGATAGTTTTAGCTAACTGATTAAGAGAATGATATGTTAAAATTCTATTGTTTGGATGTGATAAATGAAAGGGACTTAACTTTATTTACATTTTATAAGGGAGACAACTACACATTCTTTTGTTGATTAACGTGTACCTAAAGATTGAAAGAATAGTAAATAGTTATTACATTATTATATTAATTTTCTAATATCAACTTATACGTTCGTATGCATCGTTTAAGAGATCAGTTTTTTTTATAAAAATAAAACTAAATTGATTTTGGTATTCAAAATCTTAAGAACCATTCTAAGATGTTACATAATTTCTTAATACTTTGAGCTTGATCTTCTACAATTGCTTTGAGAATTTGTATAAGTACATCAAATCATTTTATTTTTGAAAACGATCTAAATTAGAATCTTTAAAATCAACAAAAAATAAGTCACAAAAAGCTGATAGATCTACATCAGAGGTCTGCAACCATTTGAGACGGAAGAGCCAAAAGATCAATTTACAATATCTCCTAGTTCTTAAAGAGCCAGCAACATTTTTTTTTCAATTTAATGGTATTTGATTAGGATTAGGTAATTGGATTTAAAATAAATGGGTTTAAGTATGAAATAATATTTATTCATATAAAAACAAGCATGTTTTCACAACACATAATAATGTATTTAACAAGCTCTGCTATTAATATAACTATATATAGTCTTATTACAATAATATGTAGGTCATTGACATACTTTAACGTTTTTGTTTTTATTTCATGGTATAAAATATTATCAAAAAGAAAAGTGTATTATATACGACGATACTATTTCCCAATATCTTATTTTATTTCTTGTTAAACAAATTGTAGAATTATTTAAAGCGCTTATATAGTGGTATTGCTTACTTCTTCTGTTGCATTAAATAAATACATCATTAGAAGAACAATACTCTGTGTGGACGTCTTGAACTTTATTTATTCATCTTTAAATAAAAGTGTTTAATAAAAGTAAAAAAAATGTAACAGATAAGTTGCTTAATAAATAATCCTGGGGAATTCGAAACAGTACGATTGTTATTTAAGCTCCTTTCTTTCATTAGTTGTCTCGTATTTAAGTTGGAAAATGGTAGCATGATTAATAATCAAATATGTGTAAATTAGCATATTATATATTAATTTAATATATTATTGCTTTAATTATGTTTGAATATGTATTTATATTATGAATGTTCACATTCCCAAAATAAAAAGTATACACCAGGGTCCATGTAATCCAAGATTAAACTACATATAGGTCGAGCAGCAATGACATGAGTACATCCTACAGGCCTGACAATCATCAGCTAAATTTATTTATAAAAGCTTTCCTGTTTGTCTATAGAACGTTATATCGGAAATGTAAATCCACCCAAGAACATTTTAAATGCAACATTCAAATAAGTGAAGAAAGTCGAATAGCAAAACAAACGACATAACATTGCCTCTAAACTACTCAATATTAAATGAATAGGGAAATAAAACAAGACAAGCATGAAGAATACTGTAGCAATTAAATACCGTAATTATTTTCTACACACTAATTTAATAAAATAAAAATTGATCAGACATGTCTCTGTACTAAGCTTAATGATTAAGAGAAAAACGTCTATGAAAATACTATTGTTAGCTGTGATTAATAATGGGGACTTATTTTTATTACATTTTATAAGGGAAATAACTTACACAATATTTTGTTGTTTAAAGTGTAAATAAGAAGTACAAAAAAGTATTCATCAACCCAATTACCATAGTAATGTTCTAATGGTAACAAATAATTGCGTATGTAATATTTTTTATTTAAATGACAATCACCCAAAAAACGAACTATATTGCGTTTGTATTTAAACATTTTAAAAACTATTTTAAAATGTTACTTATTTTGTTATATTTTTTGTGACTGCTATTAAAAACCGGATACCTTTTTATTTCTGTCGGTTCCAAAATATTAAATTTTGACTATCGTTTTGATTTTCTGTAACTCATAAGTTTATTTTAGCTCTACTTAAATTTTCAAACACCCATCAGCCCACCACGTCGGATGGAAAAAATAAATCCCTTGAATCACTATTTAATAACACATTTGCATTTTCAAGAACCATTTAAAGTTGTTGTTGTTTTTTTTTTTTTTTTTATATATATTGTGACTTAAAAAATATTGTTTCATTCATGCCGATAATCGCTTTCTAGATTTACTTATTTTAATGTTTAATTTTGAATACCTTTCTATTTGCCTACACATGTATAACTATTTCTGAGACTGGCGTCTAATTAAATTGCATGGTGTTGGCAATGAATATTACAGTACAGACGATGGATGTTAAATGTAAAAAATAAAAGATAGTCACCTCAGTGTAGGATCAAAATTATATAAAAGATGATTCGGACAACGATGTATATATGTGATCTAGTAATGTGGTTAAGTACACAGGAAGTAAAAATACGGAACTATTTTAGACAGACGTCTCATGTATGTTTTTACCTCTACATATAAGATGGTTGAATGGTCAGCACTGTGAGACAATATACATTTGATCGGTGTAAACTTATTAAAATGTAGATGATGTCGTCTCTATCACGATCGACATTGAAGCATTAAATATAGAACTACTGCCTAGTCGTTTCAAATGTGGCAAGTTTAATAACAAACTTCAAGTTGTTATTGTCTCCCCGTTAGTAACGTCCAATGCACAATGTTCTAGTTAACTGTTTGGGCTGTAAACACACAACATAATTTGTTGTCAGATTACCTTTATCGATGTTCTAAAGATGTTTTTTTTTTCCACTGAAGTCAAGAATGTGCAGCATATCTATATGTCAGTGACGCACATTTTATTTCTTGGTTTTAAAATGTGTAGAGTATAAAAATGTTAAATAATAAACTACAGTAAATTGTCCATGTTACTGACTTTTTAACGAACCAACGTTATTATTGTGAAGATTTTACAAAAATCGATGTAATCAATGCATATAAACATTTTCTAATAAAATAAATATATAAATTATTATCCAGTATTTTGCAAATAAATTATTTATTTTTTTTAATTTTACCTGGATAATTAAGCTAAATTCAAAGACTTTTAATTTATTACATATATTTTTATATATAGAATGATTTTAAACTTTAATGTTGTTGATCTAATCCGCCTGTTTCTGATAGTTGAAACCATTTATTTTCACATAAAGACCTTTAATTAATTATTTATCTATTTATTTATACATTGATTTTTAATTTTAAAAAGGGTGAGATAAAAACCATAAAAACCAGAACGCTAAAAATAATAGTTGTCTCTATATATCTTATATCCAAATATCTAGATCTATATATTTTCATTGTCATTAATAGTCTCTCACGTATTGATTTCAGACAAGATTGTCTGTTTTGGATTGGTTGTTATTCATATTTAAGATGACTAAAATCATTAAAAAAAGAAAAGTGTTAGCGTTTATAAACACCAGAATTTTGATTACAATTATAGTTAAACTGAGTCTCCAGTATACTAATGAACACGTCAACCACATTATTTACTTAAATACATCACAATGGTACATACACTTCAGAACATTACAACAAGCCTCCATTTGACAACTACAGTTCGATCGTACTATAGACAAGATTTTGTTTTCTTCAGTTTTTAAATATTTTTTTTTTAAATAGATGAACCCGAGTATTTCTGGACTGGTGTTTGAATCCCAATGGCAGATTGCACACTGATTTGCAATACAATTGATCATATCGGTGTTGATGCTTTGGAAAATCATATTTAAATTGTTTTGTTTTTGTATACATGGCGGTTGATGCACATTCATCATCATTCCCGGCAATACAAGTAATAATACAATAGTCTATAGACAGCCTAACTTACGTAGACATATTATCAGACGACTGATCAGTCGGCACAATATTCTACAACACAACTACGGCCAAGCAGATACTTGATATTTCTCGGTTTTTGTTCACGTAAAAGAACTAAACAACACCACCAAACATCACGGACTTTATACATTAGAATTCACCATCTACAGGGAAGGCAATGTCAGCGGCACCATCAGATGTCCTAGCCCCACCCCACCCACTCAACAGCGACACAATCATAAAGGCCCTGAGAAATCTTAGCAAACTAGAACCCACTGTCAACTCAATGGCCTACACCAACAACCGCAGCTTCACAATTTTTTCGGACAATTCATCAACCTTTACACACTAAATACACATCAATTACAAGAACACCAATAAACATTTTATTTGCTATTCCTGTAAGACGACACATATGTGGAAGTTATGGGTCAAGCAAACATTAGACTACCCACTGTCACTTAACTAATCAAGACATGCTACAACACGATACAGCAGCGACATCTAATACACGCATTTTAAATTAAATTAATCCATTAATATAAATATTTTAAAAAAATGATAATAGAGATAAAAAATGCAATAAATGAACAAATTTAAATCCACCCAAAAACATTTTAAATCAGACATTAAATAAAGGAAGAACGGACAACAAAACAAACGATAGAACATTACGTCTAATCTACTCCATATTAAATGAATGTGAAAATAAAACAAGGCAAACATGAATAATACTGTTGCCATTATTTGACGTAATTAATCCATATACACTCAATACTCTTATTAAATAAAATGAAATTGTTCAGACTCTTATCTCTGCGCTGCTCTCACAAATTAAGAGAAAGACATTAGAATTATATTGTTTCGGTGTGATAAATGATCGGGACTTAATTTACATTTTATAAGGGAAACAACTTACCATTTTTTTTGTTGATTAACGTTTACCTAAACATTTCAAATATAGTATACATCTATTACATACTTATATTAACTTTTTAATACAAACTTATATTATCGTATACATCATGTATACAAATATGTTTCAATATAGAAAAATTAATTGAATTGCCTCAGTATTTAAAAACGTAAGAACCATTTAAAGATGGTATAAAATGTGTTATATACTGTATGCCTGATCTTTAACTGATGTTGCATGCCTATTCTTGGCTATTCCATATCTTGATAAAATAATTTTATTTATAATTTATGAAAACAATAAATTGGTTCATTAGAGTAGCTCAGGGATCGGCAACCTGCGGCTCGCGAGCCGCATGCGGCTCTTTTGATGTCCAGATGCGGCTCTCCAGCTCTTTGCACAAATACTAATAATATTAATCAAAAAATAAAATAATTGAAATAAAAAAAAATGTTAGTGGCTCTTTAAAACCTGGGAAATTTTGAAAATTGTAACTTTTGGCTCTTCCGCTTCAAAAGGTTGCCGACCCCTGGCGTAGCTTGGTCGGGTATCACCCGGTGCGGCACTTAATGGTGTCACAATAGTATAAATCAAATATTATATCAAATGTACTTTCGCTATTAATTTGTACAATTTCAGTACAATACATACCTTAATTTATTTTTTTTAAATATTTATTTAATTGATGCTATATATATTTGTGATTTTGACAGTGTTCACATAATACTAACAATTATTATCTATTGCCGGTTATAAATACACCTTGTGTAACGTGTTTCCTATATCATCAGCAGGTTTACGTCATGGTGTCACCCCCCCCCCTCCCCTTTCTATTATGGTCGGGATTTGTGAACTTTGCTCTTAAAAGACTATTCAACTTACTCCAATGGATCACTTAATTAAGTGGGATAATCATTTTTCAGTATTAATTTTTATTTAGACAGTCTCAAGCCAAACATCACTCGATTAGCCCTATAGTAAAATTAACATAACAGTCTTCTGTTTCCCAGGTTTTAAAAGTACACAATCTGAATGGTAGATACACACCTCACCCCACACCCCCACAGACACACACACTCCCCCCCCCCCCCACACTCAACTGGACTGGCGGATATTTCAAGGTAGCGTGCCCTCTTTGCCATCCATCTTCCCTTTATCTATTTAATGTAGTCTTATTTTAATTACTTACTTTTAATGGTTGATTAATTGTCTAATTAGAGAGAAAAAATTAGGAATCTACAAATAATTACCGGAAAGACAATTTGCCGATGGGCATTTTTCCTAAATGTCTTAAATATTCGAATTGACATTTGCCTAATTGTTAGAAATGCCGAATGAACTTTAACCTGATTGGGACAAACGTGAAAATTGACATTTGCTCGAATTTGGACAAAAGCGTGTTGCTGCATGCAATGATGAAAGCCTGGCCTGCCAAGGTGAAAAAGAGAATTACTGGAGATGGCCATCACTTGTTATCTAGTGTTGTCTACACTCAAAGTGTTCATTTAAATATCAAACTTATCAAAATACTGTCATTGGGCCGGTGAAATGGAGTCGACTTGTTTAAGTTAGGAATATTACATTTTAACACAGTAATTTGGTTAAACGTAAAGACTTAAACATTATTTTATATCTTTTATATGTTTTTTTTTGTTTATATTGTGAATTTTTATCTTAATATGCGTTGGACTAAGATAGATGAGTTAAAAGTCAATTACATTGTTTAAAAAGGACTTTGGTAGATGTTATGTATATATGAGCAGGGTACATTGGCGTAGCTAGGTCGGGCGTCACCCGGTGCGGCGCTTAATGGTGTCACAATAGTATAAATCAAATATTATTTTCAATTTACTTTCGCTATTAATTTGTACAATTTCAGTACAATACATACCTTAATTTATTTCAAAAATATTTATTTAATTGATGCTATATATTTGTGATTTTGACAGTGTTCACATTATATTAACGATTTTTATCTATAGCCGGTTATAAATACACATTGATGTGGCGTGTTTTCTATATCATTCGCAGGTTTACGTCATGGTGTCACCCCCCCCCCATCTCCATCATTGTCGGGATTTGTCAAGTTTGCTCTTAAAAGACTATTCAACTTACTCCAATTGATCACTGAATTAAGTGGGATTATCATTTTTCTGTATATATTTTGCTATTTTTTTGCCTTGGTGTCACCCCCCCCCCCCTAAATGACGTTACCCTGTGCGGTCCGCACCCCCCCCCCCCCCCCCGCCATCCCCTCGCTGCGCCTCTGGCAGGGTAAACGATAATTTAACAGACCTCTATACATTACTTTGCGTGTTTGGTTTATGTTTCGTTATAGGGTATAACGAAAAAAGAAATATTTTGTTTGCATTTCAATGCTGGGCATTAATTAGAAACATAAATTATAGGTTCTATAGGCATAGGAAATAATTGTCTGGGCCTAAATAAACTTAAAACAAATTGTAATTACTGTGTCTCATGTTAAACTATAAATAACAATTCCATTGAAAAGTTTTATTTTAAACTGATATATCACAGTCAGTGTTTATAAAACAACGTTAAAAATATGCTTTAACAGAATCACTTTATGAATAAAAGAAATGCACTGGTTGTAAACACGACAATCGTAAAGATCCCAGCATTGATATATTCAAAATCACGCTGTGGGTAAGGCAGTTGATGGAACCTCCACAGTTGTATCACAGAGTTTATCTAATGAATGATATTGAGATAGATTACTACGAGTTGATGTATGCTTTGATTGTCTTTCTAGAGTACTAGTCGACAGTATTGGGTCATACACGTGAAGAGGAACAGATAGTAGATTTAATACTGGAGGTTAGTCATGAGATCAAGGAGGTCTAAAAGAAAATACAAGATATTGCTAGTCTGTTTTCAAATGTCAGAAAAGTTAGCACATGTCACTATATAGGTTGCTTATGCTTCATGAGCTGCTTATACTACAAAAAATTAAAGTATAAGACTAAAAAGTGCATTATTGGCTGTAAAAATATATCAGCTTCACTTAGAAGCGATGGAGAAAATGTTACATCTGACACACACCCTAGATGTTGTTGTAACGACAAAAAATCATAAAAAGTGAAAGAAAAAAAAACGAAAAAAAAAACAATCATATTTAATGTTAATACTGACCAAAAATGTGACATAATGGGCACATTTAAATCCATCCGAAAACATTTTAAATCAAACATTAAATAAGAGAAGAATATTTGATGTGATGTGTCTCATTGCAATCAACATAACTTTTCCGGTTGCTTAAAATGTGTATGATTTTAATTTTCTGTTATCCCAAAAGCATTTCAGCTCAACTTGAAAGCCAACACCACCCCTATCCCCAGCCCCTCAGCCCACCACATCGGTGGAAAAAAAATCCCTTGAATCCTCATTTAATTATACATTTGCATTTTCAGCAATTGAGTTAAATAAAAGCTTGTAAAAATGCGTTGTTGGCACTGAAAATATATCCTCAACAATCAGAAGTGATGGAGCAAGTTTTTTATCTTTGCCACACCATAGCTGTTTTTGTAACGACAGAAAAATCATGAAGAGTGGATGAAAGAACAGAAAAAAAAAATATCGAATAATTATAGTGATAAAAAAAAATATGACATAATTGACAAATTTAAATCCATCCGAAAAACATTTTAAATCCAACATTAAATATAAGAAGAGTGTCGGACGATAAAACAAACAATAAACATTACCTCTAAACTACTCTAGATTAAAGGAATAGGAAAATAAAACAAAATAAACAAGAATAATACGATCTGACTAATGTCTCTGTGCTCACCAATTAAGAGAAATAACTATATTAGAATTATATTGTTTCGATGTTATAAATCAGGGGTCTCCAAACTTTTCAGTCCGAGGGCCGCATTAACTATCAAATTTCAGTTCGGGGGCCAGTTTCTTCCAGGCATGTCTTTGATTTTTCTGGGCTAAGTTCCTCAGCCATCACCAACAAACGATTTTTCCTTGGACAAAAAGATCGCGGGCCGGATGAGAGGACTTCGAGGGCCGTATCCGGCCCGCGGGCCGTAGTTTGGAGACCCCTGTTATAAATGAACGGTACTTAATTTACATTTGATAAGGGAAACAACTTACACATTATTTAGTTGATTTAAGTGTACCTAAACAGTACAGACATGGTTAAATGTATTACATTACTATATTGAATTTCTAATTATAACTTTTACGACCATGAATTATGTAAAAGATAAGTTTCAATTTTAAAAATGTAATTAAATTTCATATATATTTTAAAGCAAAAGAACCATTTAAAGATGGTATATAATTTGTCATAAACATTGAGCCTGTACATTACCTACAGTTTGCCCATTTTATCAATTTTTTCTAAAATTATGGTATTTATAATTATGAGGTCAATTTATCCTGTTGCAAGGTTAAGCTGAAAATGTCAGAAGTTGAGTTGAAAAAGAAGCCTTGGTCACCCCCTTTTGATGCTGGATTCCCTAATCAAAATCAGACAAGAAACTGTTGGCAAAACTATGTTGATTACTTCCGTTGTCAGAAAATAAAGGTGAAGAATATGCCCCATGTGAATACTTTAAAAAATTATTTTCACATCTATGTCCTTTCTGGGTAGAACAATGGGATGATCAACGTGCAAGTGGTACTTTTGCTGGCAAAATTTAACAACGTACTGTATTCCTTTCAAGTTTGGTGTATAGGCTGATCAGCAGCATACTGTTAGTACAGAATTTATGTATGATTGTCTTCAGGATAAGTGAATAAATTTTTTTGTTAAGTTAAAAAAAATATAAAAAAACATAAAAAAAAATAAATATAATTATGAGGTCCGCAAGCTTTTGTAACCTTGAGCAAATAAATTTGTCATTCATGAAATTTCTAGAACTTATTTGACTTCAGCTGACTTTATAATTATGCTTAAAACGAAAGCAAAGTTAGAAATCGAAAGCACGAACGTTAAGAATAGTTACAATTTCTTAAAGTATACATTTTTCAATTATCCCTTGGGTTAGGGTCGAGAAATCATCATCATCACCATAATCATCATCTGCACCTACTTGGACAAATCCAACATTATCCTGCCGTGCCCACACTCACAAAACTATAGTGCCAAATCTTCATCTGGGCAGTCAACCCTCAGTCTCCAATTCAGCTATTTAAGCTACCGAACAAAGACTAGATATATCAAGTCATCCTCTAGCCACACCAGACCTCCATACTTTTTTCAATGTTGGATAAATACATCTGTCAGATTGCATGCATCTTATAAGTTATATTCAAAGATAACAAAACAAATATGGAAACAAATCATAGATTTCTTTTTTTTTTGTTCAAATAAAGTTTTAATGGAGTTGATTATTAATTATTAGGTACTTATTAATAAAGAAAATTACACATTTTTGCCCGAGCCCCCCCCCCTCTCCCCTCCGTATGGATAGCGCCCTAGGCGACCGCCTAGTTCGCCTTATAGTTAGCGCCGGCCCTGCATACATGGCCCCCATCCCAAAACGTAAGCATAACTATTTGGACATGCCATAGATCACTGTAAAGAAAATAAAAAATAGAAAAAAATAGTAGTAAAAAAAACATTAAAAATATGCAGTAACTGATGCACTTTATCCATATAAAAAAACAAAATGACTGTAAACACTATAATCGTGAAAATAGCTAAAATAATAGACATACTATTCAAATTACATAGTGGGTGTGGCAGTTGATTGAACCGCCACCGTTTTATCACAGAATTTATCTAATGAATGATATTGGGAAAGATTACTACGAGTTGATGTATGCTTTGATTTTCCTTCTAGAGTACCAGTCGACAATATTGGATTATACACGTGAAGAGGAACAGATAGTAGATTTAATACTGGATGTTAGTCATGAGATAAGGGAAGTCTAAAAGAAAAGACAAGATATTGTCATTTTTGTTTTCTAGTGTTAAAAAAGTTAGGAGATGTCACAATATATGTTGCTTTTCCTTCAGGAGCTGACTATACATCAATCAATTAAAGTGTACGACTAAAAAGTTCGTTATTGGCTGTAAAAATATATCAGCAACAACCAGAACAGATGGAGAACATGTTACATCTAACCCAGAACATAGCTGATTTTGTAACGAGAGAAAAAAGTCACGAAGAGTGAAAGCAACAAAGAAAAGAAACGAGAAATTTAAAATTTATAATAGTGAAAAAAATTGACATAATGTGTAAATTTAAATCCATCCAAAACTATTTTAAATCCAACTTAAAATTAGAGAAGAATGGCGGATAATAAAACAAACAATATAACATTAACACTATACTATTCGATATTAAACAAATAGGAAAATAAAACAAAATAAGCATGGAAAATACCGTTGCAATTGTTTGCCGTAATTATTATCTACACTCAACACATTTATTAAATAACATAAAATTGACTAGACTTATATTTATGTGCTACGCTCACCAATTGAGAGAAAGACTTATTTTAGAATTATATTTTTTAAATGTTATAAATGCAGGGGACTGAGCTTAATTTGCATGTTATAAGGGAAGTTAACACCTTCTTTTGTTGATTAGCGTGTACCTAAACAGTACAAAAATAGTAAACATCTATTACATTAATATATTAAGTTTTTAATAACAACTTTTACGTTCGTTTATATCATTTAAGTGATAAGTTTCGATTTGAAAATGAAACTAAATTGCTTTTGTATTTAAAATCGTAAGAACCATTCAAAAATGTTATACATTTTCTTACACACGTTGAGCTTGAACTGTAATTAACGTTCTTTAGGTGTACACTGTTCAGAAAATTTTATTTTTTAATGACGAATATACGAATGTAACTTTGAGCTAATGCAGCGGTCGTCAACCCTTTGATACGGAGCCAAAGTTGCAATTTTCAATTTGTTTTTCAGTTTTTAAAGAGCCACTATTATTTTATTATTTCAATGTTTTATTATTTGATTAGGATTAGGTAAATAAATTTGATTTGTAATTTAAAATGAACAGCTTAAAATATGAAATAATATTTATTTATTCATACATAGCATGCACTTATTTCGCCAGAATAATGTAATTAGTAAGCACAAAATAAAAAAAATATAGTACTATCCCAATCCACTTTAAAAGCTGTTAACTTTATATTTTCTTTGTTTACGGAAATCACCGGCTCAGGAGGTGTCTCCCATTAGCCAGACTGGCCTCAACACGGCAAACTCGGACTAACTGGCTTATATATAGGTTTGATATATCGTGTATCGGTCGATTCTGTCCTTCGGTTCTCACCAGGCTTATCTTCCACCCCACTGAACGCATGGTAAACTCGTACTCCACCGTCCAGTACCCGGCTAAACAGTAGGAAGCTAATATTACAAATAACTAAAAAACGACGTCACTCACGTTGAATTGTTGATTACTGACAGATAGGGAAATGCATTCTGAATATCATAACATTCCCCGTTTAACGATATTCGAAAAAGTCGGCACCTCGGCAATGGCAATAATGGAACCGTCGCCACGGGGCTGGCCACATATTCTCACTGTTCTCTGATGAGTTTTTTCTTCTGTTAAACTTGTGTTTCTTTACAGTGTAATTTTTGTTAAGATTTTTGAAATTAAAATAATACAACTCATAATATTTGTGCAAGCAACTGGAGAGCCGCATCTTGATATCAAAAGAGCCGCCTGCGGCTGGCGAGCCGCAGGTTGCAGCCCAATGCTAATGGATGGTAATGTGGTTGGCGTTGGAATATCACTTTCTGTTCATGTTGCTAAATTTAAGTGTAAGACTGAAACGTTCGTTAATGGCTGCATCAACCAGAAGAGATAGATACAATGTTACATTTAACCCAGACCATAGCTGTTGTTGTAGCGACAAAAAAAAAATGATAACGAGTGGGTGCGGCAAAAATAAACAAGAAATGAAAATAAAACGAGAACTATCAAGCGATGAAAATTAGAAAACTAGATGACATAATGAGTTGTAGTTAATAAATGAAAACTATTGTGAGAACCTGTTTTAATAGCAATAGAACACCAGAATGTTGATTACAATTACAATTGAACTGAGTCTCCATTATACTAATGAACACGTAAACCATATTATTTACTTAAATACATAACCATGGTACATACACTTCAGAACATTACAACAAGCCACGATTTAACGATTCTAGTTCGATCATGCTGGGGACGTGGTTTTTTAACCAGTTTTTAATATTTATTTTTTAAATAGGTTAGCCCGCTTATTTCTCGACTGGTGTTTGAATAGTAATTGCAGATTTCGTACTGATTTGCAAAAAAAATAAATAAATACATGATTATAATGGTTGGATTTCTTTGGAAAATCATATTTTAATGGCTTTGTTCCTTAAATACATTGGTGTTGAAAAACGATCTTCATCTTTCTCGGTAATGCAAGTAATAAAAAAAAAGCCAATTGACAGCCTAACTTACGTAGACATATTATCAGTCGACTGATCAGTCGGCACAATATTCTACAACTCAACTACGGCACAACAGAAACTTGATATTATGGATAGCGTTATAGGCGACCGCCTAGTTCGCCTTATAGGTAGCGCCGGCCCCCATCCAAAAACCTAATTATACCTATTTGGAAATGCCATAGATCACGGTAAAGAATTTTTTTTTTAAAAAGTAGACAAAGCCTGTCTAGATGAAGTTACCTCCCTTGAGTCCAACATTCCAAATATTTGATTGTAACGCTATTTTATTCTTAATTAGCGTTTTAGTCTAAGTAAGGATTGTATTAGTGTTTTCATTAATTTTTATTAGTAATCAAATCATTGTCATTATCACAGTTGTCTTTTAAACTCTGAAACTTGTATATAAAACGAAAAGCGTGTAAGAGGAATTTAATTATCATGATTTAAAAAAAAAACATAATTATTTATTAAGCTAAGTACAACAATTTAGATGTATACAATATTTTAATTATTTTAATAATGTGATTTTTTTAAAAATGTTTTTTTAGAATGCTGACTAAATGTAACAAATTTAATCTGCTTCCCTTTTCCGGAATTTTTAAGTGTTTTGTTTTTTATGACTAGATCTATATATAATAAAAAGAAAAATACTGAAAACAAAGTAAAGTGTTACCTTAATATACGAGTATAATTTGTTCCGTAAAATTACTCTGCAGTAAAATTGCTTGTACTCAAAGCAATTTTCTCCCTTGTAAATAAATGTCATTAATCCGTACCAGCCCGCCAATTTGCTACCGAGTTGTATTTATAGATGCTTTTCATGAATAGAAGTATATTTATACAGGACAAAATTTGTTAAAATAACATAATAAAGATAACGCAAATAAAATGGTTTAAATAAAGTGTATTGACCTTGAAGGTCGGCGCCCGAGGACATATGTACCTCCTGCCCCGCCCCCCCCCCCCCCCCCCCCTCGATACGCGTCTGCTCTGTGCTAAGCTCACTGATTAAGAGAAAGGCTTAGACTATAATTATATTGCGGAGTTTTAATATCAATTTGGATCTCCATAACCTTATAGTAGGTCTGTTTCAGATCGAAGGGCAGCACATAGGTGGTGACCTTTGTGTGGAAACAGCCAGTGATTTCCTTAATCAACTGAAGAACGAAGTCCACTGGCTGCCGTCCCCACCAAAAGCCCGCTTGACACGAGTCTATCAGTCTGTTATTTGACAAAAACCAAAACAAGCGGGCATCGACCAGCCTTTCCAAGAGCTTGCTGATGTTAGAGCAGAGGGAGAACGGTCTGTAGCTCTCAGGTGAGCCCAGATCCAGATTTAGGCGAGAACTTTGTTAATGACCAATAAAATAATTACAAGAGATAGCAGACAAAATATTTAAATCACGCTGTGGGTGTGGCAGTTGATAGAACCTCCACAGTTTTATCACAGAGTTTATCTAATACATGATATTGAGAAAGTTAACTGCTATAGAGTTCTGTAGTACCAGATGGGTCATACAACGGAAGAGGAACAGATATGATATTTTATACTGCAGGTTAGTCATGAAATCAAGGAAGTCTAAAAGAAAATACAAGATATTGGTAGTCTGTTTTCAAGTGTCAGAAAAGTTGGCACATGTAACCATATAAGAGATGCTTATACTACAATCAATTAAAGTATATGACTAAAAAGTGCGTTATTGGCAGTAAAATAAATCAGCTACAATCAGAAGAGATGGAGAAAATGTTACACCGAACCCAGATCATAGATGTTTTTGTAACACAAAAAAAAAATCACAAAGAGCAACAAAGAAAAGAAACGAGAGGTATCGAATGATAATAGTGACAAAAAATGTGACATAGTATGCAAATTTAAATCCATCCAAAATATTTTAAATCCAACATTAAATAAGAGAAGAATGGCGGACAATAAAACAAACAATATAACATTAGCTCTCAACTACTCGATATTAAACGAATAGGAACATAAAACAAAATAAATATAAATAATACGGTTGCAATGGTCACACTTATTAAAGAAAATAAAATTGATCGGACTAATGTCTCTGTGCTAAGCTCACCGAATAAGAGAAAGACTCATATTAGAATTATATTGTATTGATTCGTTTTTATAAAAGAAGGGGACTAAATGTAATGTACAATTTTAAAGGGAAATAATATAAACATTTTTAGCTTATTAAAATGTAAACAGTTCCAAAATAGCATACAACTGTTACAATATTGTATTAATTTTCTAACAAGAACTTATAATTTCAAATATATATCGTTTAAGATAAACGTTTCGATTTGAAGATAAGCTAAATTGCTTATGTGTTTTAATTCGTAAGAACCATTACAAAATGATGTATAGTCTCAAATATATTTTTTGCCCAAACTTCCATCAACGCTCTCAGGTTTTCTATCATTTAGTTTGTATTTTTTTTTAATTTTAGAGAAAATAACTCAAAAAAAAAAAAAAAAAAAAAAAAAGAAAAAAAAAATTTAGGAAATAACTCAATTCAAAATATTAGAACAGGGGTCGGCAACCTGCGGCTCGCGAGCCGCATGCCGGCTCTTTTGGGATATCAAGGTGCGGCTCTCCAGCTCCTTGCACAAATACTAATAATCTTAATCAAAAAATTAAATATTTGAAATAAAAAAAATGTTAGTGGCTCTTTAAAACCAGGGAAATTTAAAAAATTGTAACTTTTGGCTCTTCCGCTTCAAAAGGTTGCCGACCCCTGTATTAGAACCACATGTCAAACATCTTAACAAAATATACCAGAAACTAGGACACACATGTATTACGATTGTACGTTAGTACGGAAAGAAAAGCAAACGCTTGCGAATATATTAAAAACCACCAATCAAACAGCCACAACAAATAAAGCAATTATTATTACACTTAATTAACACGAATAGACACAGAACAGAATACGAAAGCAGACTTGCAGCAACGGCTATTTATATATCCACCATATGGAAATACAGGAATACAATCAGATTTTATTCTAAAAAATACTCTGACATCAAGTTAAAAGAAATATTTCAAGGAAAGCTAAGACAAAGCTAAGGCATTGTAATTAATAAACATACACATATCTAAATTATATGATTGCTACCTAACCTATTCTTTACTATAATTTGGCAGGTACGTAAGTTGCACAATTTTAACTTTTGCTTTGCTTTTTAAAAATATATTATTGCTTAATATGTTTAAAGTTTAATGCACTGTTTTGTTTATTTATATCAGATTTATGTTTGTATATGGACGACTATATGTGACAAAATAAAAATACAAATTAATCGATACACCACACACTTAGTGAAATTCATTAAAAGAAAACAGACGCTAATATTAACACGATTGTACATTGATAAATATTCTACTCCCTTCAAGATATTAAATGTATGAAAAAATAAACCTGGAGTGATCTCCCCTAAACTTTCTCGAATATTCTAATATAACACTACGTGGGATGTCAACTCGGAATATAGACATGATTTTTGTTTACTTAAACATTTAAAAACGAGAAAAATGGCCCGTTGAGGAAGGGTACAACGGGCGCTAGGCTGATAGTGCTGTCTCTTTTCTCTAAACTAAAACCAACCCACCCCCCACACACCACCCCCACCCCCACCACCCCCCACCACCCCCACCCCCACACACCACCCCCACCCCCCACCCCCCCCCCCCCCCCCCACCCCCCTAAAAAACATGTCTACCGTCCCATTCAACGAAATATAATTACATACTTTTTCCAGTGTCCGCCCCCTCCCCGAAAATTCTACCCCCGCCCCCGAAAATTTCAAGTACCCTCACCCCTTTCCGGGGAGGAAAAAGTCTGAAAGAAACACTGGTGTCGCGCATAGCCACTACGCGAAGAATTGCATTAAAGAAATTGCAAGAAAACCACTTTTTAGATTAGACACATTAATTAGGCGGTAATTTTATTATAGAGTATCGATGAAGAAATTTCTTTTGAGTCGGGGAGGGGGAGGGGCTCAGACGTTCTTACGCGGTGGGTGGGGCTTCGCCCCTACCCGAAGAATTGTATGCAAGAAACTCTTCACGCAAACCACTTAGATTAGACAACATTTCCTCTTTATTCAATGTTTACGCCAGAATCAATGACGTCATTATATTACTGTGAGATTATTTTCAACTCTATGCTAAATGTGTCGACGTCATACTTCGTTTTTCGAATTACTATGCATGTTTTTAAATTGCTTGTCTTTTCTCTAGAGCGTTCTTGTCAGACAGATAGATAGATAGATAGATAGATAGATAGATAGATAGATAGATAGATAGATAGATAGATAGACAGACAGCGAAACTATTATTATAGATAGAATAAAATCTAGTAGAAAAAAAATTGCGCACCAAGCGAGCACCAAAACCAAATGTGCGTAATAGTGCGCAATATTATTAATACTTAATAAATTTACATTAGTTTTTTGAGAAATCGGAAGTAGCGTAAATTACTACTTCCATTCAACAGAAATTACTCAAAATTTAACCGAAGGTAGAGAATTAGATCTTTTACTTACATGTGAAATTGCATTTATCTATCTTAATTAGTACTCAAGTTATAGGCTTTTGAAAAATTCAAAGTAGATAAAGTACCACTTCTGGTTATCGGAAATCGCTCAAACGTTGATATGGATCTACGATTTTGATATAATACTTATATATGAAATTTCATCAACCTAGCTGTAACGGTACTCAAGTTATCGTGTTTACACACGGACACACACACGGACAGAATTGGATAATCCAGTTTTTCCAACTCCATTACGCATAAAACGCCAACATTTTTTATATATCTGAGTTTATAATTTTTGCTCGATTAAAATAAGTCTTCTATATCCCGGATGTGATGAAGGACTGAGGAGTAAAACGGTGAAAACTGTCCAAATTTAATGTGATTTTTGTGCACGATTACAAGACTTTCTCTATACTTCGTATATACGAGAAAGTAAAAATGCACAGTTTCCTAGTTATATCCCCTATGTTAGGGAAATTAACTCTAACAAAATTTGTTAAAGTCAACTAATGAAGGTTGCCAAGTGGTAATATACATTTGTGTTGAAAAAATGGGTAAACATATTAAGTTTTAGTATGCTCTTTGGAATTTTTTTGTGTGTGATGGAGTAAATTTTAAAATTTAAATAATCATAAAGCAAACGCCAGAGATTTGCAACAGCGTTTTGTTTATAAGTAACTGTACACATCTTTAATTAGTACTGGTGATCTTTCTGTATTGAAATCAAAATAATATTTTAATCTGTACATTAATAAATGCAAATGTAATCAATAATATTTCGTTTTTGCTATATAAAAATCCACGAACGGGTTGCTGCTGTATTGATTTTTTAAAAAGGTTGGAAGTTGATTGGAGCATGTCTAAAAAAACCAGGTACCCATATGCTATCATTTACGCTTCGTACAGAATAATATAATACACTTACATGTTAATACCTCGGTACACAAATAATGCTAAAAGTGGACGGTCTTATCATATGTTTGCAAATAAAAACGCTGTCTAGATATTTATTAGAGGCTTACGCTTTAATTTATTGAAATACAAAGTTGCATTAATATAATAATATAGGAAAATAATTTTAAAGAATACTGTTTTGCGGTGTTTCTTTTCCACGAACATCTACACTCGCTAATCCGGTTACTCGTATCTCAAATTTTGCTTGTATGTCAAAGCACATTTTAGCTTGCTCAACAATTCTTACCCCAACGCTCTCTTGTATTGGGGCACTCGTATGTCGAGTTACCACTGTATGTAAAAAGGTCTACCTTTTAATAAAAAAAAAAGACTTAATAATATAGTGGTTGGATGTGTAGATAGTTAAACAACTAAAATCATAAAAGGTAAAATATGTTACCTTTTTGGTTTAGAATGAAGAAAACTGGTATCATAAAAATGTGTTCACATTGATTTCGATCATACAACAGGTTTTGTCTGAAAGTAATTATTAAGTAGCACGGGATTTTAAAACATAACATGAAGAAGGCCTCTTGAAATGTAAGCATGTAGTTCAATGCTGAGCTTTAATTAGAAACATATGGTTTATGATCTGTAGGTATAACACATTATTTATTGGACCTAAATTGATTTAAACGTATTTTAATTACGGTGTCGAAAGTCAAACTATAAATAAAACTTCCTTTGAAAAGTTTTATTTTTAACTGGGATATTGCACTCAGCGTTTATAGAAAAAAAAACATGTTAAAACTATACAATAACTGATGCACTTGATCCACACAAGAAACGCAATGATTGTAAACACTACAGATCCCAGAGATGACAGACAACATATTCAAATCACGCTGTGGGTGTGGCAGTTGATGGAACCTCCACAGTTTTATCACATAGTTTATCTAATGAATGAAATTGAGAAAGATTACTACGAGTTGATGTATGCTTTGATTGTCCTTTTAGAAAGCAACAATCAGAAGAGATGGAAACAAAAATTACATCTAACCCAGACCATAGCTGATTTTTTAACGACCAAAAAAAAATGATGAAGAGGAAAAAACAAACAAAAGAAAACAAAAAAAAACAACCGAGGACTATAAAATAATGATAGTGACAAAAAATTGTGACATAATGATAGTTAAATTTAAATCCACCCAAACACATTTCAAATCCAACAACACTGGATAACATTATGTCTCTACTATTCATTATTAACCGAATAGGAAAATAAAACAGACCAAATATAAATAGTACTGGAGCGATTGTGTACCGTAATTATTGTATGGATACTTATGAAATAACATAATAATTGATGTGACTCATGTCTCTGTGCTAAGCTAACCGATTAAGAGAAAGACGTAATTTGGATTTTTATTGTTTTCATGTGATAAATGAAGGGGACTTAATTTAATTTACATTTTATAAGGGAAACAACTTACCCATTATCGTGTTGATTAACGTGTACCTAAGTAGTACAAAAATAATATAAATCTATTAAATTATCTTATTAATTTTCTAATATCAACTTTTAAATTCGATTATATCATTAAAGATATATGTTTCTATATAAAAATGTAACTATTATAATGTTTGAGAATCATACAAAGATGTTATATACTTTGTCATATAGGTTGTGCCTTGTTATATATAAACGTTGAGTTTAAAAGTAAAACACTCCATTTTTTTTAAATTATTTTTTTTTTGAAAACCTGTATTCCTTATGACGCCGAAGTTAAATCTTTACAGCTAAATTATGTTATCATTCTTCTCATTACTGACATTTAATCTCAAAATGGTTCTGTGTCGAACAGGATACATCTGCCACAATTTCTTAAATACTCTCTCACTAATATCAGTTTCATCATTTGGATTTAGTAGATGCCAGTTCTCCAACCAGAAGAGCAGTTCAACCCACATTAATTCTGAGCCAAAGTTTAGTCATAATCCTGTCCTATCAAAGATCCCCTTGCAGGAAAGTAATGTCTATATTACAGATTATTCTGTTAAAAAAAAGTATGTTCAGCCTCTAAAGCAAGCTCTACAGCTTTTACCCTCTGAGGGTGCAGCCCAAACAGCTGTAGCAGTGGATTATGACAAGGAGTACAGATGTCCGTCTAGACTGTTGGGACATTTAACCCAGCTAGTAAACCTTGAAAAAATCTCTGCTGTCAAATATTTCTATGATTGCCCGGTGGCAAATAACATTATAGATGATGTTAAAGTTCAAACTATTAAAAAACTGAAATGATAGAAAAACAGGCAGAAGCTCTCCAGCTAAAGAATAAAAAATATCACTAGGATTGGCCATAAAAAGATGAAGAAGCGCAAATTAAAAAAAAAAAAGGCATAGGATGTACTTCGTGTGGTCAAGACAGAGGCGAGCCAAGAACGCTAAAAAGATGAAGACATACCGCAAGGATTTTGAAGAAATCAACAAGTCTACTGAAACCTTTGATGTAAAAGATGAAGACATACCGCAAGGAACTTGAAGAAATCAAGACGTCTGCTGAAACCTTTGTTGTCATGGCTTTCATACAAGAGCAGTTGACAAAAGCTAGAAAAGTCGGATACTCTATCAATGTGTTTGAATCTAAACAAAAAAAAAAGCACTTTATATTAGATATAAAAAGTCAGAAGTAATGCAAAATCATTCACTAAAAAGACTGTGACATCACTTAATTAAAACCAATAGCCGTTTTATTTTGATTAATATTAACTATTTGTGTAAATCATTTACATATGATATTGTTCTTATGCGAGTAGATGTATGATTTGATTTTCCCTCGAGAGTACCAGTTTACAGAATTGGGTAATACTACTAAAGAAAATTAGAAAGTGGATGTAATACTGGGGGTTAGTTATCTTCTTCTTCTTCGTTCTTAATTATTAGTGTTGAAGGGGATCGAGATTTATCTGCCAGTGGGTTTGAACTCGGGTTTAACTCGAGACTGTTCGAATGTATCAACCATGAGTTTTTTGCCGACTCGACCACGCCCCCTACACAATTAAGCGTTTCGTGTCAACTGGTTTTGCGCCATTGAGGCCATTGACTCCGATTTCAGCCTGCTTTTCTTTTTGGATTTGCTTCCATAGCCTTTGTCCAACCAAGAACAAACTACAAGGCAGCAGTTGTTTAATTTTGGAGTTGTCTCTCCTAGAAGAGTGGCTGTCCCCAGCTACGAGCCTCATCTGCCCGAGGGTTTGAACTCGAGACTTTTCGGTTTAGCAACCATGAGCTTTTACCGACTCGACCACGCCGACCCCTGGGGTTAGTTATGAGTTCAAGGAATTCTAAAATAATGACACGATCTTGCTATTCTGTTTTTTAGTGTTCGAAAAGTTACTAGATGTAGCTTTAGCATCAGGAGCTGACTGTACATCAAAAACTAAAATACATTTTGCCAAATGTCAACCAAAGTCATCATTTTTTTTTTTTTTAATTTTGATCGTAAAACAAATACAAACGATATTATAAACACAGAACTAACATGGCTGTGTGATAGCTATTAAACTGAATGTGAACCAACACAAATGCATCTTCTCTTTAAAGCTGCCGATCTAGCAAACTTAAACTATGCTTTAGGAGCTGCCTATACATCAATACTTGCAAGTGTACAACTAACCAGTGCTTTATTTAGCTGTATAAATATATCAGCAATAATAAGAAGAGATGGAGAATATATTACATCTAACCCACGTCATTGCTGTTTTTGTAAAATCATGAAAATTGGAGGAAACAAAAAAAAAACAACAAATACACACAAAAAATAATTAAATGATTATAGTGATCGAAAATGCAAAAAAAAAAAAAGAATAGATCTACATGTAAATCCACACAAAAATATTTTAAATCAAAAATTAAATAAATGAAGAACGGCGGACAACAAAACAAACGATAGAACATTACGTCTAAACAACTACATAGTAAATGAGTGGGAAAACAAAACAAAGCACACATGAATAATACTGGTGACATTATTTGACATAATTATTCGATATACTCTCTACACTCTTATCAAATAAAATGAAATTGTTCAGTCTCATATCATGGTGCTACTCTGACAAATTAAGAGTAAGACTTATATTAGAATTATAGTCTTTAAATGTGATAAATAAACGGGACTTAACTTAATTTACATTTTCTAAGGGACACAACTTAACAATTCTTTTGTGGATTAACGTGTACCTAAAAAATACAAATATGGTATAAATCTATTACATTATTATATTGATTTTCTAATTAAAACTTCTATGTCCGTATATACCGTTTAAGAGATTAGTTTTGTTTTAATAAATTTAATACTTTTTTTTTGTATTTTAAAAAATAAGAACCATGTAAAGATGGTATATCTTTTGTCATATACGTTGTGCCTGATCTTAAATTATCATTGGGTTGTCGATACTTTCATTCGTTAAAATAATTGTATTTATTATTATGTTTATAACGAAAGCTAAGTTAGAAATCGAAAGTTAGAAACCAGCACGAATGTCAAGAATAGTCACAATTTCTTAGAGTATACATTTTCTATTATCCCTTAGGGCCGAGAAAGCATCATCATCACCATAATCACCATCTGCACCTACTTGGACAAATCCAACATTATCCTGCCGTGCCCACACTCACAAAACTATAGTGCCAAATCTTCATCTGGGCAGTCAACCCTCAGTCTCCAATTCAGCTATTTAAGCTACCGAACAAAGACTAGATATATCAAGTCATCCTCTAGCCACACCAGACCTCCATACTTTTCTCACTGTTGGATAAATACATCTGTCAAATTGCATGCAGCTTATAAGTTATATTCCAAGATAACAAAACAAATATTGAAACAAAACTTAGATTTCTTTTTTGTTCAAATAAAATGTAAATGGAGTTGAAAAAAAATTAATAATGTATGTATTAACAGTGTCAGTTTGCCTTTATGTTTGCTTTAGTATTACAGTTTTCATCAACGGCGTGTGATAATGATACAGTTTAACAATAGTAATACTTCCTTCTAACTAGTAGCCTACTTTCATTCATTTTAAGATGGTTTACTAATACATTTAAAAAATGTATTGTCTGAGGCGAAAAAAAAATGTATTTTTGGGAAATAAAAAGTCAAATCAAATTTAAATGTGAAAATTACATGTCAAACATGTAAACAGAATATACAAGAAACTGGGAAACACATTTATTTCCATTGTACGTTAGTACAGAAAGCAAGGCAAACACTTGCGAAAATATAAAAAACCACCAATAAAATAGCCACAACAAATATTGCAATTACACTAAACTTAACTAGACACAGAACAGAAGACGAAAACAGACTAGTAGCAACGGCTATTTATAGATCAACTTTATGGAAATATATGAATACAAGAATTTTTTTTTTTTTTAAATTCATTAAAAAAACGTTTTAATAACAAGCTTTTATGTACTAATGCACTAAAAAAGTAGAACACAAATTATAGACTACTATTTAAATAACTATAAAGAAAAGCGTGGGTCACTTTAGTACTTTAGTACCTATTTTATAACTTTACTAATATTTGAGAAGAGACCCACCGTTTTCTTTATAATTATTTAAATAGTAGTCTATAATTTATTTTCTACTTTTTAGTGCATTAGTACATAAAAGCTTGTTATTAAAACGTTTTTTTATGAATTTTTTTTTCAGTACTTTACATGCTTTATTTACAATAGTGTTACATGACTAAAAACCATTGCGCGTCTATTGAACGTCATGGCGCAGCTATTGAACCTGATGGCGCAGCTATGGAACGTGATGACGCGTGTGTTGTGGCTGGATAGACATGCCTAGTAATTCGGTCCAAATTTTAATTAATTAATAAAAAATTAATTAGGCATCCAATTAAGTCAAATTTAGTTTCAGATTGCATTGTCTTCATGTCTTGATCCACGTGCCAACTGTGAATCGTATAGGTCAAGTAGAACTGTCCGAATTTTCACTCCTGCGTTTCTATCTAGACTGACGACTGACGACAGACAGAATGACGAGGAAGTGAGTTAAATAAAAGCTTGTAAAAATACACTGACATCGAGTTTAAAGAAATATTTTACGAAAAACTCAGCATAACTAGAGCATTGTAGTTATTAAACATATACACAGAGGCGTTGCGAGAGAGGGGGGGGGGGGGGCGGACCGCACAAGGTGACTCCATTTAGGGGTGTGACACCAAGGCAAAAATAACAAAATATATAGAGAAAAATGATAATTCCACTTAATTAAGGAATTATCTCGAGTGTGAAATAGTGTTTTAAGTGGTGCAAATCGAAAGTTTGAGGGGAGTTGTGCAAATCGAAAATTGAAAGTTTGTCCCGGGGAAGGGTTGCTACGCCTCTGGGGGGGGGGGGGGGGACACACAATTAATTGCCTCACCGTGTGACACCCTTCCTTGCTTACGCCACTGCATGTACATGTTTAAAATGTATTATTGTTACTTAATATTTTACTTACTATAATTTTTAAGGTACGTAAGTTGCACAATTTTAACTTTTGTTTTAGTTTTGTTTAATATATTATTGCTTGAATATTATTTCAAACAATAACGAATATCTTTTTATTTCTGAAGGTGTTTGTTTGTCTTGTGTTGATTTAATTTCGTCTTTTTCTGTCAGACAGTCTGTATAAGGTCACCAAACAATAGTACATTACATAGGCACACATTAATCATACCAAACAATACAATATTATATACCTATTTTCTAGCTGTCAAAGACCGATGTCATTAATACCAAGCAATATAATATTACAAGACCAATTCTCTAACTCTCAAATGCGCATGTAGATCATACTATCTGATACATCGATAATGAAAACGAACGCTTAAGCGAACAAAGCAAGGCATTTGACTGTAAATTACATATTTGAGGAAAAAAACAAAACAAACAAAATATCTGTGTTTATGCAATACTATTGTAAATCTGCATTAGTACTTGTAAGCCGAAGATGACAACTGTAATACTAAAGCATACATGGCATGGCAAGCTGAAGCTGTAAATTCTATGTCTGAGGCCAAATAAAATGCTGCAATTGTATCCAGTGGCGTAGCGAGGTCGGGTGTCACCCGGTGCGGCACTTAATGGCGTAGCGACCCTTCCCGGGAACAAATTTTCGATTTGCACCCCTCCCCCATTAAACTTTCGATTTGCACCCCCCCCCCCTCAAGTTTTCGATTTGCACCCCCCCCCCCCTCAAGTTTTTCTCTATATATTTTGCTATTTTTTGCCTTGGTGTCACCCCCCTAAATGGTGTCACCCGGTGCGGTCCGCATCCCCCGCCCCACTTCGCTACGCCCCTGATTGTATCTGAATAAAGGAAATATATTTTACGAGCCGCCTATGATTTTAACTAATACAAACTAGATTCTAGTGTTTAATTTTTTATTGTTTTGAGCAAAACTCATCAGTTTATGTTTTTATACATATCTTGTCTAGCTTTTAGTGACCCTTAACTTTTATAATGAATACATAAAAACGTTTATAATTACAAGCTTTTATAAATGCACTAAAAAGAAGAAAATAATACAATTTTAATTAAATTTAAACTTATTTTTAAAAATGCAATAAATCTACGGTTACTTAATATATGAAAAAAAAATACTTTTTTTTAAAATATAGTAATGCACTACTATTTATATCACTATAATTAAAATCGTGGGCCGCTTGTTTATATACGTATTATTATGGAAGAAAAACTGGATGGTTAGCACTTGTTATCTAGTGTTGTCTACAAACAAATGTTCCTTCAAATCTCAAACCTCTCAAAACATTGTCCACTGGACAGGTAAAGTAGAGTCCACTTGTTTAAGTGACTTCGAAACAAGAACATATGAGGTTGTCAGCACTATACTCATCCGCCTAAATTCTCACTAACACGGACATTCTGTTGGTCACCGGTACATGTTCTTACACACACCCAGGTTTGATCTAAACTCTCTGCTGAGCGATAGTTTTGTTTGTCCCCTGGACCCACGTCATGAGACCATCCGCTAATTACACCTTCCCAACATCCATCTCCGTATCGAGATAGTTGATACAGCATAGAAAGAGCGTGCAACACAGAGCTGATCCCTGTGGCAGACCATACTCGATCGTTATCAGATCAGATAGGTCAGTTCCTACCCTGGTCCTGATAATACAAGCGTCCAGAAAGTCTGTTGGTCACCGGTACATGTTCTTACACACGCCCATTTGACGGAGTTTTAATAGCAATTTGGATCTCCATACATTATAGTAGGCCTGTTTCAGATCGAAGGACAGCACATAGGTGGTGACCTTTGTGTGGAAAAAGCCAGTGACTTCCTTAATCAAATGAAGAACGGAGTCCACTGGCTGCCGTCCCCACCAAAAGCCCGCTTGAGACGAGTCTATCAGTCTGTTATTTGACAAAAACCAAAACAAGCGGGCATTGACCAGCCTTTCCAAGAGCTTGCTGATGTTAGAGCAGAGGGAGAACGGTCTGTAGCTCTCAGGTGAGCCCAGATCAAGATCCGTGGCAATTTTGTAAAACAATGCATGGTATTTCAAGTTTATTTTTAAACATTTCAAATAATTATAACTAAAATGATGTAGATCTAGTCATTTTTTTTTTAAAGTAAAAAAAAAAACTCAAAATAACCACGTTACAATTAGATCTTTAAATAACACAGTGTGCATCGTTATAATGTGCTCGCTTGGTCAGGTGTGTAGGGCTAACGGTCAGCCCGACCACAAAAAGAGAGAGAGACGGTTTGTTATAGAAACACATGCAGCGAAAAGTTGACTAAATGTAATATAAAGACTTCACATTGATTAACCGATTTTGTAATCGTTGATTGCTAGACAGCTACAAATGACAGTAAAAAGTTCGGTCTACAACATCTTCTATTAAAAAAAAAATACCGCCAGAGATCTCTGACTCTTTATAAAAACGGAGGGTCAAAAAAGCCTTTAAAATTGAGGGGCAAGTTACACGGCGTCACTCTTTCAATAAAGAACCATTTTAGATAGTCTTAGCTAACCGATTAAGAGAATGATATGTTAAAATTCTATTGTTTTAATGTGAAAAATGAAAAGAACTAAATTAACATTTTATAAGGGAAACAACTACACATTCTTTTGTTGATTAACGTGTACCTCGACAGTACAAAAATAGTTAACAGCTATTGTATTATTATATTAATGTTCTAATATCAACTGATATGTTCGTATGTATCGTTTAAAAATCAGTTTATATATAAAAATGTAACTAAATTACTTTTGTATTCAAAATCGTAAGAACTAATCAAAAATGTCACATGATTTCTTATATAGTTTGAGCTTTATCATTTATTATTAGTCATGTGGTTAGTTTTCGGTTGCACAAATTATTGAATATTTGATGACGAGGTGAAAGTGGGCGAGCTGATAATCACTAAGAAGCTGCTAGTTACTGATACAAATTGATTCTAGAGAATTGTATTAGAGTAACAGGAAAAAAAAAGTTAGATGCATCACCTAACAGATGACCAGGAAACACATCAGATACATTTCAAAATCATGACGGTGAAGAAATATGAAACACGGCACAAGTTCTCTCAGAAGAAACAGATTATGCCACACCAGAAATAAAGTGTCTGACACCACACCATTGTAGGACCAATAAATAAAGTCTACAAGTTGTGGACAATTATGATGATATAAAAGATACTAATATAATAATATAATTGGCCCTCGTGTTGTAAAGTGATAGTTGTATGGGCATTGTGTAAATAATTACATTTTAAAATTCAGTTTTGTAAAAAAAAAAAAAAATTAAAAAGTGCTAGGAACATATTTGTTAGCCATCATAATATATGTTAGTGATGTAAATATTTGTAAATATTCCAGCAGCTAGAATACATGGATATTACCTGGTAGATATTTTAGTAATCACAATAATGTAAGGGGGTAAAATGTGTATTGTTCCATGCAGTGCGGCTAAAAGAACAACTATCACTGGACTATTTATGTGCTTGCATAAGTTTTTTTAATAAATCTCTTAGCTACCAGAAACTTACTACAACAAGCAAGTTCAAGAAATACACACTTGTGTCAATGCCATTAGGAAAACTGCTTTAGCAACTTATTTTTTGCTACAATATTCTCATGTGATAAAAAATAAAGATATGTTTTACTAAGTTACTCATAATATTTTCCAAATTTACATAAACAGATAAATAATGGTACTTATTGTGTTAGGTCCAAAATAAGGGTTAGGATTATAATGCAATTAAATAATGTGTTTACGTGCATACCATACCATATTCAAATTCTGGTGATAATGTGAATTAGTTTTTATTAATGTTTTTGTACAGCTGACTAAATGTAACATATTTAATCTGCTTCGATTTTCCGTAATTGTTTGCAATTGTTTGATGTAATTATTTTATACACACGTATTAAATAAGATAAAATTGATCAGACATATGTCTCAGTGCCAAGCTCACCGATTAAGAGAAAGACGTAAATAAGAATAATTTTGTTGTGCTGTGATAAATGATGGGGACTTAATTTATTTAACGTTTTAGAAGAGAAACAATTTACATATATTTATTGACAAACGTGTACCTTTCTAGTACACAAATATTACTCATCATTATTCATCATTACTCATCAATTCAATGGTTATAACAATTTTCCGACAGAAACTAAAACTTTCGTAAAAACATTTAAATTATTAATTTTGTTTAAAAAATGTAACTACACTGTTATCGTATTTAAAATATTAATTTTTTTATAAAATGCTCTATCATAACATTACCGTCATTTTCTCGTATAAGATACATTATTTTTATCGTGCAAAAGTCAAAATTGAAATGTTCACAAATCTCGAATGTCTCTCTCTCTCTCTCTCTTCGTGTGTGTGTGTGTGTGTATGTGTGTATGTGTGTGACTGTGAACATGATAACTTGAGTACCGTTATAACTAGGCTGATGCCATTACATATGCGTTTTATATCAAGAGAGAGAGAGAGAGAGAGAGAGAGAGAGAGAGAGAGAGAGAGAGAGAGAGAGAGAGTAGAGACGGAATGAAATCCGACCTGCAAAACCTTCTACTAGATGCAGATTTCTGTATTTGACAAAAGATAACAAGCGGTTCTGAGTACCCGCTAAAGACCAATAGGAAAAAAAAAATTACCTCAAAATTCCCAGCCCTATTCCTGTAGCAACTCTCTGTCATTGGTAGTAAATATTATGATGTCAAAGTTCAGTGGGCACGTCGTTAAAAGTTCGCTGATGACGACAGTAACAGTTCGGTAGTGGCGATGATACAAATTCAGATGTGACGACGATAACAACCATCTTGTGACGACGATGAAAGTCTAAGGCAATAAACACCTTATATGGTAAACATTTACCCTTAAACAATACCAGCGACTGTGACAAGTCCCGGTAAATTGCGATCGCTACAGGGGTTGATGTTTTTGTACGGCCGGTCTACTTCTAAGTTCTTGTTTTTACTGGCCACCAGCTGTTAAGGTCGACTTTAAGAAGTACAAACAACAAACTACACAAAGTTTGGACCACAGTATTAGTGCGGGCCTACACTCGTAATATATTCGCCTAGCCCTCTGTCCAAATCAACCCATCAACTCTCGTTCACACACCTAGTAAACTGAATACCAACATTTGGTCTAAGGCATGGGTCTCCAAACTACGGCCCGCGGGCCGGATGCGGCCCGCGAGGTCATTTTATCCGGCCCGCGACGATCTTTTTGTCCATTGAATAAATGTTTGTTGGAGCTGGCTGAAGAGCTTTGCACAGAAAATTCAAAACTATTTGAAAATGTAGCTTCGTGTTGCATATATTGGTGAAAACATAGTGACCTCCGGCTGCAGTTTCAATAGCGGTTTTCTGACTTGGATTCAAAGGCAGAAGAAGTGAGACTATTTCAAAACCCACTTGAAGCAAATGTGGCCAGTTGCAAAGATGAACTGCAGCTGGGGGTCATTGAATTGCAAGAAAATGACTTTCTTAGAGACATGTTCAAAGAAGGGCAGATAGGTTTTCATACGTTTTTGCACAAGGACGACTTTCCTAATATTAAAACTTTTGCATCAAAGTACCTTTCAAATTTTCGAACAACATACCTGTGTGAACAAACATTTTCAAGAATGAAATACGTGAAGAACAATTTGAGAGCAAACGAGGACCTCGGGTGGGTGGGGGGTGGACACTTGAAATTTGCATACATTTCTATATACATTATATTTCATTAGGGGCGGGGGGGGGGGGCGGTAGACGTTCTTCGGGAGGGGGGGGGGGGGCGCCACGACCCTGAAGAGATGCCTTAAAGAAACTCTGGCCCCCGAACTAATATTTGATAGTTAATGCGGCCCTCGGGCTAAAAAGTTTGGAGACCCCTGAGTCTAAGGGGAATAACACAACAACGTGGGACTGAACACAACTCACATACTCACCATAAACAATGACTTACCAAGCCTTAACCCGACGCGTAACAATAACAGTATTCACGTCCACCCCTGAAATAACAATACACGTGAAGAAAACACGTCCACTCTCCCCCCTACCCAGCAACAGAAAAAACAAATAGAACTACATGTCAAACATACCAAACATAAGAACATTACAGACCTATTCTCTAGCTGTAAAATGTGTATGTCCATCATAGACACTATCTGCTACATCTGTAATGATAAACTGGGCACAACTTTATAAACACAAGTCAGCACTGACTATTATCAATACAGTTTTTATTATGTATGTTTGTCTTCAACTTTAACTGTTAGCCGTTCATATAGTACAAAAGGTCTATCCCCACCTACTTTAGAACTGAATTAATCATTACGCGCTTTTAGAAAGCATGTACTGGTGATACAAAGATTTTAACAATAATAAAATATACATAAAAATTAGCGTATATGAGACAACGCATTATTTTTAAGAAAGAAAGCTAAGTATAACATATTTTTAAAAATACTTCTAAGATATAAAGATGCTAAGAAAGTGTACAATATTTAAATAGATTTAACTGATGTAAAACAACAATCTCTGTAGGTCTACGTTAGTGTAATAACACCGATGAATGATAGCTTACATATAAAGTAAAAAAAAACAACATTTTATTTCCATTCAAAATTTCACAAAATATAGGGCCCACATCCCAAACCGCAAATATAATTATAAACATTATGCTTTGCCATAGATCGCAGTAATACAAAATTATTGATAAAGTATTGTTTAGGTAAAGGTAACTCTTATGTTTTTTTTATGCAGGGGAAACAATCCAATACCAGTGCATTAATTTAAAAAAACACAACAAAAAAAAAGAATAGTAATTAAAAAAGTTATAATTTTTAAATAACAAAAGATAAAAAAAAAATAAAAATAAAATTCTTTGAAACAATAATGTAAAATGACATAATTTGTAAACACGCCTTTTAATATTTGATCTAACTCTAAATCTGAAACTTTTGTTAGATTACAGTACTTAATGCTTAATATATAGTGATTTTGCTGTTCCTCAATTTGTTTCGATATAAAAATATTAACCCATAGCTCTTAGTCATTTGGTTGGTCAGCCCTTTTTAGGGCTGGTTGCCTGGGTCGAGAGGCGGTCAATCTACTACTCAACTCCTCAAGCAATCAATTGCAAATCTCGCCAACGACCGCTGTGGGGATGCGCCCACACATCCCTTGAAGTGCACATGCCCTAGAGATGAGTCACCCAGTACTTGTATTGGGTGGCTTCAAATGTACGAGTGGCTATCTTTCAATTTTCTATTTTTCAGCCTGACAACACCCATCTAGGAGAAATCTTAGGTGGGAGGTCCGTCACAATCGCCAGCAAATCAAACTCATCTCTCAAAGATCAACTACGCCAAACACAACTACCTAGCTATCAACAAACTCACTAACACTCTGACGACACCCACCTAGGAGAAATCCTAGATGGGAGGCTTCCGTCAAATACCAGCAAATGAACTAACCATCTCTCAAAACCAACTCAACTTACCCAGAATAAACACTCGTCAACAAACTTCACTCTACTCATCTCAACCACCTGACCAAGCTCACAGTCTTCACATCTACAATCCTCGACTCAGCTTATCAGGAAAACATCACTCTTCATCAACACATCGCCCACCTCAACTACTAGACTACGACACAACTCCGTTACTCTCTCCAAGCTCCACTCCATCGAACAATACTACTATCAAAGACAACATACGAAACTCGCCGCTTCACCAACGCATCATACCTCATTGATTCAACTCTACCATCATCGCCTCAGCAACGGAACATCCCTCATTAACACTTTCAAAGTACAAATACCAACTAAGAATCAACCACTACCCAACCAAGATTGTATCACTTGCAAGAAGAAAGGCTAAAGGACGATAAGCGATCATGTTTTGTCATGTACTCTATGTTATTTGTAAAGGAACCGGAAATGGAAAAAAGAAAACGGAAGAAGGTGGAAAAATGAAAACCAAGAAAACAGAAGGAAAATTAAGAAAATTACATTGTAAAATTGTATGTATGCAATGCTATGTATTGTATGTATTTTATCATGTAACCTGTCCACACAGCTAGCTCCTGGCTCGAATGGAGTGGGCTGTGTGGAAGGAAATCTATTAAACACAAAAAAATAATGGTTTTTAATTTAAACAAAAAATAAATTACAAATTAAAAAGTGTATTTACAAAAAAAAAAAAAATACTTTTGGATGGACAGACTAGCGGTTTTAACCCCCGACCCCAGCCCCCACAAAATTAAAAAAAAAATATTCCTCATAACCCAGGGGTCGGCAATCTTTTGAGGCGGAAGAGCCACAAATTACAATTTACAAAATTTACCAGCTTATAAAGAGCCACTAACATTTTTTTCCAATATTTTGGTATTTGATAAGGATTAGGTACATACATTTTATTTTTTATATGAAATAAATAGCGTTAAATATGAACTTATTGTTTCATATGAAAACAAACCAATGTTTCTCACAAGAACTGGTTTAACTAGATCTGCTTTGATAAAATAAGTAATCACATGTATAGGACTATTTATAGGACTATACCAATCCACTTTAGAAGCCAATAACTTTTTTTCTTTACGGACACCATTGATTCAGTAGGTGTCTTTCATAGCACGGCAGGCCTCAGCACGGCAAACTCCGACTAACTGGCTTGATTATTGGTTTGATTACCCTATCGGTCGCTTCTGTCATTTGGTTTTGACATGGTTTAACTTCCACTCGAACCCAGAGTCGAGTACCTGGCCTAACCGTAGGAAACTAATAACTAAAATACTTAGTCACTCAGGTCAAATTAATGCATACTGACAGGTAGAGGAATGCATTATGTATAAAAATAACATTCCCCATTTAACAATATTCAAAAAAGGCAGCAATTTGACAGTGGCAAGCATAGCATAGTCGCCACGGAGCTGGCTACAGCACGGCTTTGGGGTTGGTGCCCAAGCGGCTGTCCGTATACTTTCTACCTTACCTATTCTCATTGTTCTCTGATGAGTGTTTTTATCCTGTTTAAAGTTGTTTTTCTTTACAGTATGTTTTTTTTTAAATGAGATTTGGACATTGAATAATATAACTTTTAATATGTGTGCATGGAACTCGAGAGCCACACCTTGACATCAAAAGAGCCGCAGGTTGCCGACCCTTGTCATAACCGTATGTCACTGTTTCTTTACAGAACACTGACTATGCCAGCTTACTACTTTATAACCCCCACCCCTACCACTAAACGTTTCTATGTATTATATGTATATTTAAGAATGAAAGAGATGAAGATAACGGAGGTTTGTAAATCTACTACGGTCCTCGTATGTCACGTGATGAAATACAAGTAATTAGACAGTGGTCACCTTCGGGACAAAGCTCAGGCGAGCTGAAAAGAATTACATCATATGAGACTTAAAAAAACATGTATTTGTTTGTTTGTCATTTATTTTATAAACATGTTTTTTTTAAAGGTTTAAAATATATCAATTACGTGTTTAAATATCTTATATTTTAATCCACATATCTAAATTACAAATATCTACATTTAACTTTTTCAAAAGGTTCGTATGTTTTACCTACATACATCTTTTTAAATAAAGTTGGGGCTTAAAGACAAGTTATTGTGGTCACTCTAGCGTCGTATTTTAAGTTATCCTAAATAGGCTTACATTTTATTATGGATTTAATCTCATATTACGTGTTGTCAGTAGGACGTAATTATATGTAAATATGTATATCTTATGTCAGAAGGAAAACATAAATAAACGAGTACTTAATAGTATTTTCACCATGACACATCATTGTCGAAAGATTTATAAAAATACAATTTTTTACCGCAATAGTTCACTGTATGAAAAAAAAAAACCACCAAAAAGCAAGTGTAAAAACGTTAAAATAATAATTGTGTACAAACTTTAGAAATGTAAAAAAAATAGCCTTGCAAAATAGAATAATTAGATAACAATTACAATTACCGCGAAGTAGAGAGAAAATACCAATTGATGTACAGGCACCATGGTACTACATAAAGATGAAGAATATTATAATTTGACACAAAAACAACAATACATAATCTTTCGACTTAGAACAGGCCATAACAGATTAAATCAACACATGCATAAAAAACTAAAAATTGGGTGTGGCGAAATATGCCGTTGTGGCAAGGCCCCGGAAAATACGGGCCATGTTCTTCAGGAATGTTCTTTATATAGCCAGGCGCGAGTCAGACACTGGCCCCTGCTCACCCCACTCAGGGAAAAATTGTATGGGGCACCTGCTGATCTGGAGACCACAGTCCGGTTTGTTCACGAAGTAGGACTTGTTGTCTAAATCCTCCACCATATTCTCAATTAAGAACGAAGAAGAAGCAGAAGTATATGTTTCCTATATAAATTACATTTCGTTCGGGGGGTGGGGTTGGGGTGGGGCGGTAGACTTTCTTCGTGGGGGGGGGGGGAAGAGGAAGAGATGCCTGGAAGAAACTCTGCATAATATACATGTATATTCAATGTATGTATGAATACGCACTGTTTCGTTTATTTATAATAGATTTATGGATCAATATGGATGACAATATGAAACGGGGAAAAAAATAATGATTCAAGCGATGAACTACACACTTGTTGAAATTCTTTAAAAGCAAACTGAAAACACGCAAAAATGTACTATGGTTTTGTATAAATACATATTCTAATACTAAAACATATTAAATTTGTGTATGTGTCAGTTCGTTATGGAAAGTTTGCGGATATAACGAAATCTAATAGAGGAATATAAACAACACTGATAGAGAAATGCACCGAGTAACCTAGTTCAGGGGTCGGCAACCTTTTGAGACGGAAGAGCCAAAAGTTACAATTTTCAAAATTTCCCAATTTTAAAGAGCCACTAACATTTTTATTTCAATAATTTGATATGTGATTAGGATTTTACATATGTAGATTTTATATATATATATATATATATATATATATATATATATATATATGTATATATATATATATATATATATATATATATATATATATATATATACAATTTAAAATAAATAGCTTTCAATATGAAATAACATTTATTCAAATAAAAAGATACACGTTTCGAACAAAAATATTAAGGTATTTTAACTAGCTCTGCAAGAATGATACAATCATTAATCAAATTACTTAACTATAATTATTTTAAAATATTTACAATAGTTTGGCCTTGCATGCCTTTTAAAAGTTTGTTTCAACCTGGCTCATAAGTAGTTTTTAGTTTCAAGCACGCCTCTAGATTTTTATTTGTTATTTGGCTTCTTTGCTTTTAATTATATTCATGCAAGAAAACGCTTGCTCGCATGGATATGTGGACACGAAGATCGTCAGCACTCCAAATGCCAACTTTTTTACCTCACTGTTGTATGCTGGAAGACTATTCCATGCGTCACATAATATTGTCTCAACTTGTGGCATTTCTTTTAGAGCTGTCTACTTGTGCTGCGAAACGTGCATGTTTTACTGGACCTCAAACTCTCCTAACTTGCTCTTAAGATCTGTGAACCTACCAGTTCAAATAATGTTTGGTTTTCAAATCCAGCAATTGCATTTGAAACGAGACAGCATCAATTCCAAACAGCTCAAAGTTAATCTCATTTGTTTTTGTGATGAGAGAATCTACTATGAACGTCAGAGCACTTGCATTTGTTTTGAATTGCTCAAATCTCTCAGTGAATCCATCCTTCATTGTGTTTATTGTAAAGCTGAAGTAATTCATATGATTAGTAGCATTGGTAACATCATGATATTTTTTTCAAATTTTCAAAAAATAAATAATTTATCGCTCTCCGTGTCATCAAACAAAAAAAAAAGATTTTTTTTTAACAATCCACTTCTTCAAGCAAGGCATTGCTGGATTTTCCTTTCCTTGCAGTTTTACATTTAGCTCGTTTAGTTTCTTTGTGATATCCACAATTTGGGATGAACAAGTACATTGAAAATAGGGAGTAACTAAACATTTTAATATAATAGCGAGTGTTTATTGTTTATATTTATCATTATACGTTCAACACCGATAGTTGCAAAACAAAAGTATGACTTTTAATAATACAATTTAAAAATTACTAATATTTGTGAATGGAGCTGAAGAGCCGCATCTTGGCATCAAAAGAGCCGCATGCGGCTCGCGAGCCGCAGGTTGCCGACCCCTGACCTAGTTATCTTCTGTATCAAAGGGGAAACAACTCTTACAATACAACAATTATTAAAGTCAACAAATGGTGGTCGTCATGTTGTAATAAACATTTGTATTAAAGTAAAAAAATTAAACTAAAATTTTATAGTTCGTACATAAAAATGTAAAATTTTTTTCACTCGTGCTGGAAAAGATTTAAAATTTTAAAATAATCAAAACTAAAACGCCAGAGCATTACACTAAACACTAGCTTATATATTTTTAAACCAATCAATTATTATTGTTGTTTTATCTTTCATTGGATTTGAAAAATAATTTTACTTTACAAAAATTATAAATGCAACTCTTATAAATAACAATTGATTTTGCTAAATACAAGTCCACTAACACAGGGGTCGGCAACCTGCGGCTCGCGAGCCGCATGCGGCTCTTTTGATGTCAGGATGCGGCTCTCCAGCTCCTTGCACAAATACTAATAATCTTAATAAAAAATAAAATATTTGAAAACAAAAAAAAAAATGTTAGTGGCTCTTTAAAGCCAGGGAAATTTTGAAAATTGTAACTTTTTGCTCTTCCGCTTCAAAAGGTTGCCGACCCCTGCACTAACAGGTTGTAGCTATATTATGTTTTTTAAGAGGTCAAAAGGTAATTAATAATAATTTTGGTTTTTGCTCAATTAGAATCTGCTAACGGTTTTAGGATATATTATGATTTTTTTAAAAGGTTGGAAGTAGATAGGCACATGTCTAAAAATAACTAAGTACAGAAATGCTATCATTTACACTTCGTACCAAATAATATAATATGTTGCTTATTTATAAAACGTCGATAATCAAAGAATGCAAACAGTGGAGGTCTTATCTTGTGTTTACAAATGAGTACGCTTTTAAAACTCGTATTAGAGTCTTACGCTTATATTTATTGGTATATAAAACAAAAGTTGCATTTATGTAATAATAAAGTAAAATGAATTGAGTTAGGCAATTAGTGTTATCAAAAAGCTCCTTTGCACAGTTAGTTGCAACTTTTTCGCGCAGTTTCTTTTCCACGAACATCTACACCCGCTAATCGGGTTACTCGTATCTCAAATTTTGCTTGTATGACAAAGCACATTTTAGCTTGCTCAACAGCTCGTATCCCCAACATTCTCTTATATTGTGGCACCACTGTATGTAAAAGTCTACACTTTAATTAACAACTATACGACGCCGTGTTTTCAAAGATATTAAATACCAATGCTGAGCATTAACTAGAAATAATAGTGTATATGATCAACAGAAATAGCAAACAATTTCTTGAACCAAATTTGACTTAAAGAAAATATAATTACTATTTCTGATGTTAAACTATAAATTTAAAAAAAATATGCTATAACGGATGTTCCTTATGTGTACAAGAAATGCGATGAATATAAACACGATGATCGTGAAGTTCACAGAAATGAGAAATAAAATAATTAAATCACGCCTACAAATCAAACGTACAAAGTTTTGTAAAAAACAAAAATTAAAGCGTACACCACAGTAATTTTACAATTTCACTCTAGCATATAAAAATATACACTTGGATAGTGAAGCTAGATAAGTTTTTCTTCTATTAAATCACCATTATTGTTTTTATACTTCCGGTATATCAAATTAGATATCTTCAGATGGAAATAACATTCAATATAAACATAGAACTAAATATCATTTGTATTTAAAAATCAAAAGAACCATTTAAATATGTTATATATTTTGTTATATCATATGTGACTAATATTTAACAATAACTCGTCTTTTCGACCGTCAATTTTGAATTATTTAATTTTGGTTATTGTATTGTATTGCCAGGAAGCAAACCTCTCAACAACACAGGATACAGGACTACCCGCACCGCAGTAACCGAGGGACCAACAACCAAGTTCACTGACGATTATAACAGAGCCACCAGGTGGATCATCCACACCGCAGCAACCGAGGGACCAACAACCAAGTTCACTGACGATTATAACAGAGCCACCAGGTGGATCATCCACACCGCAGCAACCGAGGGACCAACAACCAAGTTCACTGACGATTATAACAGAGCCACCAGGCGGATCATCCACACCGCAGCAACCGAGGGACCAACAACCAAGTTCACTGACGATTATAACAGAGCCACCAGGTGGATCATCCACACCGCAGCAACCGAGGGACCAACAACCAAGTTCACTGACGATTATAACAGAGCCACCAGGTGGATCATCCACACCGCAGCAACCGAGGGACCAACAACCAATTTCACTGAATAATAAATAAACGAAGAACGGCGGACATCAGAACAAAAGATAGAACATTACGTCTAAACTAATCCATATTAAACGATAATAGTGACCAAAAATGCAATAAAAATTAACAAATTTAAATCCACCCAAAAACATTTTAAATCAAACATTAAATAAACGAAGAACGGAGGACAATAAAACAAACGGTAGAACATCACGTCTAAACTACTCCATATTAAATAAATAGGAAAATAAAACAAAGCAAACATGAGTAACACTGTTGCAATTATTTGACGTAATTATTCCATATAGGCCTACACTCAACGCTCCTATTAAATAAAATGAAATTGTTCAGACTCTTATCATTGTGCTGCTCTCACGAGAAAGACATATTAGAATTATATTGTTTTGGTGTGATAAATGATCGGGACTTAATTTACATTTTATAAGGGAAACAACTTACCAATTATTTTGTTGATTAAAGTGTACCTAAACATTTCAAATATAGTATACATCTATTACATAATTATATTAATTTTCGAATACAAACATTTGCTGTCGTATATATCATTTAAGAGATACGTTTCAATATAAGAAAAGTAATTAGATTGCTTTAGTATTTAAAAACGTTAGAACCATTTAAAGATGGAATATAATTTGTTATATACCTTGTGTCTGATCTGTAACTATCGTGTGCTGATAAATTCGTGTGCGATAATTATTTTATTTAGAATTTTAAGAAAACAATAAATAAAGTATTAATTTTTAATTAGACAGTCTCAAGCCAAACATCACTCGATCAGCCCTCAAGTAAAGCATAACTGTCTTCTGTTTCCCAGGTATTAACCCATATTATCCCAAGGTCTCAAATTTTTATAATTTTTTGATATGGTTTAGCTTTTGGGCACTGAATGAAGGAATGACTATGGATTTTTTTTTTAAAATCAATACTTTTTTAAATATCGATTTTTTAAAAAAACGTCCCATAAATGGGACGCTAGCAACGAACGGCCTCATGTACATTTATTGAGAAATAAAATCATTTTTCACGAAATATGGTTAATCACGCGAAAATTAAGCTGTGTACTGATTTTGTATTGTTAGACCAATGATTTAATTGTTTAGGACAGCTAAAAATACTGATAATGATCAATTGGGTTAGCTATACCATGGTCTAAAATGCAGAAATTATGTTCAAAAGTCTAGTTTTCTTTCAATCTAGCATCCATCAAAGTGAACAACACTTGGAAATAAGTAAAGCTGTGACTAGTACATCTAATTATACACATGATCACAAATATTGTTATTATTCATCGAAACTGTAATATAATTAAATATATATAATTGATTTTTTTTGGGGGCGTACTTGTAATGTTCAGGGGTGGGGACTTAAATTTCAGGGGAAGGGTGGACATTGGTAAAAGTATGTTTTGTATATAAATTCCAATTTCTTCTGGGGGCAGAGCCACCCCCCCCCCCCTCCTCCGAAATGATGCCTGAAAGAAACTCTGCCCTTAGTGAAAAAAGAGTGCAAAAGATGTTCCGGTCCAGTCCCAGATGTCATCCAGCCATCTTCTCTTTTGTTACCCTCGCTATCCCCCCCCCCCCCCCACAGGCGTACATTAGGACATCAGACATCTTATTTCTAGGGCACGGATCCGTCTCTGGGGGCTTGTATTGAGTGTTCATGGCTCTCATCCATGTATGCACCTCACTATGCGAACAGCTCCCAATCTAACACCAGGAATCTCCTTAAAAAGTTAACAAAGTAAAGCTGGTATCGGTAACCTTTGGAGGCAGATATTATTGGAGCATGACAACTGTACACAGCTAATTCACATTTCTGCTATATGTAGCTTAAGCCCTCTTATATGAAGAGAGTTAACCAACCCCCCATGACTGAATCATTTCACCTAAATCGTGGCCATTGTTATTATTCTGGTTTGTTATAATTTTAATATCACGCGCTAGTAAATTTACAGCAATACTAAATTAGTTTGTATTCAATGGTATTAAATACTTCAGTAAGTGTAATTCTGAAAACTTAAAAATAAAATGTAATTTTTTCAATATTTGCAATTTTCTAATACAATAATATATAAGAAAATATAGCTCAAGGTCATAATTAAATATCTATAAATACTACTTAACACCCCAAAGTCAACAGTTAACAAAGTCAACAATTGTTTCACCATAAATAACCATTTAACATAAATATTTGCATCTGTGTTTCACGCTAGTGTCCAATAAATGTGACGTTTGTGTAACAATCTGCATAAATATAGGTCAAGGTCATAATTAAATATCTATACATACTACTTAACACCCCAAATTCAGCAGTTAACAAAGTCAACAATTGTTTCACCATAAATAACCATTTAACATAAACATTTGCATCTGTGTTTCTCGCTAGTGTCCAATAAATGTGACGTTTGTGTAACAATCTACATGGGGCCATTCGTTGCTAGCGTCCCACTTATGGGACGCTTGTTGTACACTTGATATAACGAAGTAGTAAAAAAAAAATGTTATTTTTAAATTTTTATCAGATAGAAATATGGTGCTGCTACAAGTTTCAAATGTATTTTGCACTTAAAATGTTAATATTTTAGAAGATATGCATTATCCTGTGCGCATGTTTTCTTTTTTCCGCCATTTTGACAAGTCCTGCAAATCCGGCACTATAACATTTTTCTAAATTAATTTTTTTCACAAAACACACACAAATTCAATAGTTTAGCCGTTTTCAATTACAATGAAACATAATTTGTGTTTTAACTAGTATTTAATAAATTTTAGCAATTTTTTTACCAAGCGTCCCATAAGTGGGACGCTAGCAGAATATGGGTTAAAGGTGCACAATCTGAATGGTAGACAAACAACCCCCCCCCCCCCCACTCAACCGGACTGGCGGATATTTCAAGGTAGCGTGCCCTCTTTGCCATCTATCTCCCCTTTATCTATTTAATGTAGTCATATTTTAATTACTTTTAATGATTAATTAATTATCTAATTGGAGAGAAGAAAATAGGAATCTACAAAATAATTACCGGAAAGACAATTTGCCGATGGACATTTTTCCTAAATGTCTTAAATATTCGAATTGACCTTTGCCTCATTGTGAGAAATGCTCGAATGAACTTATACCTGATTGGGACAAACGTGAAAATTGGCGTTTGCTCGAATTTGGACAAAAGCGTGTTGCTGCATGCAATGATGAAAGCCTGGCCTGCCAAGGTGAAAAAGAGAATTACTGGAGATGGCCATCACTTGTTATCTAGTGTTGTCTACACTCAAAGTGTTCATTTAAATATCAAACTTATCAAAATACTGTCATTGGGCCGGTGAAGTGGAGTCGACTTGTTTAAGTGTTATTGTAAGGAATATTACATTTTAACACAATAATTTGGTTAAACGTGAAGACTTTAAAATTATTTTATATATATATTTTTTAATGGTGTGAATGTTTATCGTAATAAGCGTTGGAATGAGATAGATGAGTTAAAAGTCAATTACATTGTTTAAAAAGGACTTTGGTAGATGTTATGTATATATGAGCAGGGTACGTTGGCGTAGCTAGGTCGGGCGTCACCCGGTGCGGCACTTAAGGGGGCAGTATCACCCAGACTAAGGGAGGGAAACAAAAACTATCACCAAAAAAAAACTATTTGACATACACATGTCAAATTTTTACAGCAATAGTAACGTTTCTTCTGCTATAATACAGTATATAAATTGTAGGGTATATGTATGGCAATAAATTGTCAAAAAATTATTTTGTTAATATTTTATCACATTTTTAATTTTTTGTAAACATTTTTTCGAAACCATAAGTAAAGTACATAAAATTTGGTATAAACCTTCCTTGCGTTATTGGTTACGTCCGGAACCAAGATAATAGTATTCTATTGAAAGATAAATTTTTTAGGAAATTTCAAAGTTCAATTATTTTGGTCTGACTTTGAATAATTCTAAAATTTTCAAAATTTGTCACAATGGATATCTCCTAGCCCCGGACATAGGCAACCCTGTTATGCATCTCCCAGAGTATCTTCAGAAGGAAGGGCCTAAATGTTGGAAAACCGCAGCCAAAAATTACTTAGTAAACATTTTTTGGTAAAATTATTTTTAAAAAATGTTTGCATCATACGTTAACTTTCTTTTATGTGCTGTTTTATAGCTCCTTGCTATTTACTATTTTGGTAAAAGATTTATGTGTGTATGTATAATAGTTTTTTTTGGCAAATTTTTTCGTCAATTTTCAAATTTCTGGGTGATACTGCCCCCTTAATGGTGTCACAATAGTATACATCATATATTATATTCAATTTACTTTCGCTATTAATTTGTACAATTTCAGTACAATACATAACTTAATTTATTTCAAAAATATTTATGTAATTGATGCTATATATTTGTGATTTTGACAGTGTTCACTTTATATAACGATTTTTATCCATAGCCGGTTATAAATACACCTTGATGTAGCGTGTTTTCTATATCATTAGCAGGTTTACGTCATGGTGTCACCCCCCCCCCCCCCCCCTCTTCATCATTGTCGGGATTTGTCAAGTTTGCTCTTAAAAGACTATTCAACTTACTCCAATTGATCACTGAATTAAGTGGGATTATCATTTTTCTGTATATATTTTGCTATTTTTTGCCTTGGTGTCGCCCCCCCCCCCCCTAAATGACGTTACCCTTTGCGGTCCGCACCCCCCCCCCCCCCGCCACCCCATCGCTACGCCTCTGGCAGGGTAAACGATAATTTAACATGCCTCTATACATTACTTTACGTGTTTGGTTTATGTTTCGTTATAGGGTATAACGAAAAAAGGAAATTTTGTTTGCATTTCAATGCTGGGCATTAATTAGAAACATTATTATATTATAGGTTATAGTAAATAATTGTCTGGGCCTAAATCAACTTAAAACAAATTCTAATTACTGTGTCTCATGTTAAACTATAAATAAAAATGCCATTGAAAAGTTTTATTTTAAACTGATATATCACAGTCAGTGTTTATAAAACAATGTTAAAAATATGCTTTAACAGATGCACTTGAAAAGAAATGCACTGGTTGTAAACACTACAATCGTAAAGATCCCAGCATTGATATATTCAAAATCACGCTGTGGGTAAGGCAGTTGATGGAACCTCCACAGTTGTATCACAGAGTTTATCTAATGAATGATATTGAGAAATATTACTACGAGTTGATGTATGCTTTGATTGTCCTTCTAGAGTACCAGTCGACAGTATTGGGTCATACAACTGAAGAGGAACAGATAGTAGATTTAATGCTGGAGGTTAGTCGTGATACCAAGGCGGTCTAAAAAAAAAATACAAGATATTGCTAGTCTGTTTTCAAATGTCAGAAAAGTTAGCACATGTCACTATATAGGTTGCTTATGCTTCATGAGCTGCTTATACTACAAAATATTAAAGTAAAAGACTAAAAAGTGCATTATTGGCTGTAAAAATATATCAGCTTCACTTAGAAGCGATGGAGGAAATGTTACATCTGACCCACACCTTAGATTTTGTTGTAACGACAAAAAATCATAAAAAGTGAAAGACAAAAAAAAAAAGAAAAAAAAACAACTTTCATATTTAATGTTAATACTGACCAAAAATGTGACATAATGGGAACATTTAAATCCACCCGAAAACATTTTAAATCAAACATTAAATAAGAGAAGAATATTTGATGCGATGTGTCTCATTGCAATCAACATAACTTTTCCGGTTGCTTAAAATGTGTATGATTTTAATTTTCTGTTGTCCCAAAAGCATTTCAGCTCTACTTGAAAGCCAACACCACCCCTACCCCCAGCCCCTCAGCCCACCACATCGGTGGAAAAAAAATCCCTTGAATCCTCATTTAATTATACATTTGCATTTTCAGCAAGTGAGTTAAATAAAAGCTTGTAAAAATGCGTTATTGGCAGTGAAAATATATCCTCAACAATCAGAAGTGATGGAGCAAGTTTTTCATCTTTGCCACACCATAGCTGTTTTTGTAACGACAGAAAAATCATGAAGACTGGAAGAAAGAACAGAAAAAAAATATCGAATAATTATAGTGATAAAAAAAATATGACATAATTGACAAATTTAAATCCATCCAAAAACATTTTAAATCCAACATTAAATATAAGAAGAGTGTCGGACGATAACACAAACAATAAACATTACCTCTAAACAACTCTAGATTAAAGGAATAGGAAAATAAAACAAAATAAACATGAATAATACGATCTGACTAATGTCTCTGTGCTCACCAATTAAGAGAAATAACTATATTAGAATTATATTGTTTCGATGTTATAAATGAACGGTACTTAATTTACATTTTATAAGGGAAACAACTTAAACATTTTTTAGTTGATTTAAGTGTACCTAAACAGTACAGATATGGTTAAATGTATTACATTACTATATTGAATTTCTAATTATAACTTTTACGACCATATATTATGTAAAAGATAAGTTTCAATTTTAAAAATGTAATTACATTTCATTTATATTTTAAAGCATAAGAACCATTTAAAGATGGTATATAATTTGTTATAAACATTGTGCCTGTTCTTTAACTACCCTTTCTCCATCTCATCTATTTGTTCTAAAAGTATTGTATTTATAACAGTTCTAAATCTTGTCTCTTTCCCCTCATCTTTCACACAGCAACCTTTTTGAAAACTCAATGCGACCACTATAACACCCTTTCAACTAGTCAACTTAAGTTGTTTCTCTACATAGAAAAGGCTTCACTGTCCCATTGGCCCTCTCTGAAAAATTTCCTTTGCTCTCCCCACCAAGACTTCTGACACTTTCATTTGACCTTCACCCCTTTTACTGTCATCCTTTGCAATTTTTTTATAATCAAATACATGACTTCATGTAAATATTCATTATGTACATTTGCAAAACCTTTCGTTTTCATTTGGTGTTCAAAATTATGTTAAAAAATTTGATGTTGATGTGCTTGTTTTAATTGCAAATAAAAAAAAAATTGTACATATATTTATGAGGTTCGCAAGCTGTTGTAACATTGAGCAAATAATTTGTCATTCATGAAATTTCTAGAACTTATTTGACTTCAGCTGACTTTATATTTAAAACAAAAGCACAGTTAGAAAACGAAAGTTAGAAACCAGCACGAATGTCAAGAATAGTTACAATTTCTTATAGTATACATTTGTCAATTATCCCTTGGGTTAGGGTCAAGAAATCATCATCATCACCATAATCACCATCTGCACCTACTTAGACAAATCCAACATTATCCTGCCGTGCCCACACTCACAAAACTATAGTGCCAAATCTTCATCTGGGCAGTCAACCCTCAGTCTCCAATTCAGCTATTTAAGCTACCGAACAAAGACTAGATATATCAAGTCATCCTCTAGCCACACCAGACCTCCATACTTTTCTCAATGTTGGATAAATACATCTGTCAGATTGCATGCAGCTTATAAGTTATATTCCAAGATAACAAAACAAATATTGAAACAAAACATAGATTTCTTTTTTGTTCATATCTATATATATAATTCTCTTCTGGGAGCCGTTAGAAAACAAGCTGCAAGCGCCTCCTTGCAGCCTCCTCTCTTTCTCTCTATTACTATCACTGTCACTACCACCCCCACCCCACCCCCACATTGTCTGGTGAGCTGTGGTCAAGCTGTTTACATTTTACAATCATAGAGACGGGTTTGGTGGGTGTTTTTAAGCAAATATTTTCAGTGGCAGCATTGGTACTGTCGAATTCACAAATTATAAATTACTGAAAAGTAGAAAAAAAACAACTAAATAGCGGCGTATGATACGCAGCGGGTCGGCTCGTATAATTTTAATGGAGTTGATTATTAATTATTAGATACGTATTAATAAAGAAAATTACACATGTTTTGCCCCCCCCCCGTATGGATAGCGCTATAGGCGACCGCCTAGGCCCCCATCCCAAAACGTAATCATAACCATTTGGAAATTCCATAGATCACTGTAAGGAAAACAAAAAAATGATAGACAAAGCCTGTCTAGATAAAGTTACCTCCCATGATAATTTTTTCATGACAACAGGGGAATTTTTTTCCCACGTTTTCTTTAACTTGCTTTCTCTGTGTCTGTGTTTCTGTGTTTGTCTTTCCAATCAAATCTTGCGATCGAAATTTCTGGCACTTCCCAGTTAGCTAGCGCGCTGAAATTTTCAGGAAAGCTTTCTTTTGGATGACCATTGAATATTCAATTGTTATTATTACTAAATTGATCAATGGAAACATTTTATTGAGCATTTTAGACCGCTATATAATCTATATATATAATTCTCCTCTGCGAGCCATTAGAAAAAAAAAAAACGAGCGACGCGTACCTCGCGCGCAGTGAAGCGAACGATCCCACATCGCCACAGGCTTAGGGGCAGACAATTTAGTTTTTGAACCGAGTTTAAACTTACAGGAGGTAGGCCAGTTTGGGGGAGACGATATGGTCGAGTGGTTGGGCACACGATTGCTATCCCACTCGACACGGGTTCAAATCTATGTGTTAACACAACGTGTTTTTTACGAGTTGTCTTTTTACGAGTTGTCTTTTTACGAGTTGTCTTCGTTTACCCAAAAAAAGTGAAAAGATAAAATCGATAGCAAGATTTTAATGCAAACAAACAAAGACTAAAAAGTAGAAAATAATAATCATTAAAAAAGTTTTAAAAAACCCACGTTTTCTGATTGAACTAAAAAGTAGAAAATAAACGCTATACATCACAATAATGCAAGCGATCACTCTACTATAAGCGATCAAAAACGTGGGGCGCCGTGATTTTCTTACAGTTTCTAATACTGTTGACTCTCTACAAGCTCCCTAATAAAAGTCAATAGTATTATCTAATCAATAGTAATATAACTTTTACTTCGGCGCCCCACGTTTTTCATCGCTTATAGTAGAGTGATCGCTTGCATTATTGTGATGTATAGCGTTTATTTTCTACTTTTTAGTTCAATCAGAAAACGTGGGTTTTTTAAAACTTTTTTAATGATTATTATTAAAGGATTGTGAATTGATTAAGCAAACAAATATAAAATAGAAATAAAATGTTAAAATGTATAAATAGAAATAAAATGTTTAATAAAAGTTCAAATTCAAAATTTTTTAATCATGAAAAATGTATATAAAATGACTCCACCTTTAGACATTTTATTTAAAGCTCAAAATGATAAACGATAGTCAAATAACAAAGAATAATTTTTCATATAGTGAGATGTAAGTTAAGTAAAGCATGTTTGAATTGTATAGATTTCAAAGTATGATCTTATTTATTTTTTTAAATAAAAAAGTAATAGTAATTAATTTACATTTAAAGATAGTTTTATCATAACGCACTTTTTTGTACGCTCCGTTCCTAAAAGTTATTAATATGCACAAACATTCGGCAATAATAATAATTTTAATATAGCGACTAAAGCGCTTACATTAACTATATAGCTGGAAATAATGTATGATTGTTTTTTTTTTTTTTTTAATATCGTGTGTGCACATAGAGTTCACATACATTGATAGTGATTGAACCGTTTTGACACATTGTTAAATAGATCTTACACACGCTAGGTAGCGTCAATATCTGGTCCAAAGGTTCACTGGTTTTCACTGTCAATCGTAAACTTGACCGGCTCTTTAACGTGGCCATGTCATTCGTGAACAGCGAGTACACGGTCTTCTCCAGGTTGATCTCTAACAGCCAATTACGTTAGTACTCGGCAATACAGGCCAGGTTAGATTGTAACTTCACTCTCTGCTGAGCGATAGTTTTGTTTGTCCCCTGGACCCACGTCATGAGACCATCCGCTAATTACACCTTCCCAACATCCATCTCCGTATCGAGATCGTTGATACAGCATAGAAAGAGCGTGCAACACAGAGCTGATCCCTGTGGCAGACCATACTCGATCGTTATCAGATCAGATAGGTCAGTTCCTACCCTGGTCCTGATAATACAAGCGTCCAGAAAGTCTGTTGGTCACCGGTACATGTCCATACACACGCTCATTTGACGGACTTTTAATATCAATTTGGATCTCCATACCTTATAGCAGGCCTGTTTCAGATCGAAGGACAGCACATAGGTGGTGACCTTTGTGTGGAAACAGCCAGTGATTTCCTTAATCAACTGAAGAACGGAGTCCACTGGCTGCCGTCCCCACCAAAAGACCGCTTGACACGAGTCTATCAGTCTGTTATTTGACAAAAACCAAAACAAGCGGGCATTGACCAGCCTTTCCAAGAGCTTGCTGATGTTAGAGCAGAGGGAGAACGGTCTGTAGCTCTCAGGTGAGCCCAGATCAAGATCCGTGGCAATTTTCCAAAACACTTAATGGTATTTCAAGCTTATTTTTAACCATTTCAAATAATTGTAACTAAAATAATGGGTTCCATGACAAATGATCTCAGGACAAATGATCTCAGACAAAATATCTCAGACAAAATATCTCACGGACAAATGATCTCAGGACAAATGATCTCAAGGACAAATGATCTCACGGACAAAAGATACCAGGACAAAATATATCAGGACAAATGATATCATGGACAAATGATCTCAGACAAAATGTCTCAGACAAAATATCTCACCGCAAAATTTTAATAGTATGTAAGATGATTTTAGTTGATTTGAACCTTTTTTTATTGACTGTTAATATGGGTTTGTATACTTTTTTTTCGCATAATAATTGTGAATAAAATGAATTTGTTAAACCTAACAAACCATCAAAAGATTTATTAAACTTTGTCGTAGCATTTGATTCGAAAAAGTAAAAATTATAACAAACGTATTCCTTTAGCCTGAAAGTTATAATAAATGATAATGTATAAAACAAATAAAGTAATGGTTGTTATACAACATTAAGGTTCAAAACACGCGAAATATTTTTCAAAAATGTGAGTGGGGCTTCAGGTTTGTAACGTTAAACTATTGTTTTTATTGCATCGTCAGCACAAACATAACGTTTACGTTTCTTTGCTGGCAGGTACATCAATATGATCACACCTCTCCAATACTATGTGATCATCTATTGTATGAACTCTTGCTCGACATGTCCTAATTTCACATTTCCTAATCTCTTTGCCTGCTTATGGCAAACATAAATTCACCAGAAACTAATGTCCTAAAACCTTTCTGCGAGGTAACGAAAGAGGCCATAACTGAGTAATCACCACTAATACTGCTTTGTTTGATGCACACTAAGACAAACTTAGCTCCGCGATGACCGCTGTTTGTTTAAATAAGCATTTGTCACCTGATCACCAAGGTGTGATCGACGCATAACTATTGACTGTTGATGCTAGTTGTATTGTCCATGGAGGGCGGATGTCTTTCCCTTAAAGCATGTCTCTGCCGTCAAAGCAGGCGGCCACCTTGATACGAAGGTGTGTCTTTATTGTTATTTCATTCCTTTATCTAGTTTCGTCCACCTGGCGTGGTAGGATTGCCTCATGTTTGGCAAGCCCACCTACGCTGTCTATCGAAAACAATCTTTAATCTTCGTATACTATATTACTAATACTAACTTTAAATTGTTATGAGCAATATGACAAATTTATACGGGAAACATTTCTTACAATTATTATATAGGCCTATAAACAATATTAAAACACAATAAACAAAACCATATGACAATCAATTAAAAAAATTCAAATCAACTAAAATCATCAACTACACTATTAAAATTTGGTGTGAGATATTTTGTCTGAGATATTTTGTCTGAGATCAATTGTCCGTGATATCATTTGTCCAGATATATTTTGTCCTGGTATCTTTTGTCCGTGAGATCATTTGTCCTTGAGATCATTTGTCCTGAGATCATTTGTCCTGAGATCATTTGTCCGTGAGATATTTTGTCTGAGATATTTTGTCTGAGATCATTTGTCCTGAGATCATTTGTCCTGTCACCAAATAATGTAGATCTAGTAATTTTTTTCTAAGTAAAAAACTCGAAACAACCACGTTACAATTAGATATTTGAATAACAGAGTGTGCATCATTATAATGTGCTCGCTTGGTCAGGTGTGTAGGGCTAACGGTCAGCCCGACCACAAAAAGAGAGAGAGGCGGTTTGTTATAGAAACACATGCAGCGATAAGTTGAGTAAATGTAATATAATGACGTCACATTGATTAACCTAATTTATAATCGTTGATAGCTAGACAGCTACAAATGACAGTAAAAAGTTCGGTCTACAGCATCTTCAATTAAAAAAAAATATTGCGCGCAATCACTGACTCTATAAAAAATGGCGGGTCAAAAAAGCCTTTAAAATTGAGGGGAAGGTACACAGCGCACGGCGCGATCACTCTCTCAATAAAGAACCATATTAGATAGTCCTAGCTAACTGATTAAGAGAATGATATGTTAAAATTCTATTGTTTGGATGTGATAAATGAAAGGGACTTAAATTAATTTAAATGTTATAAGGGAGACAACTACACATTCTTTTGTTGATTAACGTGTACCTAAATATTGAAAGAATAGTAAATAGTTATTACACTATTATATTAATTTTCTAATATCAACTTATACATTCGTATGCATTATTTAAGAGATCAGTTTTTGTATAAAAAGGAAACTAAATTGATTTTTGTATTCAAAATCTTAAGAACCCTTCTAAGATGTTACATAATTTCTTACATACGTTGAGCTTGATCTTCTACTATTGCTTTTTTTGTAACTGGATCTTGCCACTCAAGATTGGCAACTTGGGTCTTGTCATTTAACTTAGGATCTTTTCATTTAAAATAGACTACCATTTAAAACCTGGATCTCGCCACTAAAGCTAGACTACCTGGATCTGGCCACCAAAGGTAGATTACCTGGATTTTGCCACTAAAGGTAGATTACCACCAAAGGTAGATTACCTGGATCTTGTCACTAAAGGTAGATTACCTGGATTTTGCCACCAAAGGTAGATAACCACTAAAGGTAATTACCTGGATTTTGCCACCAAAGGTAGATTACCACTAAAGGTAGATTACCTGGATCTTGCCCGCTTCACCAGAACTGTCCATTCTGCTGGCCACATTGACAGTGTCCCCCCAAATGTCATACTGGGGTTTCCTGGCACCAATGACGCCAGCAATCACTGGACCATTATTAACACCTGCAAACACCATGTTTTTATTATTACATGTTTTATAACAACAGTATACAGTGATGACAAACCATCGATATGGCCGCCAATCAACACAGGGCAACACATCAACATATCACCCTGCTGTTTTTAAACTTATCACTCATGTGCTGTATAATAATTTATTATAGCACTGAAGAGTTAAAATAAAATTAAAATTATAGAAAAAAAAGTTACCTATTCTCAAGCTAAAGTTATTGAAAGAATGTTCGTTGATGGCGTCTAATTTGGCCATGATGGCCAAGCAGAACTGAATCATTAGAATAATGTCTCGCTCACACGTTTCATTATCCTGGATAACACAAAATACTATATTAATAATTTACTTGAAAAGTTAAATATAAAATATACTCTCTACACCCTTGAAGACTTATATTTTGTACACATTTCACTATCTCTTAGAAATTAAATGTTGATGTAAGGCTATAGAACTTTTAGTAATTAAAAATTTACTTCTCAACATACATAAAATAAATACTACAGACACCCTCTTCATTTAACCCAATTTTATTGGTACACTTTTTTTATAACGTTAACCCTATGATTATAGTAAATACTAAAGACATGCCCTATATTTAACCATTTTATTAGTAACAATTTTTTTCATCGTTAACACCTCTCCCTACAAACGGTTATTGCTGTTGTCAGGTGAAATATATTTAAAGGAGAGAAAGGATTAGACTATATTATTTGTGCCTTTATGTAGAAAATGTACAGTTTGCACTAATATTCTTGTACATATATTACGAGATACATTTTTTATTAAATTTTAAACCGAAAAAAAAAAAAAAAAAAAAAAAATTTGATAACAAAGCTAGTAGAATTTTAAAAATCAACAAAAAATAAGTCACAAAAAGCTGATAGATCTACATCAGAGGTCGGCAACCATTTAAGATGGAAGAGTCAAAGGATCAATTAACACTATCTCTAGTTCTTAATGAGACACCAACATTTTTTTTCAAATGAATAGTATTTGATTAGGATTAGGTAAATGGATTTAAAATAAATGGGTTTAAGTATGAAATAATATGGATTCATATAAAAACAAGCATGTTTTCACAACACATAATAATGTATTTAACAAGCTATGCTATTAATATAACTATATATAGTCTTATTACAATAATATGTAGGTCAGTGACATACTTTAACGTTTTTGTTTTTATTTCATGGTATAAAATATTATCAAAAAGAAAAGTGTATTATATACGACGATTCTATTTCCCAATATCTTATTTTATTTCTTGTTAAACAAATTTTAGAATTATTTAAAGCGCTTATATACTCGTATTGTTTAATTCTTCTTTGCATTAAATAAATACAACATTAGAAGAACAAGACTCTGTAGACTAGTGTGGACGTCTTGAACTTTATTTATTTCATCTTTCAATAAAAGTGTTTAATAAAAATAAAAAATAAAATGTAACAGATAAGTTGCTTAATTCATAATCCTGGGGAATTCTAAACAGTACGATTGTTATTTAAGCTCTTTTCTTTCATTAGTTGTCTCGTATTTAAGTTGGAAAATGGTAGCATGATTAATAATCAAATATTTGTAAAGTAGCATATTATCTATTAATTTAATATATTATTGCTTTAATTATGTTTGAATATGTATATGTATTATGAATGTTTACATTCCCAAAATAAAAAGTATACACCAGGGTCCGTGTAATCCAAGAATAAACTACATATAGGTCGAGCAGCACTGACATGAGTACACCCTACAGTCCTGACAATCAGCAGCTAAATTTCTTTATAAAAGCTTTCCTGTTTGTCTATAGAATGTTATATCGGAAATGTAAATCCACACAAGAATATTTTAAATGCAACATTTAAATAAGTGAAGAATGGCGGACAGCATAACAAACAACATAACATTGCCTCCAAACTACTCCATATTAAATGAATAGGGGAATAAAACAAGACAAGCATGAATAATACTGTTGCAATTAAATACCGTAATTATTTTCAACACACTAATTTAATAAAATAAAAATAGACATCTCTTTGTGCTAAGCTCACTGATTAAGAGAAAAACGTCTATGAGAATACTATTGTTAGATTCGATTTATAATGGGGACTTCATTTATATTACATTTTATAAGGGAAACAACTTACATAATACTTTTTTTGTTTAAAATTTAAATATCAAGTACCAAAAGTATACATCAATCAATATATCCTAGTCATTTTATACTAGTAACAAATAGTCGCATATGCAATTTTTAGAAAATGACCTTCAGCATAAAAAGAACTAAATTGCGTTTGTATTCAAAAATTGTAAAAGCTGTTTTAAAATGTTAGGGGTCATCCATAAATGACGTCACGCTTTTTTGACGATTTTTACCTCCCCCCCTCCCCTCCGTCACACGTCGTCACAAAAAGTCAGACCCCCCCCCCCCCTAAAATGACGTCACACCTCAACCTACAACCCCCCTCAAAATTGCAGTTGAATTTTTTTAAACATCGATATTTTTCCAAAATCTTGTCTAAACTATTACAATTTATTAAAACATTGCTTTTTTATAATGCAAAAATGTGACGTCGCAACATCTGACCCACCCTCCCCCTCATCACACATCGTCACAAAATTACGGACCCCCCCCCCTCCCCCCTACGAGTGTGACGTCATTTATGGATGACCCCTTACTAATTTTGTTATATCTTTTGTGACTGCTGTTTTAACAACTTTTTGTACATACAAAGTCAGTTTCGAATTAGAGAATTTTGACTATCGTTTTGATTTTCTGCAATCCCAAATTTATTTTAGCTCTACTTAAATGCCCAAACACCCCTCAGTACACCACGCCGATGGAAACAATGAATCCCTTGAATTATTATTTAATTACACATTTGCATTTTTAAGAACCATTGAATTTTTTTTTTTATTTATTTATTTTGTGACTTTGTAAAAATACTGTTTCATTCACGCCAGCAAATCACTTTCTATATTTATCTATCTCAGTGACTGGCGGCTCATTAAATCATTAAATTGTATGATATTTGCAATGACGGTGGATATTAAATACAAAAAGCAAAGATAGTCACCTCAGTGTAGGATCAAAATTCTATTGAAGACAATCCGGACCACGATGTAGATTTGTGGAAGTAAAAATACGGAACTTTTTTAGACAGACATGTTATGTTTCTTTAACATCTACATATAAGATGATTTTATGGTCAGAAGCGTAAGACAATTTCGCGGCATACATAAAATCGGTATAAACTTTTTAAAATATCGTTGATTTCCACTCCATCACGATCGATTTAATATATAACTACTACCTAGTAATTTCAAATGTGGCAAGTTGAATAACAAACTTCAAGTTGTTATTGTCTCCCCGTTAGTAACGTCCAATGCTCAATGTTCTAGTTAACTGTTTGGGCTGTAAACACACAACACACTTTGTTGTCAGATTACCTTTATCGATGTTCTTAAGATGTTTTTTTTTCACTGAAGTCAAGAATGTGCAGCATATCTATATATCAGTGACACACATTTTATTTCTTGGTTTTAAAATGTGTATGTATAAAAATGTTAAATAAACAACAGTAATATTTCCAAATTATTGATTTTCATCTAATTCTCGAAATAACAAATCTCATTTTTAAAGAATCAACGTTACATATGTAAAAGATTTAACAATAATCGATGTAATTAATTCATATAAACATTATCTAATAAAGCCAAGTTGATTACTAACTAATGGATGTGGGTATTCCACCGATTAATGAAAAATAGTTAAACCAATATGATTGACATCTGATTCATGATTTTTTTTATCCTCCTTAGGCAGGGAATGCAATTTTTTAAATAATATAAGCAGACGTAAAGAATGCTGTCAAACATTAATTTTCGACCTAATCAGAACATACACGTAGAGTAATGGAATGAAATCGTGAGAGTGAATTATAAATTTTCATACATATTAACTTACCTTTTAACTAAGTTTGTATGTTTATTTAAAAATGTTTACGATGCGACTTATTTTGACGAAGTAGTGTCTTTTCAAAGTTATCATTAATGTATATATATATATATATATAAATATATATATATATATATACACATAAATTATATATATATATATATATATATATATATATATATATATATATATATATATATATATATATATATATATATATATATATATATATATAAATTAGTGAATATTATCAGTTTCATCATAAAATGCTACAGGCATATCTCATGGCAACACTATTTTCCTATATTATTATAATTTAAATGAAATAAAATATTAACCATTTTAATAATAACATTCAGAGTTAAACGTGATTATTGTAAATCATTGCAATATTTAGATTATAGATAGAAACATATACAGAAATAAGGCAAACATAGGCGATATTGTTGCAATATATTATTCAGTGACACAGATAAACCTAGGAAAGCTTTGTTTAAAGATTGTGTCCCAATTAGTATTACGTGTACTTGACAACTCATTGGTGCTGAAACAAGCAAACACATTTTTGCGGATAAGACGAAATCGAATAGAAGAATATTAACACTGTTCTAAAAGACCTCACCTTTTTATTTCCCTTGTGTTAGGGGAGAATTACAATTATGTATTTTTTAAAAAGTCAATAAGTGAAAGACACTAAGTAAAAACACATACTTTTATTAATGATTATGATATAGATAAATAATGACTTTGTAAGGGTATAAACATTTATTTCAGTTTTTGATAAAATGTATTTTAAATTTAAAATATTATTCAAAGTTAACACCATAGGTTTATATTTTAAAAATGATTTTAAGAAGTTGTACTTATATTTTATAAACAATAGTTAGTCATCGATTGCGTTCTATATAGTCTATATATTATTCTTTTAATCAAAACAATAATATTTAAAAATACAATTAATATTTTTAAAAAGATTTTTCAATAACTTAATGCTATTGGAAATAATGATAATTAAATTTCGTTACATAAAAATCCAAGAACACGTAGCAGAATTACGTTTTGGAAAAGATATAAAGTTGGCAGCCTGATGATTAAAAAAATAATTGGGCACACAGTCGCTTTTATTTACGCATTGGGCCTAATCATATAATATACTAACATATAACTATGCCGGTTCTCAAAGCTAAAAGGTACGGTCTTATCATGTGTTTGCAAATGAATATTATTTTTTTTTTATTTTCGTATTGTCTTACGCTTTTATTTTTAGACCTTTACAACAACAAAAAATTACATTTCTATAATAATATATTAAAATAATTTGAGAGAAAACTGTTTCGCGAATGAGTTAGGTAAGTGTCATAAAATAGCTCCTATACACAATCAGTTCCAACTTGTTCGCGGTGTTTATATTCCACGAACTGTTAAACTCACTAATCCGGTTACTCGTATCTCAAATGTTGATGTATGCCTTGATTGTGCTTCTAGAGCACCAGTCAAAAGTTTTGGGTCATCCAACTGAACATGAACAGATATTAGATTTAGTACTGGAGGTTAGTCATGAGATTAATGAAGTGTAAAAAAAGAGATACGATCTGGTTTATTTTGTTTTCTAGTGTTAGAAAAGTTAGCAGAGGTATCTTAAGCTTCAGGAGCTGACTACACATCAATAACCGCTAGTGTGAGACTGGACAGTGCTGTATTTGGCTGTACAAATATATCAGCAACAATCAGAAGAGAAGGAGAAAATGTTACATCCAACCCAGACTAGAGCCGTTCTTGTTACGATAAAAATCTTGAAGAGAGGATGCAACAAAAAGAATATAAACCAAAAACGACATAAGATGATTGTGAGAAAAAAAAGGTCATACAATGCGATGTAGCCAATTAATAAAAACCAGCATGATAACCTTTTTTTAATTAACGTATAAAGTTATAAAATATATTTGTTCAATATAAGCTTTTCCGTATCATCATTTTACATGTATGCATGATACAAAACACTAGCTTTTGTTTGCTTTTGTTTAATATGTTATTCAGGGGCGGAACTACAGTGCCGCCAGACCCCGCAATAAGGGGGGGGTGCACGCCATTTAGTGGCCCTCAGCCGACCACAATACTTTCTTTTTTTTGTAACAAACAAAATATTATCTTGCATTGTTGACTTGATGGTTGATTTGTAAAAATATTCCAATATTTCATGTTTCTGCGGTTGGATTATCTTTCTTCTATAGACACCACCCCACGCTCTTGTATATTCTTTTTCCCTTTGTTTTTAAAGCCGAGTCCTTTTTCTCCTACAATCAAACTTATCAAAGTTAAGCAAACGTTCAAACCACTTCCATGACTTAACTTCCATTTTTAAATAGTCAAATAGGTGTGCTCATAAGCTCCTCAAAATAAAAGGCAATTACTTCTCTTAATTATTATTTTATAAATAAATTACTTACTAAAGAATGACATTGTATATAAAGGAAATGTATTTCAAATTAATAATATAAATACAAAAAAAACATAAAAATAAACACAACACGAGATACCATTACTTCTACAAATCTTTCATGTTTTAAATTCTTTTAACCACCCAGATGTTGAGAGGTCTTGTAGCAGAGATAAAAAACTGATTTTAAAAACAGTCAAAAAAAAAAAAAAAAAAAAAAAAAAAAAAAAAAACAATTTCACTTACTCACATGACATGATGTAATTTGTTTTAATTGTATTTTTCAAAACCCTAACAGGCCAGCAATGAGTATCCCATGTTCGTATTTTGTGTTTGTTGGCCCCCCTCATATATATATATATATATATATATATATATATATATATATATATATATATATATATATATATATATATATGTGTGTGTCCTACCCCCACCCCACCCACTCAACAGCGACACAATCATAAAGGCCCTGAGAAATCTTAGCAAACTAGAACCCACTGTCAACTCAATGGTCTACACCAACAACCAAAGCTTCACAATTTTTAGGACAATTTATCAACCTTTACACATTACATAAGAATCAATTATAAATAACACCAATAAACATTTTATTTGCTATTCCTGTAAGACGACACATATGTGGAAGTTGTGGGTCAAACAAACATTAGACTACCTACTGTCACTTAACTAATCAAGACGTACTACAACAAGATACAGCGGCGACAGCTAGTACAAACATTTTAAATTAAAGTAATATATTGATAAAATAATTTTAATTTTAAAAAATAATCAGCAACCGTGTGTATTAATTACATAATTTTTACTACGTTAGTTGCAATTTATTTTTATGAAGATGTATGCTAAGTTTTTCAGAAATAGCATTTTGTTTTCATCCAATGTAATGCATGTTTGACTTAACAACCACTTTTATATTATTTATATGCTATATATAATACTTAATATATTGCTGTTCTGAATCAGAGTCAAACCATACTAATATAACAGATAATATATATATAAGTGTAAAAACAGTTACATGTTATTTACTTTAATTTAAATGACAACACCCGCAGCTCAAGGTGACAGTGCTATCCACCGCTATATAGAACTGAGGGGAAACTAAAATACATTTTGCCAAATGTCAACCAAAGTCATCAAATTATTTGATTTTGATCGTAAAAGAAATACAAACGATATTATAAACACAGAACTAACATGTCTGTGTGATTGCTATTAAACTGAATGTGAACCAACACAAATGCATCTTCTATTTAAAGCTGCTGATCTAGCCAGAGGCGTAGCGAGGGGGGGGGGGGAGGGCGGGGGTGCGGATCGCACCGGGTGACACCATTTAGGGGGGTGACACCATGGCAAAAAAATAGCAAAATATATAGAGAAAAATTTGAGGTGGGGGTGCAAATCGAAAGTTTGAGAAGGGGGGGGGGGGGGTGCAAATCTAAAATTTGTCTGCGGGAAGGGTCGCTCCGCCTCTTAGGGGGGGGGGGGGGTTGTGACACCATTAAGTGCCGCACCGGGTAACACCCAACCTCGCTACGCCACTGGATCTAGCTAACTGAAACTATGCTTCAGGAGCTGCCTAAACATCAATACTTGCAAGTTTGAAACTAGCCAGTGCTTTATTTAGCTGTAAAAATATATCAGCTGAATCAGAAGAGATGGAGAAAATGTTACATCTAACCCAGACCATAGTAGCTGTTTTTGTAACGACAAAACAAATCACAAAAAAGGGAAAGAAAAAGAAAAAAATAAATACATTAAAAAATAAAAATAAATGATAATTGTGATCGAAAATGCAATAAATGAACAAATTTAAATCCACCCAAAAACATTTTAAATCAGACATTAAATAAACGAAGAACGGCGGACAATAAAACAAACGATAGAACATAACGTCTAAACTACACCATATTAAATGAATAGGAAAATAAAACAAAGCGCAAATAAATAATACTGTTGCAATTATTTGACGTAATTATTCCATATACACTCAACACTCTTATTAAATAAAATGAAATTGTTCAGACTCTTATCTATGTGCTGCTCTCACACATTAAGAGACAGACATATTAAAATTATATTGTTTCGGTTTGATTAGTGATCGGGACTTAATTTACATTTTATAAGGGAAACAACTTACCAAATATTTTGTTGATTAACGTTTACCTAAAGATTTCAAATATAGTATACATCTATTACATACTTATATTAATTTTGTAATAAAAACTTATATTGTCGTATATATCATTTATAAAATCATGTTTCATTATAAAAGGTAATTGAATTGCCTCAGTATTTAAAAACGTAAGAACCATTTAAAGATGGTATAAAATGTGTTATATACTGTGTGCCTGATCTTAAATTAATAATTGGCATCGTTTTTGTATTCGTGATCGCCTCTCGGCCTTTTGGCTAAGACAGGGGTCGGCAACATGCGGCTCTTCAGCTCCATGCACATATTAATAATTTATTTTCGAAACTCTTAAAATATTGTTCTGCAACATTCTGTGATGAATGATATAATAATAAATATAAATAATAATCACTCGCTATTCTATTAGAACAGGGGTCTCCAAACTTTTCAGTCCGAGGGCCGCATTAACTATCAAATTTCAGTTCGGGGGCCAGTTTCTTCCTGGCATGTCTTTGATTTTTCTGCAAAGTTCCTCATCATCACCAACAAACGATTGTTTCTTGGACAAAAAGGTCTCCGCGGGCCGGATGAGAGGACTTCGCGGGCCGTATCCGGCCCGCGGGCCGTAGTTTGGAGACCCCTGTATTAGAATATTAACTACTCTCTATTTCAATGTACTTTCCATTTGATTGTCCATCCCGAATCGAAACATTCAACTTCATGGTGGATATCACAAAGAAACTTAAAGAGCTAAATGTAAAACTGCAAGGAAAGGAAAACCCAACCTATGCCTTGATTGAAAAAGTTGATTGTTTCGAAAAAAAACCCTTCTTTTTTGTTGAAGACACAAAGAGCTATAAATTACTTAATTACGATAAATTTGAAAAAAAAAAATATCATAATGAAACAAATGCAACTTTTAACATGAATTACTTTAGCATTGCAATAAACAAAATGAAGGATGGATTCCTGAGTGATTTGAGCAATTCAAAACAAATGCAAGTACACTTTGACGTCTATAGTAGATCCTCTTAATACAAAAACAAATGAGATAAAAATTGAGCCATTTGGAATTGATGCTGGTTCGCTTATAATGAAATGGCTGGATTTGAAAACCAAACATTTGTGGAGTGGTAAGTTCACGGAACTCAAGAGACAGGAGATTTTGAGGTCCAGAAAAACCTGCATGTTTCGCTGTACAACTGGACAGCTCTAAAATAAGTGTCTCGAATTGAGGCACTATTATGTGACGCATGGAATATTCTCCCAGGATACTACAATGAGGTAAAGAAGTTAGCATTTGGAGGGCTGACGATCTTTGGGTCACTATATTCATGCGAGCAAGCTTTTTCTTGCATGACTAAAATAAAAAGTAAATAAGCCAACCATTGTTTCTTCCGGGCATTTCATGGGAGAGAGAGTCTACTTTCCCCCCCCACCCCTCGGACGAAATGGAATTTATATAGAAAATATATTCTTTTTACAGTGTTCGCCCCCTCGGAAATTTTAGTCATAGCCCCGCGAAAATTTGAAGTGCCCCCCCCCCCCCCCATTTCGTAGAAAAACGTCTGGAAGAAACACTGAATCCAACTAATAAATAAAAAAATCTATACGGGTGCTTGAAACTGAAAACAAGTTGTGAGCCAGGTTTAAATAAAATTTCAAAAGGCTTGCAAGGTCAAACTATTGTAAATATTATTCAATAATTATTGTTAAAGAATTTGATTACTGATTTTATTATTCTAGCAAAGCTGGTTAAAATACCAAAATATGTTCTGTGCTAATCATGTGTATGTTTTTATATGGATAAATATTATTTCATTTTAAAAGCTATTTATTTTAAATTATATATAGGCATATATATATATATATATATATATATATATATATATATATATATATATATATATATATATATATATATATATATATATATATATATATATATATATATATATATATATATATAAAAGGTGACAGGACAAATGATCTCAGGACAAATGATCTCAGACAAAATATCTCAGACAAAATATCTCAGACAAAATATCTCACGGACAAATGATCTCAGGACAAATGATCTCAGGACAAATGATCTCAAGAACAAATGATCTCACGGACAAAAGATACCAGGACAAAATATATCAGGACAAATGATACCATGGACAAATGATCTCAGACAAAATATCTCAGACAAAATATCTCATAGCTAAATTGGTGTATTGGATGATTTTAGCTAATCTGAACATTTTTACTGACTGCCATATGGTATTGTTTACTATATTTAATATTGTTTATAGGCCTATATAATAATTTTTAGGAATGTTTGCCGCATAAATTTGTCATATTGCACTAAACATTTTAAAATTATAATTACTAATATAGTATGTGAAGATTAAAGAAATATTTCGATAGACAGCGTAGGTGGGCTTGCCAAACATGAGACAATCCTACAATGTCAGGTGGATGAAACTAGATCAAAGGGAATGAAATAACAATAAAGACACACCTTCGTATCAAGGTGGCCGCCCGCTTTGATGGCAGAGACATGCCTTAAGGGAAAGACATCCGCCCTCCATGGACAATACAACAAACATCTAAAGTAAATAGTTATGCGTCGGTCACACCTTAGTGATCAGGTGACAAATGCTTAGTTAAACAACAGCGGTCATCGCGGAGCTAAGTTTGTCGTAGTGTGCATGAAAACAAAGCAGTATTAGTTGTGATGACTCAATTATGGCTTCTTTCGTTACCTCGCAGAAATGTTTTAGGACATTAGTTTCTGGTGAATTTATGTTTATAAAAAAAAAACATAAATTGAGCAGCAGGCAAAGATATTTGGAAATGTGAAGTTAGAACATGTCAAGCAAGAGTATACACAATACATGATCACATTGTATTGGAGAGGTGTGATCATAACGATGTAGCCTACCTGCCAGCAAAGAAACTTAAGCGTTATGTTTGTGTTGATGATGCAATAAGAATAAGTTTTACGTTACGAACCTAAAGACATGTTCACATTAAAAAAAATCACTATAGCTACTATTACTGTATTTGTTCTATACATTATCATTTATCACACCTTTCAGGAGTAAGTTTGTTTTAATGTTTACCCTTTTCAAATCAAATGCTATTAAAAATATTACGTTTAATACATCTTTTGATACTTTGTTACGTTTAAGAAATTCATTTTAATCACAATTATTATGCGTAAAAAAGTAAACAAAAGCCATATTGACAGACAATTGAAAAACATGTTCAAATCAACTAAAATCATCGTACATACTATTAAAATTTAGCTGTGAGATATTTTGTCTGAGATATTTTGTCTGAGATCATTTGTCCATGGTATCATTTGTCCTGATATATTTTGTCCTGGTATCTTTTGTCCGTGAGATCATTTGACCTTGAGATCATTTGTCCTGAGATCATTTGTCTTGAGATCATTTGTCCGTGAGATATTTTGTCTGAGATATTTTGTCTGAGATCATTTGTCCTGAGATCATTTGTCATGGAACCATATAAAATATCGTAATATTGAAATAAAAATGTGTGTGGCTCTTTAAAAACTGGGAAATTTTGTAAATTGCAACTTTTGGCTCTTTCGGTTCAAAAGGTTGCCGACCCCTGGGCTAAGATCAAAGTGTAGTATCTGTTATGGATCTACATAAATCTTAGTCATTTGGTCGGCTAGTAGACCAGGGGTTCGCAACCTTTTGAAGCGGAAGAGCCAAAAGTTACAATTTTCAAAATTTCCCTGGTTTTAAAGAGCCACTAACATTTTTTTTATTTCAAATATTTTATTAATTTATTAAGATTATTAGTATTTGTTCAAGGAGCTGGAGAGCCGCATCTTGATATCAAAAGAGCCGCATGCGGCTCGCGAGCCGCAGGTTGCCGACCCCTGATTTAGACAGTTTCAAGCTAAACATCACTCGATCAGCCCTCAAGTAAACTAAACAGGGGTCGGCAACCTGCGGCTCGCGAGCCGCATGCGGCTCTTTTGTTATCAAGATGCGGATCTACAGCTCCTTGAACAAATACTAATAATCTTAATAAAAAAATTAAATATTTGAAGTAAAAAAATTGTTAGTGGCTCTTTAAAACCAGGGACATTTTGAAAATTGTAACTTTTGGCTCTTCCGCTTCAAAAGGTTGCCGACCCCTGAACTAACATAATAGTCTCCTGTCTCCCAGGTCTTAAAAGTGCACATCTGAATGGTAGATACACACCTCACCCCCCCCCCCTCCCCCACTCAACAGGACTGGCGGATATTTCAAGGTAGCGTGCTCTCTTCGCCATCCATCTTCCCTTTATTTATTTAATGTAGTCATATTTTAATTACTTTTAATGATTAATTAATTATCTAGTTAGAGCATGGGTTCCCAACATGGGGGTTGCGACCCCCTTGGGGGTCGCGAAGGGCTTTCTGGGGGGTCGCCAACTGGTAGACTAAACTCTAGCAATGAATAAAACCATAAATATTTAGAAAAATATTTGGAATTCGGCATTACTAACATCACTGGAAATGGAATAGAGAATAAACAATTTGTACTGTGCAAATTTGTTCTTAGTCAGGAGTCTATGAAAACTTCCAAACGTCAATTTGAGACGAGTCATTCAGAACACACCAAAAAAAGATATGTAGTTTTTTCGTCGGCATGAAGCTAGTTGCAGACGTCAGAGACTTGATCGAAGAGAACGTTTTCACCAAGAAAACACAGCATTAGTGCAAGCATCATTTGGAGTAGTATTAGAAATTGCCTAGCAAAAAACCTCTCACACGAAGGAGAAAATCTCATCAAACCATGTATGCCGAAGATGGTAAAATTAATTCTTGGGGATTCCAGTGCAGTAACAATGCAACAAATTTTATCTCTGTCTAATAATACTATGCAGCGGCTTATGTTAAAAGACAAATTTAGAATTAAATCAAGCTTTCACAGTTGTTTGATTTTCAAGTTGACGAATCGACAGACGTGAGTTCGTGTTCGCAGTTGCTTGTCCTTGTGAAATATATTCATTCAGATGTTAGCGAATAAGAGTTGATGTTTTGTGAAGATATCATGGAGAAAATAAATACGTTTTTTAGAATAGGAGGATTAAAATGGGAAAACGGCTGGGGGGGCTTGTACGGATGGTGCGTCATGTTTGGGTCAAAATAGGGGTTTTAGAAAAAAATAAAAGATGTAGCTCCCTAATGAAAGGGAATCCACTGCATGATTCACCATATGCCCTCGACAGCAAGACTTATCCGATTCCATTGCTAATAAAAGTCGTAAATCATTTTTAATCTGGCGCCCTAAACACTTGTCTGTTTCAAGAACTGTGCAAAGACATGAATAAAGATCACGAGGTTCTACACTTCAGTACGCTGGCTGTCAATAGGAAATATCAATCGTGTTTTTGAATTGAAAGATGAAATCAAGATGTTCTTGGAAGTGCAAGGAAACAAGACCTTTTGATATACTTTAACGACATGGTGTGGTTGGAGAGAGTATCATACCTAGCAGATATATTCGAACATTCAACAGAAGCTTAACCTGATAAAGGAACGAATATTATCATTTTTCATGATGATCTCTTGGCATTTTTATCAAAGCTGCAAAATTGGCAAGGAAAAATAAGTATTTGAAATACTGCCATGTTTGAGAAACTCGGCAGTGTGGTGTGAAAGATAATATTTTTAAAGGATTCTGTGCACCTTGAATCTCTTGAGAACGAACTGCGGCGTTATTTTCCCCGAGCTGAAAAAAGAAGAATCTGCATTGTCACCCATTCTCTGCTTTCCTTGATGTTACCAGCATTGCCGATGAATAAGAAGATGAATTCTTAAATTTGCAAAATTTAATTGTTAATGCTAGTTAATGCTTGTAAATAACATGTAATTTTGCTCATCGTATTAAAACAGTTATCAAGAATAATTCATATTTAAAGTCTACTAGAAAATACTAATTATTATTATTATTTTCTTTACTAATTTCGACTTGTTAATTATATGGGGGTCGCGGGTCACTTACGTTTTATGAAAGGGGGTCGCCACTCGAAATAGGGTGGGAACCACTGTGCTATAGACATGTTTGTTTTTTCATTCTTTAATTATTATTATTATTATTTTTTCGCGAACTTGTGTTTGAATTGTAATGGCAGATTTCACACTGATTGGCAATATAATAGATAGTAATATTTTTGATGCTTTGGAAAATCCTATTTTAATGTTTTTGTTCTTGGTACACAAATATGTCAACTAACAGTCATCACCATTCCCGGTAATACAAGTAATAATAAAAAAGACAGTGGACAGCCTAACTTAATTATGCATTTTATCAGACGGCAGATCAGTCGGCACAATATTCTACGACTCAACTACGACCAAACAGATACTTGATATTTCTCGGCTGTTGTTCACGTAAAAGAACTAAACAACACCACCAAACATCACGGACTTTATACATTAGAATTCACCATCTACAGGGAAGACAATGTCAGCGGCACCCTCAGATTACTTGCATTTCTATGAGTCGAATGTTTCAATTTGGGATATACAAGTTAATATGCAACACTTTGAAATAGGGAGTAGTTAATATTCTAACAGAATAGCGAATGTTTTATTGTTTATGTTTATTATTATATCGTTCATTACCGAGTGTTGCAGAACAATATTTTTATGAGTTTAGAAAATAAAATAAAATAATTATTATTTGTGCATGGATTTGAAGAGCCGCATTTCGACATCAAAAGATCCGCATGCGGCTCGCGAGCCGAAGGTTGCCGACCCCTGGTGTATGATATTGTGCATATGCAAATATTAATGTTTTAACTTTTTTCGCTTACATCGAGTTGATGTATGCTTTGATCGTACATCTGGTGTAACAGCCGACAGTAATGGGTCATACAAGTGAAGTGGAACAGATAGTAGATTTAATACTGGAGGTTAGTCATGAGATCAGGGAAAACTAAAAGTCATGACCAGATCCTGCTATTCTGTTTTTTAGTGCTAGAAAAGTAAGCAGATGTAGCTTTAGCTTCAGTAGCTAACTATACATCAATAAGTTCAAGTGTAAGACTAAAACGATCGTTATTGGCTGTATAAATATATCAGCACCAATCAGAAGAAATGGGAGAAAAATTTAAATCTAACCCAGACCATGGCTGTTGTTGTAGCGACAACAAAGAAAGTGTACAGAAAACGGAACATCAAAGAAAAAACAGAAACTTCGATACTCTAATGACCCAGTACGTTTCTGCTAGTGAATAGAAGTAATTGTAAAATAGGATAAGTTAAAATATTGCTAGCGGTAGGTATTGTTTTTTATAAAATACTCTATTATACAATAATGATAGTCATTTTACTGGCACCCCGTCAAAAGAGCGCACGACAAAAGAGCGCCGACATAAGAGCGCAGACAAAAGAGCGCCGACATAAGAGCGCCGACATAAGAGCGCAAACTAAAGATAGAAAAACCATATTTAATAAATAGGAACAAGAACATTAACTCGGATCAGATGGCTCCGTTTGATGTTAACTTTTTATTGTGAGCTTTACCTCGTAGGTAGTCCATCATTGAATCATAAGCATAGGTTGAAGCAATCGCCTGCAATCTACGGTTCAGCTGAATATATTTGTTCTTTGGAGGTTCTGGTTGATTAACTCCCGCTAGATGACGTATTACCAGTTCGAATTGGATGTGATCTTGTTCCAGACGAAACTGGTTGTTCAACTTAAAAACGGAAAGGATGATTGCAATCTACCGTTTGTTGGAATGCGCGATGCCATGCCACGAATTAGTTGTTTGTACGGCGTAGATTTTCAGCGACACGATTATGGACATTTTAAATAGCAAGAGCTAAGCGCGGGTCACCTCAACGGTTTCTCCTTTGTCTCCCTATGTAATTATCCTCCCAATAATCTACCAGTGGCATAATTTCGGCAGGACTAGATCTAGCTCGGCAGCCATCTTTCTTGCAGCATCTCCATGTCGTACTTCAATCAGCATTTGCTTTTTCCTTTCTATTTCTGTAGCTTTCAATTAATATAACCTTCCCTTTCTGTGATTCAATCGCCTCAATTATTCTTGGATTAGAAATATTTTCAAACTGTATTCATAACATATTAATCATAATATATATATATATATATATATATATATATATATATATATATATATATATATATATATATATATATATATATATATATATATAAATAAACACGTCGTTTTATCGCACCGCCGATTGTTTAATTAAAACAAGTGTTAACAATATCATATTCGTTTAGCGTACAATTTGTATTTTTTTAATCGACTGCGCTCTTATGTCGACGCTCTTTTGTCTGCGCTCTTTTGTCTGCGCTCTTATGTCGGCGCTCTTTTGTCTGCGCTCTTATGTCGGCGCTCTTTTGTCGTGCGCTCTTTTGACGGGTCACCCATTTTACTATCTCGTATACGAAGTACAGAGGAAGTATTGTAGTCGTGTAAAAATCTAAATCGAGATATTCACAAATCTTGAAGTTTTATACCCCTGTGAGTCGGAAAAAATCATTTTTGTTTCAGAATGTCTCTCTCTCTCTCTCTCCCTCTGTGTGTTTGTGTGTATGTGTGTCTGTGTGTGACTGTGAACACGATAACTTGAGTACCGATATAAATAGGCTGATGCTATTTCATATGACTTTTTTATCGAGAGAGAGAGAGAGAGAGAGATAGATAGAGAGAGTGGAGACGGAATGAAATCTGACATCTAAGTTTGTAAAGCAAAATCTTCTATTAGATGCAAATTTCTGTATTTGACAAAAGATAAAAAAAACCGGTCGTGAGTACCCGCAAAAGACCAATAGAAAAAAAAAAAAAACTTACCTCAAATTTCCCAGCCCTATTCCTGTAGCAACTCTCTGTCATTGGTAGTAAATATTATGGTGTCAAAGTTCAGTAGGGACGTCGTTAAAAGTTGGCTGATGACGACAGTAACAGTTTGGTAGTGGCGATGATACACATTCAGATGTGACGACGATAACAACCATGTGGTGACGACGATGAAAGTCTCAGGCAATAAAAACCTTATATGGTAACCATTTACCCTTAAACAATACCAGCGACTGTGACAAGTCTCAAGCAACAAACACCTTATATGGTAAACATTTAGACTTAAACAATACCAGCGACTGTGACAAGTCCCGGTAAATTGCGATCGCTACAGGGGTTGATGTTTTTGTACAGCCGGTCTATTTCTAAGTTCTTCTTGTTTTTACTGGCCACCAGCTGTTTAGGTCGACTTTAAGAAATACAGACAACAAACTACACAAAGTTTGGACCACAGTATTAGTGCGGGCCTACACCCGTAATATATTCGCCTAGCCCTCTGTCCAAATCAACCCATCAACTCTCGTTCACACACCTAGTAAACTGAATACCAACATTTGTCTAAGGGGAATAACACAACAACATGGGGCTGAACACAACTCACATACTCACCATAAACAATGACTTACCAAGCCTTAACCCGACGCGTAACAATAACAGTATTCACGTCCCCCCCCCCCCCCGAAATAACAATACACGTGAAGAAAACACGTCCACTCCCTCCCCTACCCAGCAACAGAAAAAATAGAACTACAAGTCAATCATACCAAACATAAGAACATTACAGACCTATTCTCTAGCTGTAAAATGTGCATGTCCATCATAGACACTATCTGCTACATCTGTAATGGTAAACTGGGTACAACTGTATAAACACGCTTTTAGAAGGCATGTATTTGTGATACAAAGATTTTAACAATAATTAAATATATATAGAATTTAGCGTATATGAGATAACGCATTATTTTAAGAAAGAAAGCTAAGTTAAACATATTTTTAAAAAAGTGTAAGTGTAATAACTCCGATAAATGATAGCTTACTTATGAAGTAAAAAAAAAAACAGTCTATTTTCTTTCAAAAGTTAACAAAATATGGGGCCCACATCCCAAACCGCAAATATAATTATAAACATTATGCTTTGCCATAGATCGCAGTAATAGAGAATAAATGACAAAGCATTGTTTAGGTAAAGGTAACTCTAATGTTTTTTATGCAGGGGAAACAATCAAATATTAGTACATTAATTTAAGAAACACAACAAAAATAAATAATAGAAATAAAATAAAACATACTTTTTTTAATAACAAATGATACAATAAAAATTAAAAAAAAAATGTCTTTGAAAGAATGATGTAAAATGACATTATCTATTAACAAGTCCTCTAATATTGGATCTAACTCTAAATGTGAAACTTTTGTCAGATTTCATTACTTAATGCTAAATATAGAGCGATTTGATAAGCTGTTGCAGTGTTTTCGCTACTTTTTCCATATAAAAATATTAATGGTTTTTAATTTAAACCAAAAATAAATTACAAATTAAACAAGTGTATAACGAAAAAAATAAAATACTTAAAAAAAAACTTTTTAAAAAACCACGCTTTTCTTGTGGACTAAAAAGTAGAAAATAACTATTTACATACATTTGATGACAAAAAACGTTGGTCGGGCAGATGGGTCGGGAAATTTGATGGTGAACGTACCCACGTTTTTTGTCATCAAATGTATGTAAATAGTTATTTTCTACTTTTTAGTCCACAAGAAAAGCGTGGTTTTTAAAAAAGTTTTTTTAAAGTATTTTATTTTCTCCTTTTTAGTCCGTTGCTACACATGAAAAACGTGGTTTTTAAAAAGTTTTTTATATAGTTTATTTTCTACTTTATCTAATGACTTGATTAAGTATGACTTGACTAAGTGTTTTTAAATACACGGACTAAAAAAATCTTGAGCGACCGATACGCTTTAAACAGAGAAAGGGTGTAATTTACGTTGCTGGCGTGGAGATCTACTCACGAATCACGTGATCAAATCTCCCATAAACAAACAAATAAACGCGAAGCTGAGTTAAGGAAAAACGTGTTTATGTGTATTTTAGCATGCCCAGCGTACCAACCGTGTCACCGTTAACAATGTGTTACCGTGTCCGTTCTCCTTTTTAGTCCGTTGCTACACATAAAAAACGTAGTTTTTTAAAAAGTTTTTTTTAAGTATTTTATTTTCTCCTTTTTAGTCCGTTGCTACACATGAAAAACGTGGTTTTTAAAAAAGTGTTTATAAATACACGGACTAAAAATCTTGAGCGACCAGGATTCGAACCTGGGTTGTCGCGGCCACTACGCGAAGTACTAACCACTATACGATCACGGCCAGCGCGCTCACATCGATTGGGGCCGAAGTAACTGTGTCAATAGGCCTCCAGTCTTGTCGGTATCTTTAGAAATCATGTCCTCAATGTTATGGTCCTTGGGGCGTAATTAAATTAAAATAATTACGGTCACTAATTGCTAGTTTTTATGATTGCATCTGAAATTGTTAGGCGAAAGTAGCATGCATGCCAAATTTCAGGTCTCTAGAGCAATCAGAAGTGGGCTAATTTTCGACGTCAATTTTAACAACAAACATCCAAACAACCAAACAAACAAACAAACGCGAAGCTGAGTTAAGAAAAACGTTTTAAAAAAGAAAACACTTTTGGATGAACAGACTGGTAGCTTTCACCCCCGACTCCAACCCCCCCAAAATTCAAAAACTTCTTCATAACTGTATGTCACTGTTTCTTTTCAGAACACTGATTATGCCAGCTTACTACTTTATAACTCCCACCCCTACCACTAAACTTTTCTATGTATTATATGTATATTTAAGAATGAAAGAGATGAAGATAGCGGAGGTTTGTAAATCTACTACGGTCCTCGTATGTCACGTGATGAAATACAAGTAATTAGACAGTGGTCACCTTCGGGACAAAGCTCAGGCGAGCTGAAAAGAATTACATAAACTGAGACTTAAAAAACAATGTATTTATTTGTTTGTTTGTCTTTTATTTTATAAACATGTATTTTTAAAGGTTTTAAAATATATCAATTCGGTGTTTAAATATATCCTTTTTTAATCCACATATCTAAATTATAAATATCTACATATATTTTTTTTTAAAGATTTGTATGTTTTACCTAAATACATCTATTTAAACAAAGATGGGGCTTAAAGACAAGTTATTGCGGTCACTCTAGCGTCGTATTTTAAGTTATCAAAAATAGTCTTACATTTTATCATAATACTTTTTGTCAGAAGGACGTGATTATATGTAAACATGTTAGCAGGAAAATATAGAAAAACCGAGTACTTTATAATATTTTAACTATGAAACATCATTGTCCGAAAGATGTATACAATACAATTTTTTTACCGAAATAGTGCACAGTATGAAAGAAGAAAAAAAATAGCGCAAAAAAAAAACCGTTAAAATAATAATATTATAAATAATTTCGAAATGTGAACAAACTAACCGTAAATAAAAGAATGATTAAATAACAATTACAATTACCGCGCAGTAGAGAGAAGATACCAACTGATGTAAGGCATTATGGTACTTAATGTTATCTTAAAACAATGATATTGTCTAAGAATGTGCCAGTAAAACCACATACGTCACGTCAATGCCGTTGACCTAGTCATTATCATTATTGTTATCATCATCGTCGTCCTTGTCGTTGACGTCATCAAACAACGTGGAGTATTACTGTGCTACATGTGTACCCGGATTGGCTACGCCCAGCTGCATAATATCTGCCTATTCCATGATCTATCTTTCAGACTTTTTTTTTTTTTTCTCGAACAGACTTGGATTAACGATGGTATAATTAATTTTCTTGACAAATTGCATTGAATGTGGTTTATGTTTCACCACATTTTATCCAATATATATTGCGTAGTGAAAATAATTATGCTAATTATGACATGTGTTGTTTGGTGTTGTAACACAATCTACTTGAATATTGTCTTTTAGTTTTAATAGAGCGTAATTTGACGTGTTGTGTTTCCTACCACACGGGGTAATTTGGTTCAAATGAAAACACTTGCTGCCGTAATTTTTATTTTGTCGATTGAGTCACACAGTCAAATAATTGATTGGAACGCCTTATGCTGAATTAGAGTATTAGTCTACATCAGGAATTCATTAGTGTTCATTGATAATTGAATGATTTTCCACGTCACGATTTTCTTTTTTAATCTCAAACTTGTGAATAAAAAAAAAAGAAAAAAAAAAGAATGTTTGGTTTATTTAACTTAATAGGGCTGGTAAGTAGATCACCAACATGTTCTACGGCTGAATAAAACCTGCATGAGACATAGAACTAGTTGGTGACCTACTTACCAGCCCTATTGTCTCGCCCTCTTTTCTCTCAGCTTGTCATTGCCTTTTTGCCACGCTTTTTTCATATTTCCAAGCTGGCCGTTAAAATAAACGTGTCCAAGGTTTGTTTTTTTCTATCATTTTAGAATGTTTCAAACATAAATTAGGTATTTGTCATAAACTAGCCCCGATGCACATTCAGCTGAAACATGTTTAGGGTGTTAACTATCATTCGCGCTAATATTGGTTATTCCCAATTTTTATCCTCAAGTATCAAAGCAAATTTTATCTAGCAAGTATCTAAAATAAAACCAGATGTCGGGGGATTATAATGTCGAGGTACCACTTTGTTACGGTGATATTGAAGATCCAAACTCAAAACGCAAAAAAAGGAAACTATGTACGATGGTGATCTGGGATATAACAGTCAGTTATTATAAAACAACGTCAAAATGGTGCAATAACTTATGCTCTTTGTCCATCCAAGTATTGCAATGATTGTAAAAACTATACATATGACATCTAGTATATTTAAATCACGCTGGGGGTGTGGCAGTTAATGGAACCTCCACAGTTTTATCACAGAGTTTATCTAATGAATGATATTGAGAAATATTTCAGGAAGTAGATGTAAGCTTTGATGGCCCCTCGAGAGTACAGTTTACAGTATTGGGTCATACAACTGAAGTGGAACAGATATTAGATTTAATACTGGAGGTTAGTCATGGGATCTAGGAAGTCTAAAAGAAAATACAATATTCTGCTATTCTGCTTTGTAGTGCTAGAAAGTTTAGCAGAGGTTGCTCTAGCTTCAGAAGCTGACTATACATCAATAAAGGGTAAAAAAAAAAGACAAGATGAAATTATTTTGTTTTCTAGAGTTAAAAAGGTTAACATATGTCACCACAAGAAAGTCAAAAAGAAAAGACAAGATCTTGCTAATCTGTCGTCAAAGAATGGTTAGTAAAGGTAGCTTTAGCTTCATGAGCTAACTATGCATCAATAAGTTCAAGACTAAAACAATCGTTATTGGATGTATAAATATATCAGCACCAATCAGAAGAGATGGAGACAATGTTACATCTAACCCAGACCATAACTGTTGTTTTAACAAAAAAAAAATCATGAAGAATGGAAGAAACAAAGAAAAAATAAAAATAAACGAGAACTATCAAATAATAATGATGAGACATGTTTATTTTTTTAACCGAACTAATTGCAAATGAAAAAACGTTATATTAGTTTTTGTTAAACAACACAATTAGAAACATGTGGTATATGATTTGTACCAACAGCAAATACTTTTGTGGGACTAAGAAGACTTAATTAATAAAAATTGTAATTACTGTGTCTGATGTCAAACTATAAAGAAAGGGGCGGGGGGTAAACAAAATGTTCAGTAGGGGGATAGGAGGGGGGGGGGGAGCGGATAATTTAAATAGCAGCTATTTTTATATAAATCCGTTTTCTTTTATAAGGTGTGTATGGGTGGGCGGGGGGGGGGGGGGTGGTAGACGTGCCTTCAATCCTCCCCCCGGAAGTGATGCCTGAAATAAACATTACTCTGTTAAATTAACTTAATACAAGAAAAAAATATGTACACTTGTGAGAACTTTTGATAAGTTGTTCACTGCTTAATAAATACAGACAATTCTAAACTATGCGAGTGTCATTTTTTTTAAAGATTTATCATTTCATTATATGTCTCGTATTTAAGTTGAAAGATGTTAACTTGATTTTAAGAGTCACATATTTGTAAATTAGCATAATTTCTATTTTCAAAATATAGTACTGCTTTTCTATTGTTTGAATATCTATTTATATTATGAATGTTCACATTTCCAAAAAAAAATATATGTATACACCAGGTTCAATGTAAACCAAGATTAAACTACACATAGGTCGAGCAGCACAGACATGAGTACACCCTACAGTCCTGACAATCATCTGATACATTTCTATACAAAAATAGTCCTGTTTGTCTACAGAACGACATCTAGGAAATTTCAATCCGCCCAAGAACATTTTAAATGCAACATTTAAATCGGTGAAGAAAGTCGAACAGCAAAACAAACGGCATAATATTGCTTCTAAACTACTCAATATTAAATGAATAGGGAAATAAAACAAGACACACATGAATAATACTGCTGCAATTAATTACCGTTATTATTTTCTACACACTAATTTAATAAAATAAAAATTGATCAGACATGTCTCTGTGCTAAGCTCACCGATTAAGAGAAAGACGTCTATGAGAATATAATTTTTAGCTTCGATTAATAATGGGGACTTCATTTATATTACATTTTATAAGGGAAACAACTTACACAATATTTTGTTGTTTAAAGTTTAAATAAGAAGTACCAAAAAAGTATGCATCAATCAAATTACCATAGTATTTTTCGAATACCAACACATAATTGCATATGTAATATTTACAAAAAATTACATTCAGCATAAAAAAAAAACTAAACTGTATTATCCCCAAACAAATCAATGTAACCCCTCATGCTGTTGGTGTGGTTGTCAATAAACAGTTAGGCAACCGTATTATCCACAAGTCAATAAACAGTTGGGCAACCGTATTATCCCCAAACAAATCAATGTAACCCCTCATGATGTTGGTTGGTGTGGTTGTCAATAAACAGTTGGGCAACCGTATTATCCCCAAACAAATCAATATCAGAATTGAGCATATTAAGCACAGTAACTGCCGTCTTGATTTCTTGAAACGCGTCAAGAAGAACTAAGAGCTGAAGAGACAAGCTAAGGAGACAGGTGTTAAAGCTAACACTAAGAGAGTTCCCGCCCAGCCAAGGAAAGCCCATTTTGTCATCACTAAGAGAGTCAAGTCTGACTTCTTGACACCTATTCCTTATGAGATCATTGCTTAAACTATTAATAAAGGAAAAAAAAGTAGGCGTTCAAATAATATTCTTGACAACGGCTTAATTAATTTTCTTGACGGATTGCATTGTATGTCGTTTATGTTTCACCACACACTACCAGCCCGTTTATATTATAGATATACACACACACACACATATATATATATATATATATATATATATATATATATATATATATTGGTGGCTCTTTAAAAACTGGGATATTTGGTAAATAAAATATTTTGACTCTTCCGTCATAAAAGGTTGCCGACCCCTGCGCTAAGAGTTTCTCATACAAACAAACATAGATTGCAGACAATATTGCTAAATAAGGAAAGAGAAATAGAGCTCATATTCGTGGTGGATTGGATAACAAGTATATTTGATCTGATTGTTTAGTAAAGGCCTACTAATGAACACGTCAAACAAAATATATAATAAAATACATCACCAAGGTACAGACAGAACATTACAACAAGCCAGGATTTGACAACAACAAGGGATCACACAAGAGGCAAACAGCGTAGGACGTCATTATTGTAGTGAAACAAGCATAATTTTCCTAACGTAGATACTAATTAGTATTGCTACAAACATGTACGGTATATTCACATGCGCCACAGTAAAAGTTGAAACTAATGAATCGAAACATACGGTAGACTCACTTAAACCACACTGAAAGATGACAATACATAATTGATTATTGGTGACAAATAAGCATATACTGAAAAAAATGAGTTTACAAGTACTTAGACAATGACTATCAATTATACAGACACACAGTTACTCTAAACAAGAGCTTTAACCTAATTACGGGCATAGAAAAAGTAACAGTGCTTACTAAAGACAAAGAAGAAATTAAAATATTTCAACAACATATTAAAACACGTATGCATACAAATAAGCAGAATTGATATCTCATAAACTTTCTCGAATACTCGTATATAATACATATCGCTAATGGGGTTGGCAACTTCAGTTCGATCGTGATATAGATATAATTTATTTTTTTCACTATTTTAATTTATTTTAAATAGGTGAACCAGCGTATTTCTGAACTGGTTTTTGATTAGCAATACCAGAATTTACACTGATTTTCAATACAATTAGTTAGGTTTTTCAATGCTTTGGAAAATCATATTTTAATAGTTTATTGTGTGTATACATTGATGTTGATAAACGGTCATCATCATACCTGTAATGCAAGTAATAAAAAAAAACAACCAATGGACAGCCTAACTTACGTAGGCATATTATCAGACGACTGATCAGTCGGCACAATATTCTACAACTCAACTACGGCCAAGTAGATACTTGATATTTCTCGGCTGTTGTTCACGTAAAATAACTAAACAACACCACCAAAGATCACGGACTTTATACATTAGAATTCACCATCTACAGGGAAGACCAGAGTTTCTTTAAGGCGAAGCACCCCCCCCCCCCCCCCCGAAACATTTTTACCCCCCCCCCCCCCGAACGAAATGAAATTTATATAATTTATATAGAAAATATATACTTTTAACAGTGACCGCCCCCCCCCCCCCCGAAGAAAGTCTACCGCCCCCACGAAAATGTCAAGTGCCCCCCCGGAGAAAAACGTCTGGAAGAAACACTGGGGAAGACAATGTCAGCGGCACCCTCAGATGTCCTACCCCCACCCCACCCACTCAACAACGACACAATCATAAAGGCCCTGAGAAATCTTAGCAAACTAGAACCCACTGTCAACTCAATGGCCTACACCAACAACCGCAGCTTCACAATTTTTCGGACAATTCATCAACCTTTACACACTACATACAAATCAATTATACAGATCAACAATAAACATTTTATTTGCTATTACTGTATGACGACACATATGTGGAAGTTGTGGGTCAAACAAACATTAGACTACCCACTGTCACTTAACTAATCAAGACTTGCTACAACAAGAAACAGTGGCGACAGCTAATACGAACATTTTAAAATTAAAATTATCCTTTAATATAATATTTTAAAATAAAATAAAAATTTAATCGGCAACTGCTGTGTGTATTTATTCCATACTTTTTACTACGTTAGTAGCGATTTTTTTTTCATAAAGTAGTATGCTGAGTTTTTTTAGAATTATAATTTTGTTTTCATCCAATGTAATTAATATTTCATCTAACAAGCACTTTCATTTTAATCCACCTAATTGATTTTTTTTTTCGCCTTCAACTTTTCCATCCTAATATATAAAAGCCCATGTGCGCACTTCACTCTCTCTCTCTCTCTCTCTCTCTCTCTCTCTCTCTCTCTCTCTCTCTCTCTCTCTCTCCCTCTCTCTCTCGGTCTGTCCGCAAAATATTTTCGCCGGATATCACGTCTGAATCTTCAGCGATATATGGAGAACTTGCTATGGATTTTTGTTGAAAATAATATGGTAGATTTTTTAAATGTATAACCACAATTTTATTTAAAGAAGAAAAAAAAAAGAAAGGCGTATTCGAATGTAGAGAAACATTTTAATTATGCAACAGGAAAAGCGTTTATAGTTGTGAAAAAGAATGCATAAAACAGTGACGTCACTAATGTTTATACATTAACTAATGACGTCATCTGCCGTGTTTAGAATAAAAGGAAATGAACTATTTCATTCAAATATTAGTTAGATCTACGTACGCTAAAAAAATATACTATACAATTTTGCTCGGGCTAAACTTAAAAAAAAAATATTCGATTAGGATTCTAGATCTAGATATTCTAGATCTAGAGATTCAAGATCATCTAGATCTAGAGATTCTAGATCATCTAGATCTAGAGATTCTAGATCTAGATCTAGATGATCTAGATCTACGGAAAAAAACTAGACTTACACAGATGTATACCCTACCTAGATCTAGAATCTATTCAAATAATACATTTCTATACTAAAGTATTTCAGGCCTTAATTACTTTATTGAAATCTTTGTTTATCTATGCAATTTGCTAATTTCTATAATATATAAAGCAAAGTAGTCGGGTGCCCGAAAGGGCACTTCCCGGCGCCGCAGGCGCTTCAAATTAGGCAGGATCTTGCCTTGGGGCGACAGAACACGGGGGCCGGTTGGCTGAAAAGTCTACGATGAGGGGGCCAAAACTGACCTCGACTGACCGGCGCCTTATATGAGCTATAAAGCGAAAGAAATGTCCACGTAGGAACCTCTTCATAACTCCTATGGTCGTAGACCGACCCTCGGGCGAATTAATTAAGCATTCAAATTATCAATGTTTTCGAAAGCCTAAACGAAGCTGGGCAGCATGCCTAGTACAATATAAGATCGTCCACTATATATATGGGATAATTAATTGATAAACATTAAGGTTAATGTTAGGTTTAAGAAAATACATATCATATGGTTTATATACCACTTAATTAATGTTATCATTAGTCTCATCATCAAATAGTACATGCTTGTCTGATGACAACACTATGTTCTCATATTTTTTTCTATTCGAATGCCGTAAAATAGTAATAATTTAAATATGGCACATTCAGAGTTAAACATTATGATTTTAATGTATTGTATTGTACGATTGAAAATTTTCAATTTTTATTTTTAGCGCAAAATAAGGTTCTGTTTTTGGAAAGATAAAATTCTAAATAGAACATTTTACATATCACCCCTAATAGGTTAAAGGCATCGAATTAATAAAAAAATAAATGCACTATATATTACGGGTCTCGATCAGAGTCAAATCATACTAATATGATATATATATATATATATATATATATATATATATATATATATATATATATATATATATATATATATATATATATAATGTGTTTTAAAGGTTGGCAGTTGATTGTTACATATCTAAAAATATCTGGGTAAATAAAAAAAAAAAACTTAAAATAACCACGTTATAATTAGATATTTAAATAACATAGTGTGCATCATTATAATGTGCTCGCTTGGTCAGGTGTGTAGGGCTAACGGTCAGCCCGACCACAAAAAGAGAGAGAGAGAGGCGGTTTGTTATAGAAACACATGCAGCGAAAAGTTGATTAATATACTGTAATATAATGACGTCACGTTTATTAAACGAATGTATACTCGTTGATCGCTAGACAGCAACAAATGACAGTAAACAGTTCGGTCTACAGCATCTTCAATTAAAAAAAAAATTACTGCCCGCGATCTCTGCCTCTATGAAAAATGGTGGGTCAAAAAAGTCTTTAAATTTGAGCGGCAAGGTACACAGCGTCACGGCGCGATCATTCTTTCAATAAAGAACAATTTTAGATAGTCTTAGCTAACCGATTAAGAGAATGATATGTTAAAATTCTATTGTTGCCATGTGATAAATGAAAGGGACTTAACTTAATTTACATTTTATAAGGGAAACAACTACACATTCTTTTATTGTTTAACATTTTCCTAAACAGTACAAAAATAGTAAACAGCTATTACATTATTATATTAATTTTCTAATATCAACTTATACTTTCGTATGTGTCGGTTAAAAGATCAGTTTAGATATAAAAATGTAACTAAATTGCTTTTGTATTCAAAATCGTTATAACCATTTAAAGATGTGACATAATTTCTTACATACTTTGAGCTTGATCTTCATTTGATACTACATCACATTGTTCTGCGACTTAAAATTATTTTATATGACGGAATGTAAAGTAGAATATTTAAAATCAACTAACAATAAATCACAAAAAGCTGATAGATCTACATCAGAGATCGGTACTTATTTGAGACGGAAGAGCCAAAAGATCAAATTTCAATATATCCTAGTCCTTAAAGAGCCACCCACATTTTTTTTTTCAATTTAATGGTATATGATTATCATCAGTAAATGGATTTAAAATAAATGGGTTTAAGTATGAAATAATATTTATTCATATAAAAACATAAGCATAGCTCTGCTTGGATAACAACATCATTTTTTATTATTATTTATTTTTACGTGATCTAAGTTTTTCAGAATTATAATTGTTTTCTTTCTTTCCAGTTTCACAAATAATTGACCTAAAAACCACTGTCCACCACCAAATACTAACTTTTTTCCGACTTGAACTTTTCGATAAAATACAAGATGGTTTACTTTTGATAAACATAACGTTTAATGTTAGGTTTTAAATAATACATATGTATATGGAATATATTCTATGTGTATATTACCGTTAGTTTCATCGAAAATGTTAAAGCTCACTCTGATGTTTTTCTTAAATTGCCGCTATTCAAGTTCCATAAAATAGTTATCATTTACATAAGGGTAACAGCGAGTTGAGCATGATTATTTTAATTCATTGTACAAGTTGGAATTAAAATAAACCGGTAGTGATCTCCCCTAAACTTTCTCGAATATTCTTATATAAAACAACAGGGGATGGTAACTGGGGATATAGTTATGATTTTTAATCCATTTTAAATACTTAAACTTTTAAAAATAGAATAGAATCTCAGTAAAAAACAATTGCGCACCAAGCGAACGCCTAATAAAGGTGTGTATAATAGTGCGCAATAGTATTAGTACTTAATAAATTTACATTAGTTTTTTGAGAAATCGGAAGTAGCGTAAATTACTACTTCCGGTCAACGGAAGCTACTCAAAATTTAACATAAGGTAGAGAATTAGATCTTATACTTACTTGTGGAATTTCATTTATCTATCTGAAATAGTACTCAAGTTATAGGCTTTTGAAAAATTCAAAGTAGAAAAAGTACCACTTCCGGTTATTGGAAATCGCTCAAAAGTTGATACGGATCTACGATTTTGATAAAATACTTATATATGAAATTTCATCAACCTAGCTGTAACGGTACTCAAGTTATCGTGTTTACACACGGACACACACACACACAGACACACAGACATACGGACAGAATTGCAAAGCCCAGTTTTTCAGACTGGATTACGCATAAAACCTCTTAGTTTTGATAAATCTGGATTGATAATTTTTGCCCGATTAAAATAAGTCCTCTAAACTTCGGATGTGATGAAGGACTGAGGTGTAATACGGTGAAAGATGTTAAAATTTCAAGTGATTTTTGTGCACGATTACAATACTTTCTCTATACTTCGTATATACGAGAAAGTAAAAAAACCATACAGATTCAAAGCAAATGCAAGCGATACTGTGTATCTTTAAATCCATAAATACTCATCAAATGAATATAAACTCAAATTTCTTATTATTTCAACAACAAAAAAATAGGACTGAAACTTTTTTAAGTTTTTGTGTCGGTTTTATTTAATAAACTGTTAAGTTCAAAATTAATTATTTCATTAATGACTTCAAGCAAGGTATTAATTAATTTAAAAAAAAACGTCAGACGTGTTTCTTTAAAATAAAACACATATTAAGTAAGCTTACGAAAAATGTTCAGACGACTTTAGACTAGAGTGAATTAGATAGGCGGAGAAGCTTTAATTTGTTCACAGACTTACTGTTGATGATAAGCTCTTTCGATCACTTTATTCCACTTACTCTGAAAGTTTAATTTTAGCAGAGGTATTTAATAGAAAATATAGTGACCCACCGTATTCATTATAATTAATTTAAAAAAAACGTCAGAAGTGTTTCTTTAAAATAAAACACATATTAAGTAAGCTTACGAAAAATGTTCAGACGACTTTAGACTAGAGTGAATTAGATAGGCGGAGAAGCTTTAATTTGTTCACAGACTTACTGTTAATGATAAGCTCTTTCGATCACTTTATTCCACTTACTCTGAAAGTTTAATTTTAGCAGAGGTATTTAATAGAAAATATAGTGACCCACCGTATTCATTATATAGAAATCGGTGCCCTGTCAAAACAACCCTGGACTAATCGGCCACGTCAAATCAACACCCCGCAAAACGACCTAGTCCAAATAGCCCCGTCAAAAGGGCCCCGACTTATTGGCTTGGATTATCGATGATATAATTCATTTTATTGAAAAATTGTATTGATTTTTTTTATACAAGTTTCACCATGTTTTAATATATTTTGGGAGTGTGTCGAGAATAATTATATTAATTATCAGATGTGTTTGTTGTTGTAACACAATATACTTGAATATTGTCTTTTAGTTTTAATTGAGCGTCATTTGACGTGTTGTGTTACCTACCACACGGGGTAGGTTAGTTCAAATGAAAACATACAGAGGATGCCGTAATTTTTATCTTGTCGATTGAGTCGAACATTCCAAGCATTTGTTTGAAACGCTAATTTTATGCTTAATTGGCGTTTTAGTCTAAATCAGGACTGCATTAGTGTTTTCATTATGAAAATATTGAAAATGTTTCTATTTTGTCAAATTTCTAAACTTTTCATTTTTTAATGACCTTTCAATTTTACACATACTGAAAACAAAGTACAGTGTAACCTTTAGATACGAGTAAAAATGTGTCCGTAAAATTACTCTAAAGTAAAAACGATCGTACATCAAAGCGTTATATATAATTGCCATAAAATAAAAAAAAAGAACAGATTCAAGTCTCTGTGATAGCCTCACCAATCATGATGAGAAAGACGACTACGGGAATACAATTGCTACGATTGATAAATGAAGGGGACTTAATTTATTTCGCTATTTTGTAAGGGAAACAACTTACATATATTTTTAGTTGATTAACATGTACCTAAGAGTACAACAATAGTATACAGCTTTAACAAGTATTTAGTTATGTTCCAGAAACAGCTAATACGTTTTGTATAAATCATTTCAGAGATACGATTTGATATAAAAATGCAACCAAATTATATTTTTTATTTAAAATCGAAACAACCGTTAAAATATGTAATTTAATTTGTTATATACCTTGTGGCTGTTCTTAATTTACTATTTGGTATATTTGGCACGTCGATTTCGATTTTTTTACAAGCTTTTATTTAACTCACTTCCTCTGTCGTCAGTCTGTCTGTCTAGATCGAAACGCTGGAGTGAAAATTCGGACACTTCTACTTGACCGATACGACTCACACTTGGCACGTGGGACAAGACATGAAGACAATGCAATCTGAATCTAAATTTGACTTAATTTGATGCCTAATTAATTTTTTATGAATTAATTAAAATTTGGACCGAATTAATAGGCATGTCTATCCAACCACACCACACGCGTCATCACGTTCAATAGCTACGCCATAACGTTCAGTAGGCGCGCAATGGTTTTTAGTCATGTAACTCTATTGTAAATAAAACATGTAAAGTACTGAAAAAAAAATTCATAAAAACGTTTTAATAACAAGCTTTTATGTACTAATGCGCTAAAAAGTAGAAAAAAAAGTATACACTACTATTTAAATTACTATAAAGAAAAGCGTGGGTCTCTTCTCAAATATTAGTAAAGGTATCCAATAGGTACTAAAATGACCCGCGCTTTTCTTTATAGTAATTTAAATAGTAGTGTATAATTTATTTTCTACTTTTTAGTGCATTAGTACATAAAAGCTTGTTATTAAAACGTTTTTCATGATTTTTTTTTACTTTGGAGATAATATTATTTGTACAATTGATGTTAACGTCTTTCAAACAGTGTTAAACCACCAAATTAATTAATTATTATTATTTTAAATGTTAAATATAATTTTTAAAAGAGTGAAAAAAAGGCTACAAGACATAAGTATTGGTATTGTAAATATGTATGAGCCTTCACAAGCCGATGCTGAGCATTGTAATATTAAAGTGAACATGTAATGCAAACTGACGCTGTAAATTACATGTCTGAGGCGAAAAAATAAATACATTTGGAGAACCTTTAAGTGAACATTAAATTTGAGAATGATTCCAATTTTGATTAATGTAACCTATTTGTGTACATGTGTTGCATGCTAGTGTGCTTATGCACATATGTTTGTATGACAACATTAAAACAAAAATAATGCAAGTAGATGTATGCTTTGATTGTCCCTCGAGAGTACAGTTTACAGTATTGTGTCATACAACTTAAGTGGAACCGATAGTAGATTTAATACTGGAGGTTAGTCATGAGATCTAGGAAGTATAAAATAAATGACATGATCTTGCTATTCTGTGTTTTAGTGATGGAAACGTTAGTAGATGTTGCTTTAGCTTCAGGAGCTGACATCAATAACTTCAAGTGTACGACTAAAACGATCGTTATTGGCTGTTAAAATATATCAGCAACAATCAGAAGTGATTGAGAAAATATAACATCTAACCCATACCATAGATGTTGTTATAACGACAAAAAAACGTGTAGAGAAAACGGAACAATAAAGAAAAATCAGAAACGACAATAGTCTAATGACCCAGTAAGTTTCTTCTAGTGACTATAAGTGATTGTAAGATAGGGTATTTTGAAATATGGCTTGCTGTAGTTTTTTTCTCTTTTGTAAAATGCTCTATTATACAATAAGCGTCATGTTTACTATCACGTATACGAAGTATAGAGGTAGTAATGTGCACAAATCGAGATGTTCACAAATCTCGACGTTTTATACCATCGTGAATCGGAAACACATTTTTTTCGAACATCAGTATGTGTGTGTGAGTGTGTCAGCGTGTGTGTCTGTGTGTCTATGTCTGCGTGTGTGACTGAACACGATAACGTGAGTACACTTATAGCTATTTTGATGCTGTTTCATATGAGTATTATATCAAGAGAGAGAGAGAGAGAGAGAGAGAGAGAGAGAAAGGAGAGGGGGGGGGGACTGGAGACGGAATGAAATCTGACATCTAAGTTTCCACTGAAGTCAAGAATGTGCAGCATATCTATATGTCAGTGACACACATTTTATTTCTTGGTTTAAAAATGTGTATGTATAAAAATGTTAAATAATAAACTACATTAATATTTCCAAGTTATTGACTTTTAAACTTATTCTCGAAACGTCAAATTTAATTTTGAAGAACCAACGTTACAATTGTGAAGATTTAACAATAATCAATGTTATTAATTCATATAAACATTATCTAATAAACACAAGTTGATTACTTACTTATTGATGTGGGAATTCCACCGATTAATGAAAAATAGTTAAACGAATATGAAATCTATGAAACAACATAAAAATACCATTTTCGTTTATCTCAGGATTTTCAAATGAATTTTGCTTTATTTATTAAGTAATTTCTTCAACACATTGTCTAAACATGGTGCATTAAATGGAGATAAAATATAATTGACTACTTTAGTTTGTAAATTCGCCGCCTAGACAGAGCCTCGCTCTTTGTGAAATGATCACCACACATGTTAAACAAAAGAAAAAAAAATGAAACAAACGCGCCTCTGTTCAATTTTGCGAGACACCGCGTCGCCTACACCGTGGCATAAACGCCATCTAAACACCACAACATGTTGGCTAAACAAGGTGTTTAAAACGTTTATGAAAAGAATGTAGAGACACTGCCACCAACACCACCTTATATTGATTTAAGAAAAAAGATTTATTTTTACAGCAATTTCTGTTTTCAAAAAAAATAAAAGCTAAATTTTTAAAAATATGCGCAAATTTGTTTTTATGCTTAGAATTGTGTTTATTATCAATATTTCATACTTGAATTGATTAATAATGTCTACTTGGTAATATTATATATTTTCTAATATTAACCTTTTTCGGGCAAACGGCCTCGGGCAAGTGGCATTCGGGAATTTGTCGCATTCGGGTAATTGTCCATTCGGGCATATGTCGCATTCGGGCAAGTGTCCATTCGGGCATTTGTCGCATTCGGGCAAGTGTCCATTCGGGAAATCGGCCTTCGGGCAAACGGCATTCGGGCAAGTGTCTTTCGGGAAAACGTCCGGCTCCCCCAACAAACAAACATGGTTATAACAACAACAACCACTAAGAGGAAGAAGGACAGCCCAGACCCAGAGAAAACACCAAAAGCAACAAAGGTCAATGAAGAAGTCAAGGAACCAGCAGCCCCCACCCGTTATAAAAACACCACCACTTCATAAAACAATACAAGAAGTATTTGGGCCCTTTTGTCTGCATGTCTCTAGATATCATTTAAGACTAGACTGGAATTATCGAAGGTATAATTCATTTTCTTTTCAAATTGTATGAATTTATGTGGTTTATGCTTCATCACATTGTATCTAATATATTTTGGATAGTGTTGAGAATTATTATTTTGACTATCAGATGTGTTGTTTGGTGAGTATAACACAATCTATTTGAATATTTTTTTAAAGTTTTAATTGAGCGTCATTTGTCGTGTTTTGTTTCCTAGCACACGGGGTAATTTAGTTCAAATGAAAACATAAAGTGGCTGTCGTAATTTGTATTTTGTCGATTGAGTCATACATTCCAAGCATTTGATTGAAACACTGATGTTATGCTTTGTTAGTGTTTTAGTCTAAATCAGGACTGCATTAGTGTTTTCATTAGTAATCGAATGATTGTCTTAGTCACGATAGTCTTTTAAAATCCGAAAATTGTTATAATAAAGAAAGCGTGTAAGAGAAATTTAACTCACGTGATTTTAAAGAAAAGGACTTAATTATTTTTTTAAGCTAACAATACAAATTAGATGTGTACTATTTTCAATATTAGGTGAAAATGTAACATTTTACTTTTTAATTTTTACAATGCTGACTAAATGTAACATATTTGATTTGTTTCTATTTTGTCGAATTTCTAAACTTTTAATTTTTAATGACTTTTCAATTTTAAAAGACATATACTGAAAACAAAGTTTAGTGTAACCTTTAGATACGAGTATAAATGTTTCCGCAAAATTACTCTAAAGTAAAAACGATCGTACATCAAAGCGTTATATATAATTGCCATAAAATAAAAAAAAAAGGAACAGATTCAAGTTTCTTTGATAGCCTAACCAATCATGAGATAGACGACTATGGCAGGGGTCGGCAACCTTTTGAAGCGGAAGAGCCAAAATTTACAATTTTCAAAATGTCCCTGGTTTTAAAGAGCCACTACCATTTTTTTTTACTTCAAATATATATTTTTTTTTATTAAGATTATTAGTATTTGTGCAAGGAGCTGGAGAGCCGCATCTTGATATCAAAAGAGCCGCATGCGGCTCGCGAGCCGCAGGTTGCCGACCCCTGGTGACTATGGGAATACTATTGCTACGATTGATAAATGAAGGGGACTTAATTTATTTCGCTATTATATAAGGGAATCAACTTACATATTTTTTTTATTTTATGGTGTCAAAGTTCAGTAGGGACGTCCTTAAAAGTTCGCTGATGACGACATTAAGAGTTCGGTAGTGGCGATGATACGAATTCAGATGTGACGACGATAACAACCATATGGTGACAACGATGAAAGTCTCAGGCATTACCCATTCTCTTCTTCCCTTGATGTTGCCAGCATTCCCGATTAATTACAAGATGAACTCTTTGATTTGCAGAATGATTCCGAGTAAGATGAAAAACTGCAGACACAATTCTGGTGTAGTATTCACCATTCATACCCAAACGTAAAATTGATTCACTTTTCGAGAATATATTTTCAACACTATTCTTCGATTAAAAACAAAATTAAGATAATTATAATGACATAGATTGGGGTTAACAAACAAAAAAAAAATAAAACTTAACCACGAAGGTTTAGTGAATAGTATGCAATTTTACTCATGCTATTAAAACAGTTATCAAGAGTAGTTCATATTGAAAGTCTACTAGAAAATCTTATTTTAGTGCTTATTACTTTCCATACTAATTTCGGCTTTTTTAATTTTATGGGGGTCGCAGGTCACTTACTTTTTATAAAAGGGGGTCGCAACTCGAAAAAGGCTGGGGACCACTGCCCTAGATAGTACGGGAGTTAAAAACATAACAAACTGAAAACTTATTGAAAATTATGTTTGCATTTCAATGCTTGGCATTAATTAGAAGAATATGGGATATGAGCTATAGGCATAGTAAATATTGGTCTGGCTCTTAATTAACTTAAAACACATTCTAATTACTGTGCTTCATGTCAAATTATAAATAAAAATTCCATTGAAAAGTTTTGTTTTTAACTTCGGTATATCAGTCAGTGTTTATACAACAACGTAACAAATATGCTATAACTGATACACTTTATCCATAAAAGAAATGCAATGGTTGTAAACTGTATAATCGTGAAGATCCCAGAGTCGATATATAGAATGATCAAATCACGGTAAGGCAGTTGATGGAACCTCCATAGTTTTATCACAGAGTTTATCTAATAAATGATATTGAGAAAGATTACTACGAGTTGATATATGCTTTGATTGTTCTTCTAGAGTACCAGTCGACAGTATTGGGTCATACACGTGAAGAGGGACAGATATTAGAATACTGCAGGTTAGTCATGAGATCAAGGAAGTCTAAAACAATAGACACAATCCTGTTATTTTGTTTTCTGGTGTTAGAAAAGTTAACAAATGTCAAAAGTATTGTTGCTTTAGGTTTAGGAGCTGGCTATTTATCAATACTTAAACGTAACCGTTTTTTTTATTTGGCAGTAAACATGAATCAGCAACAATCAAAAGAGATGGAGAAAATGTTATATCTAAACCAGACCAATGCTGTTGTTGTAACGACGGAAATTATGAAAAGTGGAAGACAAAGAAAACAATAAACGAGAACTATCAAATGATGATTGTAAAAATATTTTTTTAACGAACTAAATGCAAATGAAAAAATGCCATAAACAACTTTAATTGAAAACATGTGGTAGATGATTTTTAGCAATATCACATATTTCCTTGGGCCTAAGTTTAAGGCAAAATGAAAATATTGTGTCTATGTTAAACTGTGCATAACGATTTCCCTTTTTATCTCCGATGGGGGGATGGATAAAGAGAGAGTGGGGGGGGGGGGGCGGAATGTGTTAAAACTATAAACTTTATGTATAAATTCTATATCATTTTTAGGAGGGTGGGGTGGTGGTTGACGTCCCTTCAATTCCCTTCCTCCCCCTTTGGAGATGCCTGAAATAAACATTACTCTGTTGTAACAACTAAAGGCAAAAGTAGATGATCTAGAATATATAGACTAGAGAGAACATCTTTAAATAGATCTACCCAATCTTTCAATACCACTCTATACAATTTTTATTATAAAATATTACAGGTGATTCGTTGTTCTCTGCTTAATACACATGGGAAATTCTAAACCCTTCGAGTGCTGTTTAAGCTTATAATTGTCATTATTTGTCTCGTATTCAAGTTGGAAAATATTAGCTTGATAAATAATCAAATATTTGTAAATTAGCATAAATTCTATTTTTAAAGTATAATACTGCTTTTCTATTGTTTGAATATCTGTTTATAATATCAATGTTAATATTCCCAAAAATATATTTCTACACCAGGGTCAATGTAAACCAAGATTAAACTACACATAGGTCGAGCAGCACAGACATAAGTACACCCTACAGTCCTGACAGTCATCTGATACATTTCTATACAAAAGTTGTCCTGTTTGTCTATAGATTGATATATAGGAAATTTAAATCCCCCCAAAAAAAAATTTAAATCCCAAATTAAATAAGTGAATAATGGCTGACAGCAAAACAAACGACATAACATTTCCCCTAAACTTTAGGGCCTAAAATATTGCTTATTAAATGAATAGGAAAATAAAACAATACAAACGAATAATGATGTTGCAATTGTTTGCCGTAATTATTCTTTACACAATAATTACACAAAATAAAATTGATTAGACACATTGTCATGTCTCTGTGCTAATCTCACCGATTAAGTTAAGACGTACATGAGAATACTGTTGCTGCGATGTGATAAATATATTTTATAAGGGAAACAACTTAAATATTATTTTGTTGATTAACCTTTGCATTAGTAGTACAAAAATAGTAAACATCTATCAAACTATTATATTCTTGTTCGTATACCAACTAAACCGTTCGTATATAGCATTTGAAAGATTTGTTTTGATATCAAAATATAACAAAATTGCTTTTGTATTTACAATTGTGAAAACCATTTAAAGATGTTTTATATCTTGTTATATACCTTGTGACTGATCTACGATAATTGTTGTCCATCTTCCACAGCGGTCTGAATTATTCGTGTTTGCAAATTGATTTTCTCCCTTTGATTATTATATAGGCAATGTCTTTGATGCTGTGTAAAACTATCAAACAAATTATTATTACTGATTTAAATGTTTAAAACAATTGAATTAAAAAAACAACTGTTTGAGGACTGTATAGATATAGATGCTTGAAAGGGAAGAATGTTTACTTTGATGTGTCTCGTTGTAATAACATAACTTTTCCGATTGTTTAAAATTTGTATCATTTTAATTCTCTGTAATGACAAATTTATTTTAGCTCTACTTAAATACCCAAATTCCACCCCCCCCCCCCCCTCACCCACCACGCCGAGGAAAAAAATCCCTTGAATCATCGTTTAATTACATATTTGCATTTTCAGGTGTTTTTTTTTATTTTTATTAGTATTTTTTTTTATATTTAGACGTTTTGTATTAGATATATGTATAAGTAAACCATCTTAAACGAATGAAAATAGGCTACAAGTAAGAAAGACATATTACTATTGTAAATCTGTATCAATCCTCACACGCCGATGATGAAAACTGTAATACTTATTAAGCGAACATGCAAGGCAAACTGACGCTGTAAATTACATGTCTGAGGCGGGGAAAAAATGTTCTTTACATGAATAAATGCAACTGTAATCAATAATATTTTTTTTTTGCAAAATAAACATCAAGGAACGGGTTGTAGCTGTATAGTTTTTTTTTTCAAAAGGTTGGAAGTGTATAGGCACATGTCAATAGGCATCCCGTATAAAACACGCATGGCTAAATTAAGCCTGTCTACTCAAGCAAAGATTGTGAATTAAGATCGATCTCTAGGTGGTTGGCGGTCTATATCCAGCAGGAATAACATAAACGACAGATGTTCAGACGCTAAAGTGGACAGACCTAACGACAAAAAAGTGCCTCGCACACGCCCGGCGCTGAGCTAGGCGCCGATAAATAAGCCAAGAAGTAGCCTATATATCTACTTGCGATGAGTTATTACAAATCTGATATTTAGTGTAATATTAAATCCATAGTTTCAGTAATGTGTTTGCTGCCTTTGTTTCATTGTGGGTGTGTGTGTGTGTGTGTTTGATTTAAATTTTATTTAATTATCGTCTGAAAAAGGCGCCACTATCCTTAAAATAGTCATAGGGGGAGGGGTTTCCTCCCCTCACCAATTCCCCCCCCCCCCCCCTCCCGTGTACGAGGCAATGCCATTCATAAAGCGCAAGAGAATATCAAATCTGAATACAAAGTGAGATACATACCCAACTATTCGCACGATTTGTATATACATGTTCTAGCTATCCTCGTCTATCTCACCCACTGACTTAATCATTAATCATTTAAACACGTGAGGAAATAGGGCAAAGGGCAATACATGTTTTTCCAAAAAAAAAAAAAATTCAGACGAAAAAAAGTCTAATAATGATACAAGTGATCAAAAATGCAAAAAAAAAAAAAAAAAAAATAACAAATGTAAATCCACCAAAAAACAAACATTTTATATTAAATAAAAGAAAAACAGCGGACAACAAAACAAACGATAGAAAATTACGTCTCCATATTAAATGAATAGGAAAATTAAACAAAGCAAACATGAATAATAATGTTGCAATTATTTAACGTACTTATTCAATATACACTCTACACTCTAATTGTTTAGACTCATATCTCTGTGCTGCTCTCACAAATTAAGAGAAAGACTTATATTAGAATTATATTATTTCGATGTGATAAATAAAGGGGAATAAATTTACATTTTATAAGGGAAACAACTTACACATTATTTTGTTGATTAACGTTTACCTAAACAGTACACAAATCGTAACATCTATTACATTATTATAATAATTTTCTAAAAACAACTTATACGTTCGTAATATATCATCTAAGAGATAAGTTTCGATATAAAAATTTAACGAAATTGCTTTTGTATTTAAAAACCTAAGAATCATTTAAAGATGTTATATATATTGTTATATACTGTGTGCTTTATCTTTAATTAACGTTGGGTGATCTTTACTTTTTCTGCTTTAAAATTATTTTATTTAAGGAATTATCGTCTTGGGAGAATTGAGACAGATTTAAAGTAGTAATACCTGTTTTTTACTTGCAGCTAACTTTCATTCATTTAAGATAGTTTACTAAAACATTTATACATTACATGTCTGAGGCGAAAAAAATTATTTTTGGGAAATAAAAAGTAAAATCAAATTTTAATGTTAAAATTGCATGTCAACATGTTAACAGAATATACAAGAAACTGGGAAACACATTTATTTAGATTGTACACAAAGCAAATCAAACACTTGCGAAAATATTAAAAACCACCAATCAAATAGTTACAACAAATAATTCAATCCCACTTAAGTAACAAGACTAGACAAAGAACAGAAGACAAAAAAGACATGTAGCAACGGCTATTTAAAGATCTATATAGAAATATAGGAAGAAAATCAGATTTTATTCTAAAAATACTCTGATATCGATTTAAAAGAAATATTTCAAGAAAAATTAAAACATAGCCAAGACATAGTAGTTAATAAACATATAAATGTCTAAAAATATATGTGCGTTACTTAACCTTTTTCCTTACTATGAATTTTCAGGTATGGAAGTTGCTAAATTCTAACTTTTGTTTTGCATTTGATTAATGTATTATTTCTTTAATATTCTTTCAAACATTACCGAATACCTATTTATTTATTTATTTCTGAAGGTGTTTATTGGTCTTGTGTTGATTTGATTTCGTCTTTTCCTGTCAGACTGTCTGTATAAGGTCACCGAACAATAGTACATTACATAGGCACACATCAATCATACCAAACAATACAACATTATATACATATTGTCTAGTTGTCAAAGAGTGATGTCATTTTGGATTTCCATACCTTATAGTAGGTCTGTTTCAGATCAAAGGACAGCACATAGGTGGTGACCTTTGTGTGGAAACAGCCAGTGATGTCCTTAATCAACAGAAGAACGGAGTCCACTGGCTGCCGTCCCCACCAAAAGCCCGCTTGACACGAGTCTATCAGTCTGTTATTTGACAAAAACCAAAACAAGCGGGCATTGACCAGCCTTTCCAAGAGCTTGCTGATGTAATATAAATGTAATATAATGACGTCACGTTGATTAACCAAATTTATAATCGTTGATCGCTAGACAGCTACAAATGTCAGTAAAAAGTTCGGTCTACAGCATCTTCAATTTAAAAAAAAATACTGCCCGCGATCTCTGACTCTTTATGAAAAATGGTGGGTCAAAAAAGCCTTTAAAATTGAGGGGCAAGGTCAGAGGCGTATCCAGGTTTCCATTGTAGGGGGAGCGAATAGAGCAAAAAAGGCGCCGAATTTTTAACACGTTATATATACGTGTATTATATATATATATATATATATATATATATATATATATATATATATATATATATATATATATATATAATTACTAGATGTAAGTCACTACTTCGCTATGATGTAAAATAAATTGAAATTAGCACTCTGAAGAAATAAGAAAAAGCACACAATGTAGGCCGACAAAACAAAAATTGTATCAATCTAAACAAAAAAATATACATATACACACACTACAACCAAAAACAATGAACGTAACACAATCTGTTTTGTAATTCTTGTAAAAAAAATTTCTTACATAGTAACTCCTGGGAAATTATTTAAGACAAATGAAATAGGGGAAATAATCACTCTCTTAAAATAAATATGTATATATCTACGCATTTAATTAAAAATGTCAAAACAGATCAATAATTACTTTAGAATATAATGAAATTGTTTAACACTATTCGTGTTTACAAAATGTTTTGTCTATAATCAGAATTTAATACATCGTCATCATAAATGCTAAAGTATTACAGCATAATGCAAGTTTTTAAAATCAGAGTTGGTATAAAACCACGCTTTTCGATATAATAGAGCGATGTTCGGAAAAACAGCCTACATTTAACTAAATATCGGTGTTTTAGTTCAGATCATATATTTTAATTAACTACGGCTTCTTTGAGTTCTTTAAAGATAATGTTTAACATAGTGATAGGAATGGGTTAGATCACTGTATTGATCACACACCTTTTTACTGTTAATTGCAAAAACAATATTCACAGTTTTACGTTTAAAAAGCTAATTTTCTGGCGGCATGGTACTTTGGTACATCATTACGCGTTTTTCTACATGTACTTAACAGATCAATTCGGGTTAGGTTGGGGGGGGGGTTCAACTTCATTCACCACTGTCGGTTCACTTTAGGTCAATTATCCAACCCAGTGTATACCTAGGTGTGACAATAATGTCGCTCTACACAACTGTGGTGGTGAGGTGTGTAGGTGGGGGGGGGAGATAACCAACTCAGAGTGAATATATCGTCAGTTTTTAGATTACTGTTCTAAACATACATATATAGTACACAAATATATATTACACAAATATATGTTACAGAAATAGATTTAAATAAGTAGCAGTGGTATTATGACAATATTTTTTTTTACAGAGGGGTCCATGGAGGACGTGGGTTGTAACTGTTTCATATAATTTGTAATCGTAATCACTATCGCCCAAACTGTAAGAATACTACTACTTCATCGTGATGACAAATTTGACCTTGTGAAAATTTCCCCACCACTACGCAGTTTGCTCATAAGTAAATTTAAATAGAGGTGCCACGTCAGTTGTATTTGTGTCTGTATTGTAATTATTTTTAAATTAATCACACGATTCAAACTGTATATATAAAGTAATTATGTGTGAAGTTTTATGTATAACATTTTCTAATTCAATTATTCGTAAGCAAATACATTATACAGTTGCCTTAAACGTAACACCCCTCTTGCCAAGTGGTACTACCGTAGAGGTTTTTTAAACATTGCAATGTATCGTAATGGTTATTTTTAGAATGGCAAACTGATGCAGCTATTAATACGTATTGTAAACGTAGACACTACTAGACTAGTACACTAATGCTTAATTGCTGTATGAAAAGAAATTTTGTGATTTACATAGATGTGCCGACCAAAAATATTTTTTTAACAAATATCATTGTTCAAAACTTTGAGTTTAAAAAGTTTCCAAAAAGGCGCCACTTTGCTGAAAATGGCCAGAGGGGGAGCGGCCGCTCCCCCTGCTCCCCCCCTGCGTACGCTACTGGGCAAGGTGCACAGCGTCACGGCGCGATCACTATTTCAATAAAGAACCATTTTAGATAGTCTTAGATAACCGATTAAGAGAAGTATATATTAAAATTCTATTGTCTCCATGTGATAAATGAAAGGGACCTAACTTGATTTACATTTTACAAGGGAAACAACTACACATTCTTTTGTTAATTAAAGTTTATCTAAACAGTACAAAAATAATAAACAGCTATTACATTATTATATTAATTTTCTAATATCAACTTATATGATCATATGTATTGTTTAAGAGATTAGTTATGATCTAAAAATGTAACGTAATTACCTTGTGTATTCAAAATCGTAAGTACCTTTCAAAGATGTGACATACTTTCTTACATACTTTGAGCTTGATCATCTGTTATTGTTTCTTCTGCTAATTAGCCTTCCCAAATTATTTTATTGTAGGTGAACAACCGGCTCAAAATTATCATTCAATATTTGTTCGATAACCTCACTCGGAGAAAAAAAAAGTCTGTGAAAAAACCCATATATGACGAATCTAAAGTAGAAACTTTAAATCAACTAATAATAAGTCGCAAAAAGCTAATAGATCTACATCAGAGGTCGGCAACCATTTGAGACGGAAGAGCCAAAAGATCAGTTTACAATATCTCCTAGTTCTTAAAGAACCAGCAACATTTTTTTTCAATTTAATGGTATTTGATTTGGATTAGGTAAATGGATTTAAAATAAATGGGTTTAAGGATGAAATAATATTTAAATGATATAAAAACATAAGCATGTTTTCACAACACATAATAAAGTATTTAACTAGCTATGCTAGGATGCTAGGATAACAAAATCAAATTATATATAACTATAACACTATCCCTACCAAATTTAAAAGCTAATAGCTAAAAAAAACATGTCACAAAAGTCAACCTAATGCACACTGACACCTAAGACAATACCTTCTGAAGAAAATAAAATAAATAAAATTGTAAATATTCGAAAAAAATAAGCACTTCGGTAGTAGAAAGCATGGAACTACTGCCACGGGGCTGGCCACATCACAGTTGTGGAGGTGGGCCTAGTAACCAAGCAGCTGTCAGCTGTCTGTATACACTCTACTCCACCTATTCTTGGTGTTGTCTTATCTTGTCTAAAGTTCTTTTGTTACAGTATAATATTTTTATGAATTATGAAATTAAAATAATATCATTATTATAGAACTGGCGAGCCGCGGGTTGCCAACCCCTGATCAACATTGAATGTAAATCTTTACATTTTTGAATTAGCTACTGATTTGTATGCTCTTTTAAAGATTTTTTTTTTTACATAATGATGTTTACATGTAATTACAAAAACAATATTCACAGAGTTTTACTGGTTTTAAAGTCGCGATTCTGACTGTAAAATAACAAATATAATTATTCTCTATTTGAAGTTTGTGTTTACGGCTACATATAAGATGGTTGTATGGCAGGGGCGGAACTACCATACCGCCAGACCCCGCAATGCGGGGGGGGGGGGGGGGCCCAGGACGTTTAGGGGCCCAGTTCCGACCAAAAAACATTGAATTTTTTTTTCAAAAATTATGAAAGTGGTTTTGTAAAAAAAAAAAACAGGTCTACTATAGCAGAGACTGTTGCGTAGAAAGATATTTTAAAATCTAAGAGCTATAGTTTGAAAGGTAGGTAAACATTCACACTACTTCCATGACTTACTGCCCTTCTTTAAAATGGGGATGCCCACAAAGCTCATTTAAATAGTTTTGTACTATGTATATTAAAAAGCAATTGATTCTCTGAATTGTTACTTCAATAAGACGCACTATACAATAGTATAGATATAAAAATCAATATTTTCGAAATTGATATTATAAAAGCCAAAAATGAAAACAATAAACATAACGCGAGAAACCAATCACGAATCAAGCTAACGTCTTTATATATTTTTGACCAGCATGTAGATGAAACATTTGCAATACAAGGTGAGTTTGACTAAATTTTTTCTGGTTTGTTCTCTTAGAACAGGGGTCGGCAACCTGCGGCTCGCGAGCCGCATGTGGCTCTTTTGATGTCAGGATGCGGCTCTTTTGCTCCATGCACAAATATTAATAATTATTTTATTTTCGAAACTCTTAAAATATTGTTCTGCAACATTCGGTGATGAACGATATAATAATAAATATAAACGATAAACACTCGCTATTCTATTAGAATATTTAGTTACTTCCTATTTTAATGTACTTCCTATTAAATTGTCCATCCCGAATCGAAATATTCAACTTCATGGTGGATATTACAAAGAAACTAAAAGAGCTAAATGTAAAACTGCAAGGAAAGGAAAACCTAACCTATGCCTTGCTTGAAAAAGTTGATTGTTTCGAAAAAAAACAACTTTTTTGTTGAAGTCACAGAGAGAGCGATACATTACTTAATTTTGATAAATTTGAAAAAAAATATCATGATGAAACCAATGCTACTTTTAACAATGAATTACTTAGGCATTACAATAAACAAAATGAAGGATGGATTCCTGAGTGATTTGAGTAATTCGAAACAAATACAAGTACTTTGACGTACATAGTAGATCGTCTTAACACAAAAACAAAATTTTCACGGAACTCAGGAGAAAGTTAGAAGATTTGGAGGTCAAGAAAAACATGCACGTTTCGCTGCACAACTGGACAGCTCTAACATAAATGCCTCGAGTATTATGTGACGCATGGAATATTCTCCCCAGTGTTTCTTCCAGACTTTTTTCTCCGGGGGGGGGGGGGGCACTTGAAATTTTCGGAGGGGGGGGGGGGGGGTGGGCGGTAGACTTTCTTCGGGGGGGGCAGACACTGTTAAAAGTATATATTTTCTATTTAAATTATATAAATTTCATTTCGTTCGGGGGGGGGGGGGGCGGTAAAAAATTTTCGGGAGGGGGGGGGGGGGGGGCTTCGCCCCCCCGAAGAGATGCCTGGAAGAAACTCTGCCCAAGATACTACAATGAGGTAAAGAAGTTAGCATTTTGAGTGCTGACGATCTTAGGGTCACTATATTTATGTGAGCAGGCGTTTTCTTGCATGAATAAAATAAAAAGTAAAGAAGCCAACCAGTGTTTCTTCCTGGCATTTCTTGGGAGGGGCTACGCCATCCCCGGGCGAAATGGACTTTATATAGAAAATATATACTTTTAACAGTGTCCGCCCCCTCGGAAATTTTAGTCCGCCCCCCGCGAAAATTTTAAGCGCTCCCCCCCCCCCCCCCCCCCCTTCGGAGAAAAAAGTCTGGAAGAAACACTGAAGCAAACTAACAAATAAAAAAAAATCTTAAGGCGTGCTTGAAACTGAAAACAAGATATGAGCCAGGTTTAAACAAACTTTCAAAAAGCTTGCAAGGTCAAACTATAATTGTAAATATTATTCAATGATTATTGTTATATAATTTGATTACTGATTTTATTATTCTAGCAGAGCTGGTTAAAATACTTAAATATGTTTTGTGCTAATCATGTGTATGTTTTTATATAAATAAATATTATTTCATATTAAAAGCTATTTATTTTAAATTATATATATATAATGTCTTAGAATGGATATATATTGCAGGGGTCGGCAACCTTTTGAAGCGGAAGAGCCAAAAGTTACAATTTTCAAAGTTTCCCTGGTTTTAAAGAGCCACTAACATTTTTTTATTTCAAATATTTTATTTTTTGATTAAGATTATTAGTATTTGTGCAATGAGCTCGCGAGCCGCAGGTTGCCGACCCCTGATATATTGCAATAAAATACTCAGTTAGGATATATATATATACATATATATATATATATATATATATATATATATATATATATATATATATAGGGGGCCCTAATTTTTTCTTTGCGGGGGAGCCTTTTTTTTCTAGTTCCGCCACTGTTGTATGGTCAGCACTGTGAGACAATATACATTTGATCTGTGTAAACTTATTAAAATGTAGATGATGTCGCCTCTATTATGATCGACCTTGACAAATTAAATATAGAACTACTGCCTAGTCTTTTCAAATGTGTCAAGTTGAACAACAAACTTCAAGTTGTTATTGTCTCCCCGTTAGTAACGTCCAATGCTCAATGTTCTAGTTAACTGTTTGGGCTGTAAACACACAACACACTTTGTTGTCAGATTACCTTTATCGAAGTTCTTAAGAACCCCCCCCCCCCCACGAAGTCAATGTGCAGCATGTCTATATGCCAGTGACGCACATTTTATTTCTCGATTTTAAAATGTGTAGTGTTTCAAAAATTTAAATAATAAAAACGAATTTCATAAAAAACGTTTTAATAACAAGCTTTAATGTACTAATGCATGGGTTCCCAAACTGGGGGTCGCCAACAATTTAACTAAACCATAGCAATATAAAAAAAGTACAGAATAATATCTGAACTTCGGCTTTACTAACATCACAGTGGAAATAGAATTTAAAAAATAAACAATGCGTACTGTGCAAAGTTATTTTTTCAGTCATGAGTCTATGAAGCTTTCAAAGCTTAAACGGCATTTTGAGGCGAGTCATTCGGAACACACCAATAAAGATATGGAGTTTTTTCGTGTTTACAGACACACAGACACACACCCACACACAAACACACACACAAACAAGATTGCAAAACTATGATTTTCCGACTCAGGGAGCTGTAAAACGTCGAGATTGGCAAAAATCTAGATTTTTTTTTCACGATTACAAGACTTTCTCTATACTTCGTATATACCAGAAAGTAAAAAGCAGATGACATTTAATAGGTTGCTTATGCTTCAAGAGCTGCATATACACCAATCAATTGAAGTATAAGACTAAAAAGTGCGTTATGGGCAGTAAACGAATATCAGCAAAAATCATAAGCGATACAGAAAATGTTACATCTAACCCAGACCATAGCTGTTGTAGCGACACAAATCATGAAGAGTGGAAGCAACAAAGAAAAGAAGTATCAAATGATAATAGTCACAAAAAATGTGATATAATGGGCAAATTTAAATACATCTAAGAACATTTTAAATCCAACATTAAATAAGTGAAGAATGGCGGACAATAAAACAAACAATAAACATTACCTCTAAACTACTCAATATTAAACGAATAGGAAAATAAAACAAAATAAGCAATTTTCTCACTTTTTAAATATAAATATTTATTACATGAATAGGATAATAAAACAATACAAACGAATAATGCTGTTGCAATTGTTTGCCGTAATTATTCTATACACAATATTTACATAAAATAAAATTGATTAGACGCATGGTCATGTCTCTGTGCTAAGCTCACCGATTAAGTTAAGACGTAAATGAGAATACTGTTGCTGCGATGTAATAAATATATATTTATAAGGGAAACAACTTACACATTCTTTTGTTGATTAACCTGTGCATTAGTAGTACAAAAGTAGTATACATCTATTAAACTAGTATAGTCATGTTTGTATGCTAACTAAATGGTTTGTATATACCATTTAATAGATTTGTTTTGATATCAAAATATAACAAAACTACTTTTGTATTTACAATTGTGAAAACCATTTAAAGATGTTATATATATTGTTATATAACTTGTGACTGATCTCAAACAATGTTTACTGTTTGTGACACCGATCTGAAATATTCTTATTTTCCATTTTATTTTCTCCCTTTGATTATTATATATGCAATTGATGTTCATGTCTTTGATGCCGTGTAAAACTATCAAACAAATTATTATTACTGATTTAAATGTGTAAAACAATTGAATTAAAAAAAAACTGTTTGAGGACTGTATAGATATAGATGTTTGAAAGGGAAGAATGTGTACTTTGATGTGTCTCGTTGTAATGACATAACTTTTCCGATTGCTTACAATTTGTATAATTTTAATTCTCTGTAATCACACATTTATTTCAGCCCTACTTAAAAACCCAAACTCCACCCCGTCCCCCCCCCCTCACCCACCACGCCGAGGGAAAAAAAATCCCTTGAATCATCATATAATTACACATTTTCAGTTTTTTTTTTATTTTTTATTTTTTTTTTTTATATTTAGACGTTTTGTAATAGATCTATGTATAAGTAAACCATCTTAAATGAATGAAAGTAGGCTACAAGTAAGAAATAAATATTACTATTGTAAATCTGTATCAGTCCTCACAAGCCGATGATGAAAACTGTAATACTAAAAAAAAACTGACCTTGTAAATTACATGTCTGAGGCAAAAAAAGAAGAAAAAAAGAAAGAAAAAAAAGTCGATGTAATTAATTTATGGACAGGGTGAATAATACTTTAACAGACCATTGTAAATTATTTTCTATGTTTGGTTTATCTGTCAAAGTTGAAACTAATGAATTAAAATTTAACATACGGTAGGCTCACATAAATCACTCTGAAAGATGACAATAAGTAATTGAATATTGGTTACATATAAGCAGACATTAAAACAAGGATTTTGCAAGTACTTAAACAGACAATAACTACCAATGACACGGACACAAAGCTACTCTAAACAAGTGATTAACCTAATTACGGACATAGCAAAAGTTACAGTGCCAACTAAAGACAAAGAAGAAGTTAAAATATGTCAACATCATATTAAAACACGTATACATACAAATAAGCGGAAGTGATCTCTCATAAACTTTCTCGAATACTCGTATATATCGCTAATGGGGTTGGCAACCTCAATTCTATCGTGATATTTTTTTTAAATAGGTGAACCAGAGTATTTCTGAGTTTTTGATTAGCATGAGCAGAATTTACTTTGATTTGCAACACAATTAGTTATGTTTTTGATACTTTTAAAAATCATATGTTAATGGTTTCTTGTGTGTATACATTGATGTTGATAAACGGTCATTATCATACCTGTAATGCAAGTAATAACAAAAAAAAAGCCAATGGACAGCCTAACTTACGTAGGCATATTATCAGACGACTGATCACTCGGCACAATATTCTACAACTCAACTACGGCCAAGTACATACTTGATATTTCTCGGCTGTTGTTCACGTAAAAGAACTAAACAACACCACCAAACATTACGGACTTTATAGATTAGAATTCACCATCTACAGGGAAGACAATGTCAGCGGCACCCTCAGATGTCCTACCCCCACCCCACCCACTCAACAGCGACACAATCATAAAGGCCCTGAAAAAAATTTAGCAAACTAGAAACCACTGTCAAATCAATGGCCTACACCAACAACCGCAGCTTCACAATTTTTCGGACAATTCATCAACCTTTACACACTATATACACATCAATTATAAAGAACATCAATAAACATTTTATTTGCTATTCCTGTAAGACGACACATATGTGGAAGTTATGGGTCAAGCAAACATTAGACTACCCTCTGTCACTTAACTAATCAAGACATGCTACAACACGATACAGCAGCGACATCTAATACACGCATTTTAAATTAAATTAATCCATTAATATAAATATTTAAAAAAAATGATAATAGAGATAAAAAATGCAATAAATGAACAAATTTAAATCCACCCAAAAGCATTTTAAATCAGACATTAAATAAACAAAGAACGGCGGACAATAAAACAAACGATAGAACATTACGTCTAAACTACACCATATTAAATGAATAGGAAAATAAAACAAAGCGCAAATGAATAATACTGTTGCAATTATTTGACGTAATTATACCATATACACTCAATACTCTTATTAAATAAAATGAAATCGTTCAGAGTCTTATCTCTGCGCTGCTCTCACAAATTAAGAGAAAGGCATATTAGAATTATATTGTTTCGGTGTGATAAATGATCGGGACTTAATTTACATTTTATAAGGGAAACAACTTACCAATTATTTTGTTGATTAACGTTTACCTAAAAAATTCAAATATAGTATACATCTATTACATGCTTATATTAATTTTCTAATACAAACTTATATTATCGTATAGATCATTAATAAAAAATATGTTTCAATATGGAAAAATTAATTGAATTGCCTCAGTATTTAAAAACGTAAGAACCATTTAAAGATGGTATAAAATGTGTTATATACTGTATGCCTGATCTTTGATTAATGTGGTTATCTTATTTATTATTTCGATAAAATAATTTTATTTATAATTTACGAAAACAATAAATTGGTACATTAGCGTAGCTTGGTCGGGTATCACCCGGTGCGGCACTTAATGGTGTCACAATAGTATAAATCAAATATTATATCAAATTTACTTTCGCTATTAATTTGTACAATTTCAGTACAATGCATACCTTAATTTATTTTTATTAAATATTTATTTAATTGATGCTATATATATTTGTGATTTTGACATTGTTCACATAATACTAACAATTATTATCTATTGCCTGTTATAAATACACCTTGATGTAACGTGTTTCCTATATCATTAGCAGGTTTACGTCATGGTGTCACCCCCCTCTCCCCTTTCTATTATTGTCGGGATTTGTGAACATTGCTCTTAAAAGACTATTCAACTTACTCCAATGGATCACTTAATTAAGTGGGAATATCATTTTTCAGTATTAATTTTTATTTAGACAGTCTCAAGCCAAACATCACTCGATTAGCCCTATAGTAAAATTAACATAACAGTCTTCTGTTTCCCAGGTTTTAGAAGTACACAATCTGAATGGTAGATACACACCTCTCCCCACACCCCCCCCCCCCCCAGAGACGCACTGCCCCCCCCCCCCCACTCAACTGGACTGGCGGATATTTCAATGTAGCGTGCCCTCTTTGCCATCCATCTTCCCTTTATCTATTTAATGTAGTCATATTTTAATTACTTACTTTTAATGATTGATTAATTATCTAATTAGAGACAAAAAATTAGGAATCTACACATAATTACCGGAAAGACAATTTGCTGATGGATATTTTTCCTAAATGTCTTAAATATTCGAATTGACATTTGCCTAATTTTGAGAAATGCTCGAATGAACTTATACCTGATTGGGACAACCGTGAAAATTGACATTTGCTCGAATTTGGACAAAAGCGTGTTGCCGAATGCAATGATGAAAGCCTGGCCTGCAAAGGTGAAAAAGAGAATTACTGGAGATGGCGAGCACTTGTTATACAGTGTTGTCTACACTCAAAGTGTTCATTTATATATCAAACTTATCAAAATGCTGTCATTGGGCCGGTGAAATGGAGTCGACTTGTTAAAGTTAGGAGTATTACATTTGAACACAGTAATTTGGTTAAACGTAAAGACTTTAACATTATTTTATATATTTTATATCTTCTTTTAATATTGTGAATTTTTGTTTTAATAAGCGTTGGACTGAGATAGATGAGTTAAAAGTCAATTATATTGTTTAAAAAGGACTTTGGTAGATGTTATGTATATATGAGCAGGGTGCTTTGGCGCAGCTAGGTCGGGCGTCACCCGGAGCGGCACTTAATGGTGTCACAATAGTATAAATTATATTATATATTATAGTATATTAAATTACTTTCTCTATTAATTTGTACAATTTCAGTACAATACATACCTTAATTTATTTTTAAAATATGTATGTAATTGATGCTATTTATTTGTGATTTTGACAGTGTTCACATTATACTAACGATTTTTATGTATATCCGGTTATAAATACACTTTGATGTAGCGTATTTTCTATATCATTAGAAGGTTTACGTCATGGTGTCACCCCCCCCCCCCCCCTCTCCATCATTGTCGGGATTTGTCAACTTTGCACTTAAAAGACTATTCAACTTATTCCAATTGATCACTTAAATAAGTGGGATTATCATTTTTCTGTATATATTTTGCTATTTTTTGCCTTGGTGTCACCCCCCCCCCCTAATTGACGTTACCCTGTGCGGTCCGCACCACCCCCCCCCCCCCCCGCCACCCCATCGCTACGCCTCTGGCAGGGTAAACGATAATTTAACATGCCTCTATACATTACTTTGCGTGTTTGGTTTATGTTTCGTTATAGGGTATAACGAAAAAAGGAAATTTTGTTTGCATTTCAATGCTGGGCATTAATTAGAAACATATATTATAGGTTCTATAGGCATAGTAAATAATTGTCTGGGCCTAAATTAACTAAAACAAATTCTAATTACTGTGTCTCATGTTAATCTATAAATAAAAATTCCATTGAAAAGTTTTATTTTAAACTGATATATCACAGTCAGTGTTTATAAACAACGTTAAAAATATGCTATAACTGATGCACCATAACTGTAAAGACCATAATCGTAAAGATCCCAACATTGATATATGGTATATTCAAATCACGCTGTGGGTAAGGCAGTTGATGGAACCTCCACAGTTTTATCACAGAGTTTATCTAATGAATGATATTGAGAAAGATTACTACGAGTTGATGTATGCTTTGATTGTCCTTCTAGTGTACCAGTCGACAGCATTGGGTCATACACGTGAAGAGGAACAGATAGTAGATTTAATACTGGAGGTTAGTCATGATACCATGAAGGTCTAAAAAAATACAAGATATTGCTAGTATGTTTTCAAATGTCAGAAAAGTTAGGACATGTCACTATATAAGAGATGCTTATATTATAATAAATTAAAGTATAAGACTAAAAAGTACGTTATTGACTGTAAAAAATATATCAGATTCACTCAGAAACAATGGAGGAAATGTTACATCTGACACAAACCATGGATGTTGTTGTAACGACAAAAAATCATAAAAAAGTGAAAGAAAAAAAAAAGAAAAAAAACTATTATATTTAATGTTAATACTGACCAAAAATGTGACATATTGGCACATTTAAATCCACCCGAAAACATTTTAAATCAAACATTAAATAAGAAAAGAATGACGGACAATAAATCAAACAATATGTTACATCTAAAATACATCAAATTAAAAGAATAGGAAAATAAATCAAAACAAACATGAATAATAATGTTGCAATTGTTCGCCGTAATTATTCTCTACACTCTACACACTTATTAAATAAAATAAAATTGATCAGAATCATGTCTCTGTGCTAAGCTCACCGATTAAGGGAAAGACGTATAGTCCTATTAGAATTATATTGCTTCGATGCTATAAATAAAGGGGACTTAAATTAATTTACATTTTATAAGGGAAACAACTTCCCCATTATTTTGTTGATTAAGTATACCAAAGAAGTACAAAAAAAAATGCAACTATTATATTTTCATAATAATTTTCTAGAACAAGTTACACATTCGTAAATGTCTTAAATTAGATAAGTTTCTATATAAACATTTAAAAATTGCTTTTGTATTTGAAATCCAAAGAACCATTTATATATTTTGCCATATACTTTAAGCCTGGTCTTTTATTAATGTTACTGTCCATTAATCTGTCTTCATTTATTTAATTTTGGAAAACTTATAGTTAATGCAAAAAGTATCACTATTAATGAATGTGACATCAGTTAAAACAAAAATTATTTCAATTCGGAGTAATGTAAACTATTTGTTTAAATTGCATGTTATTGTGCTTATGCTTTTATGTTTGACTTTTTTGGCTTTAAAAAAAAGTAAAAAATTACTGCATGAAGATGTATGCTTTGATTGTCCTTCTAGAGTCCCAGTTTAAAGTATTAGTTCATACAACTGAGAAGAACAGATAGTAGATTTCATACTGGAGGTTAGTCATGAGATCACGGCAGTATAGTAGAAATGACAAGATGTTGTTTTTTTGTTTTCAAGTATTAGAACAGTTAGCAGAGGTAGCTCTAGCTTCAGGAGCTAACTATACAAATGAAAAAAAGTGACACAAAATAATAATAGTAATTAAAAGCCAATGGACAGCATAACTTACGCAGTTATTTTATCAGAAGACTGATTAGTCGGCACAATATTCTACAACTCAACTACGGCCAAGTAGATACTTGATATTTCTCGGCTGTTGTTTACGTAAAAGAACTAAACAACACCACCAAACATTACGGACTTTATACATTAGAATTCACCATCTACAGGGAAGACAATGTCAGCGGCACCCTCAGATGTCCTACCCCCACCCCACCCACTCAACAGCGACACTATCATAAAGGCCCTGAGAAATCTTAGCAAACTAGAACCCAGTATCAACTCAATGGCCTACACCAGGGGTCGGCAACCTGCGGCTCGTGAGCCGCATGCGGCTCTTTTGGTGTCCAGTTGCGGCTCTTTAGCTACATGCACAAATATTAATAAGCATTTTTTTTATTTTCAAAACTCATTAAAATATTAGTCTGCAACACCCAGTAATAATAGATATAACAATAGATATAAACAATAAACATTCACTATATCGGACACACATTAAGAAAAGAAAAAGAAAACATCGCAAAACATGCATTGGACTGGAATCCTTATGGAAAAAGGAGGGTGGGCCGGTCAAGGAAAACATGGAAGAGAACGGTTGAGGAAGAGGCGAAAACAGCTGGGCTCTCATGGGCACAGATTAGAGAAGCAGCCCAGATTAGAGAGAGAGTCCGCTGGAGATGTGTGGTTGCAGCCCCTTGCTCCACAGGGGCCTTAAAGGAGTGAAGATGATGGTGATGATTCTATCAGAATATATAGTTACTCCCTATCTCAGTGTACCTCCTATTACATTGTCCATTCTGAATTAAAACATTCAACTTGATAGAAACTAAGCCAGCTAAGCGTAAAACTGAAAGGAAAACCCAGTGTATGTCTTGCTTTTTTTTAAATACATGGTGAGCAGTAAATTACTTAATTAAGAAAAATCTGAAAAAAAATATCGTTGAGAAACCAATGCTACTATTCAATCACTTGAACATTACTATAAACAAAATGAAGGATGTTTTCACGGAGAGATTTGAGCTATTCAAAACAAATGCAAGTACTCTGACTTACATAGTAGATCCTCTCAACACAAATTCTAATGAGATCATTTCATATATTCAAAGCTACTTATTTTAAATTATATGTATATAGTATATTTGTTTAGGATTATATATATATATATATATATATATATATATATATATATATATATATATATATATATATATATATATATATATATATATATATCATACTAAACAAATATACTATTGACATAAAATAGTTAGTGGCTCTTTAATAACCGGGTAATGTTGTAAATTGTAACTTTTGGCTCTTTCGTCTCAAAAAGTTGCCGACCCCTGGCCTACACCAACAACCGCAGCTTCACAATTTTTTCGGACAATTCATCAACCTTTACACACGACATAACAACCAATTATAAAGAACACCAATAAACATTGTATTTGCTATTCCTGTAAGACGACATGTATGAGGAAGTTGTGGGTGAAGAAAACATTAGACTACCCACCGTCACTTAACTAATCAAGACATACTACAACAAGATACAGCGGCGACAGCTAGTACACACATTTTAAAATTAAAGTAATATATTAAAATAAAAATGTACTTAAAAATGATCAGAAACTGTCGTGTGTATTAATTCCATAGTTTTTACTACGTCAGTTGAGATATTTTTTTGTATGAAGAACTATGCTAAGTTTTTCAGAATATCATTTTCTTTTCATCCAATGTAATGCATGTTTGCTTTAACAACCACTTTCATATTATATGGTATGTACAATAGTTAATGTTATCATTAGTTTCATCATAAAATAGTACATGCATGTCTGATGATACATTATTATTTTAATGTATTGTATTGTACAATTGGTATTTTCAATTTTTACTTTTAGCGCAAATTAAGTTTTTTGGAAAGATAAAATGCTAAATAGAACATTTTGCATATTACCCCTAATAGGTTAAAGACATCGAATTAATACAAATAAAAGAACTATGTATTGCAATTCTCGATCAGAGTCAAATCTTACTAATATAACATACAATATATATAAGTATAAAACAGTTACATGTTATTTACTTTAATTAAAATGACAACACCCGCAGCTCAAGGTGACAGTGCTATCCACCGCTATATAGAACTGAGGGGAAACTAAAATACATTTGCCAAATGTCAACCAAAGTCATCACATTATTTGATTATGATCGAAAAACAAATACAAACGATATTATAAACACAAAAGTAACATGGCTTTGTGATTGCTATTAAACTGAATGTGAACCAACACAAATGCATTTCTCTTTAAAGCTGACAATCTAGAAAACTGAAACTATGCTTCAGGAGCTGCCTATACATCAATACTTGCAAGTTTTATATCAGCAACAATCAGAAGAGAAGGAAAAATGTTACATCGTACCCACAACATAACTGGTTTTGTAACGTCAAAAAAAAAAAATCAAAAAGTGGAATGAACCAAAAAAAAAAAAAGATTATTAAATGATAATAGTGATCAAAAATATAAAAAATGAACACATTTAAATCCACCCAAAAACATTTTAAATCAAACATTAAATAAACGAAGAACGGCGGACAACAAAACAAACGACAGAACATTTCGTCTAATCTACTCCATATTAAATGAATAGGAACATAAAACAAAGCAAACATAAATAATACTGTGGCAATTATTTGACGTAATCATTCCATATACACTTAACACACTTATTAAATAAAATAAAATTGTTCTGACTCTTATCTCTGTGCTGCTCTCACAAATTAAGAGAAAGACATATTAGAATTATATTGTTTCGGTGTGATAAATGATCGGGACTTAATTTGCATTTTATAAGGGAAACAACTTACCAATTATTTTGTTGATTAACTTGTACCTAAACAGTTCAAATATATTATACATCTATTACATTATTATATTAATTTTCTAATATAAACGTTTACGATAGTATATATCATTTAAGAGAAAAAGTTATTGTATAAAAATTGAATTAAATTAATTTTGTATTTAAAAACGCAAGAACCATTTAAAGATGTTAAATAATTTGTCCTAAACTTTGTGCCTGATAATATAATAACACTTACAGTTTGTTTTGCCTTTTCCGATTATATTATTTTAATAATAACATCAATATCCAGAACTTATTTATCTTGTCTCTTTCCCCTCATCTTTCACACTGCAACCTTTTGAAAACTAAATGCGACCACTACAACTCCCTTTCAACTAGTCAACTTAAGTTGTTTCCCTACATAGAAAATGTTTCACTGTCCCATTGACCCTCTCTGAAAAATTTCCTTTCCTCTACCCACCCAGACTTCTGACACTTTCATTTGACCTTCACCCCTTTTACTGTCATCCTTTGCAATTTTTTTTTATAATCAAATACATGACATTATGTAAATATTCATTATGTACATTTGCAAAACCTTTCGTTTTCATTTGGTGTTCAAAATTATGTTTAAAAATTTGATGTTGATGTACTTGTTTTAATTGAAAATAAAAGTATTTAAAAAAAAAAAAACAAAAAAAAAAAAAAAAAAAAAAAATATTTATAATTTCTCGGCCTTTTGGCTAAGACCGATAACCTATCCCAGGAGTCGGCAACCTTTTGGGATTGAAGAGCCAAAAATTAAAATTTTCCAAATTTCCCAGGTTTTAAAGAGCCGCATACTTTTTATTATAATGTTATGGTATTTGATTAATTAAGATTAGGTATATACATTTGATTTTTTTTTATAAAATAAAGAATTAGCTTTAAATGCGAAACTATCTTTATTCTTATAAGTACATACAAAACAAAGTATTTTAGCTAGCTGTGCTAGAATAATATAATTAGGAATCAAATAATGCAACTGTAATTTTAGAATAATATGTTACAATAATTACATCAATGGGAGCATTGGCCTTGCATGACTCTTGAAAGTTTGGTTAAATCTGGCTCATAACTTGTTTCAATTTCAAGCAATTTCAAGCGCTAAACCGTGTATTGACGAAAGTTGTACCCTATATGGCGCCGCCCATAAGATACTTTAGTTTTCATTTTCGCAGAAATATTCACGGGAGTATTCTCATCTACTCCCTAAAGTTTCATGGCACTCGGATAAACCGCATCCGAGTTTTATTTTTTTATATACCGTGTATAGAGAAAAAAAATCGCTCCCTCCGGGGGGCGCCGCCCTTACAATATTAAACATTATTTTTTTTTTTGCAGAACCCTACCATTGAGTGATCTAATCATCTCCCCAAAGTTTCATGGTACACGGAACGATGAACGATTATACTAGGATAAAATGTAGATTATTAAACTATTGGAATCACGTGAGAGTAAAATAGTTTAAATGTATAAAGAAAAATGGTATCATAAAAATGTTTTCACTTTCCAACGGATGTTGTACATAAACAATGTTTTCGATCAAACTTTGGGTTTTGTTCTAAAGTTGTTATAAATACCCTAAGTAGAACGGGTTTTTAAAACATAACATAAAGAAGGCGTTTTGAAAAGTATGTTAGCATTCCTAGAGAACAGTCTCAGCGGGTAGCGACCCCACCCGCGCATCGAGACAAACTTTCAATTTGACGCCCCCCCCCCCCCATTATATTGTTTTATAATTATAATTCAAAATAGCAGGTAAAATGAGCTTATTTTGGCGCCCCTTGGGTCGGCGCCCGGGGACACATGTACCTTCACCCCCCCCCCCCCCCCCCCCCCGCCTCCCCCCGCAACGCCTCTGACCAGTCTACAGTATTAGGTCATACAAGTGAAGAAGAGCAGAGGTTAGTCATGAGATCTAGGAAGTCTAAAACAATAGACACGATCTTGTTATTTACTTTTCTGGTGTTAGAGAAGTTAACAGAAGTCAAAATTATTGTAGCTTTAGCTTTAGGATCTGACTATTTATCAATAGTTGCACATGTAAAACGTAACAGTGTTTTTATTTGGCAGATAAAATGTATCAGCGACAATCAAAAGAGATGGAGAAAATGTTATAACTAACCCAGACCAATGCTTTTTTGTAACGACGGAAATTATGAAGAGTGGAAGACAAAGAAAACAATAAACGAGAACTATCAAATGATGTTTTTGAAAATATTTTTTTTTAACGAACTAAATGCAAATAAAAAAATTTCATGAAAAACTTTAATTAAAAACATGTGGTAGATGAATATTTTTAGCAATATCACATATTTTCTTGGGCATAAGTTTAGTTAAGGCAAATTGAAAATAATGTGTCTATGTCAAACTGTGCCTAACAATTTCCATTTTTTTCTCCGATGGAGGGGGGAGGGGGTGGGATGGATAAAGAGAGAGGGGGGAGCGGAATGTGTTTAAAGTATACATTTATGTATACATTCTATATTATTTTAAGGGGTTTGGGTGGTGGTTGACGCCCCTCCAATTCCCCCCCCCCCCTTTGGTGATTCCTGAAATAAAAATTACTCTGTTTTAACAACTAAAGACAAAAGTAGATGAACTAGAACATATAGACTAGAGAAAACATCTTTAAATGTATCTACCCAATCTTTCAATACCACTATATACAATTTTTATTGTAAAATATTACAGGTGATTCGTTGTTGTCAGCTTAATACATATTGGAAGTTCTAAACCGTACGAGTGCTGTTTAAGCTTTATACTTTCATTATTTGTCTCGTATTCAAGTTTGAAAATATTAGCTTTATAAAGATTCAAATATTTGTAAATTAGCATAAATTCTGTTTTTAAAGTATAATACTGCTTTTCTATGGTTTGAATAATTGTTTATAATATCAGTGTTAATATTTCCAAAAATCTATTTCTACACCAGGGTCAATGTAAACCAAGATTAAACTACACATAGGTCGAGCAGCACAGACATGAGTACACCCTACAGTCCTGACAATCATCTGATACATGTCTATTCAAAAGTTGTCCTGTTTGTCTATAGAAAGATATATAGGGCATTTAAATCCCCCCAAAAAGATTTTAAATCCCAAGTTAAATACGTTAATAATAGCTGACAGCAAAACAAACGATATAACATTACCCCTAAAGTTTAGGGCCTAAAATATTCCTTATTAAATGAATAGGATAAGAAAACAATACAAACGAATAATGCTGTTGCAATTGTTTGCAGTAATTATTCCATACACAACAATTACATAAAATAAAATGTATTAAACACAGTGTCGTGTCTCTGTGCTAAGCTCACCGATTAAGTTAAGACGGAAATGAGAATACTGTTGCTGCGATGTGATAATATATAAGGGAAACAACTTACACATTATTGTGTTGATTAAAGTGTGCATTAGTAGTACAAAATAGTATACATCTATTAAACTGTTGTATATTCATTTACGTAAACTTATTAAACTGTTCGTATGTACCATTTAATAGATTTATTTTGATATCAAAATATAACGAAATTACTTTTGTATTTACAATTGTGAAAACCATTTAAAGATATTTAATATCTTGTTATATATATTGTGACTGATCTTCGATAAATGTTGACGATGATAGCCATACATCTGAATTATTACTATTTTGATATAAGTATACCATAGTGTATAAGCGCAGGTCGAAAGCGTACGTACATTGATTTCAGACCAGTTTTCACGTTTATGTAATGAAGATGTCGACTGCCCACCTTATACCGCAGCAAATTTAGGACAACCCGAATGGATGGGGACCCAATCAAATACCCGATCAATTTAAAGATATGCCCTATCAGCCTTTTCTAAAGATGTTCGTCTTGGAAAGGTATCTGATTGGACAGGAAGCACTTATCAAGATAAAAGATATCTAGGAAAATACAATTCTGCATTTGGAGGTGGGAGTCAATATGCCTATTACCATGAAGAGGATGAAAGCACTTTTCAATTGGTGGACACTTCAAGGGTCCAAAAACCAGTTTACCAGAGAAGAGGTAGTCTGCTTCAACAGAATCGTCAACGCAGGGATAAAGAACGACGCCAGCAGCAAACTCAAGCTAATATGCTTGTTCTTACCAAGACTCAAAAGAATCGTGAGAGGGATAGGCAGCGACTGCTTAAAAAATGGCAGAAACAATTTGGTAAACAAATGCAGGAGAACATAAGCAAAATGCCTATTAGAAACCGTGATGCATCTGTGCAAATCAAGGATGATTGGGTCGTAGTTGAAGAGATGAATTTCCCACGACTGACAAAGCTTAATCTTTCTGATATTAAAGAAGGAGAAGATTTGATGACATGTGGCTCCATGGAGTTTTATGACAAATATTATGACAGAGTCACAACTAAAAATGAAAAAAAAAAGGTTGAAAAGGATTAACCTAATTTTTCACAAGGTTACCACAACAGATGATCCCATCATTAGACAGTTGGCTAAAAGCCAAGGAAATGTGTTTGCAACCGATGATATATTAGCAACAATGATGTGTTGCCCCCGCTCATCCTATTCCTGGGATGTTGTTGTCCATGAGTTGGAAACAAGTTATTCTTTGACAAACGTGATGACTCTGACTTTGATCTTCTCACTGTAAGTGAGACAGCAACAGAGCCCCCTCAAGAAGATGGCAGTGCTAGCACTAACTCCCCTCGTAGTTTGGCTCTTGAGGCAACTTTTATTAACCACAACTTTTCTCAGCACGTTTTGAGAATGAATGAGGAAAAATACACCTTTTAGAAGCCCAATCCCTTCATCCAAAGGTGATGATGATTCAGAAGTAGCTTCTGTGGGATACAGGTATCGTAAATGGGATCTTGGTAAGGATATTGTCTTGATAGCTCGAACAGAGCATGATGCTGTGACAAATGGTCCTAATAATGAAATTCAGTTTATGAATATCAAGTCTCTAAATGAATGGGATTCAAGGTTTTCTGGTGGTGTTGATTGGCGCAGTCGTTTAGACAGCCAGAGATGTGCTGTTCTTGCCACTGAACTTAAAAACAATAGTTGTAAATTAGCCAAATGGACTGTCAGTGCTTTGTTGGCAGGATCTGACCAGATTAAATTTGGATATGTGTCTCGGTTACACGTGAAAGACACAGCCAAGCATGTGCTACTTGGAACCCAACAGTTTAAGCCTGTAGAATATGCCAGTCAGATCAACTTGAACATGGATAATGCTTGGGGTATTCTGAGATGTATCGTGGACACGTGTATGAAACTGAAAGAAGGCAAATATCTCATCATGAAAGATCCAAACAAGCCTGTTGTTAGGATCTATGATATTCCTGATCACAATTTTGAGTCAGATGAGGATGAAGATGACAGTTTGGTAGTGGCGAGGATACAAATTCAGATGTTACGACGATAACAACCATCTTGTGACGACGATGGAAGTCTCAGGCAATAAACACCTTACATGGTAAACATTTACCCTTAAACAATACCAGCGACTGTGACAAGCCTCAGGCAATAAACACCTTATATGGTAAACATTTTCCCTTAAACAATACCAGCGACTGTGACAAGTCTCATGCAATAAACACTTTATATGGTAAACATTTACCCTTAAACAAGTGACAAGTCCCGGTAAATTGCGATCGCTACAGGGGTTTATGTTTTTGTACGGCCGGTCTATTTCTAAGTTCTTCTTGTTTTTACTGTCCACCAGCTGTTAAGGTCGACTTTAAGAAGTACAAACAACAAACTACACAAAGTTTAGACCACAGTATTAGTGCGGGCCTACACCCGTAATATATTCGCCTAGCCCAGGGGTCGGCAACCTTTTGAAGCAGAAGAGCCAAAAGTTACAATTTTCAAAATTTCCCTGGTTTTAAAGAGCCACTAATTTTTTTTTATTTCAAATATTTTATTTTTTTATTAAGATTATTAGTATTTGTTCAAGGAGCTGGAGAGCCGCATCTTGATATCAAAAGAGCCGCATGCGGCTCGCGAGCCGCAGGTTGCCGACCCCTGGCCTAGCCCTCTGTCCAAATCAACCCATCAACTCTCGTTCACACCTAGTAAACTGAATACCAACATTTGGTCTAAGGGGAATAACACAACAACGTGGGACTGAACACAACTCCCCCCGCAACGCCTCTGACCAGTCTACAGTATTAGGTCATACAAGTGAAGAAGAGCAGAGGTTAGTCATGAGATCTAGGAAGTCTAAAACAATAGACACGATATTGTTATTTACTTTTCTGGTGTTAGAGAAGTTAACAGAAGTCAAAATTATTGTAGCTTTAGCTTTAGGATCTGACTATTTATCAATAGTTGCACATGTAAAACGTAACAGTGTTTTTATTTGGCAGATAAAATGTATCAGCGACAATCAAAAGAGATGGAGAAAATGATATAACTAACCCAGACCAATGCTTTTTTGTAACGACGGAAATTATGAAGAGTGGAAGACAAAGAAAACAATAAACGAGAACTATCAAATGATGTTTTTGAAAATATTTTTTTAACGAACTAAATGCAAATAAAAAAATTTCATGAAAAACTTTAATTAAAAACATGTGGTAGATGAATATTTTTAGCAATATCACATATTTTCTTGGGCATAAGTTTAGTTAAGGCAAATTGAAAATAATGTGTCTATGTCAAACTGTGCCTAACAATTTCCATTTTTTTCTCCGATGGAGGGGGGAGGGGGTGGGATGGATAAAGAGAGAGGGGGGAGCGGAATGTGTTTAAAGTATACATTTATGTATACATTCTATATTATTTTAGGGGGTTTGGGTGGTGGTTGACGCCCCTCCAATCCCCCCCCCCCCCTTTGGTGATTCCTGAAATAAAAATTACTCTGTTTTAACAACTAAAGACAAAAGTAGATGAACTAGAACATATAGACTAGAGAAAACATCTTTAAATGTATCTACCCAATCTTTCAATACCACTATATACAATTTTTATTGTAAAATATTACAGGTGATTCGTTGTTGTCAGCTTAATACATATTGAAAGTTCTAAACCGTACGAGTGCTGTTTAAGCTTTATACTTTTATTATTTGTCTCGTATTCAAGTTTGAAAATATTAGCTTTATAAAGATTCAAATATTTGTAAATTAGCATAAATTCTGTTTTTAAAGTATAATACTGCTTTTCTATGGTTTGAATAATTGTTTATAATATCAGTGTTAATATTTCCAAAAATCTATTTCTACACCAGGGTCAATGTAAACCAAGATTAAACTACACATAGGTCGAGCAGCACAGACATGAGTACACCCTACAGTCCTGACAATCATCTGATACATTTCTATTCAAAAGTTGTCCTGTTTGTCTATAGAAAGATATATAGGGCATTTAAATCCCCCCAAAAAGATTTTAAATCCCAAGTTAAATACGTGAATAATAGCTGACAGCAAAACTAACGATATAACATTACCCCTAAAGTTTAGGGCCTAAAATATTCCTTATTAAATGAATTGGATAATAAAACAATACAAACGAATAATGCTGTTGCAATTGTTTGCAGTAATTATTCCATACACAACAATTACATAAAATAAAATGTATTAAACACAGTGTCGTGTCTCTGTGCTAAGCTCACCGATTAAGTTAAGACGGAAATGAGAATACTGTTGCTGCGATGTGATAATATATAAGGGAAACAACTTACACATTATTGTGTTGATTAAAGTGTGCATTATTAGTACAAAATAGTATACATCTATTAAACTGTTGTATATTCATTTACGTAAACTTATTAAACTGTTCGTATGTACCATTTAATAGATTTATTTTGATATCAAAATATAACGAAATTACTTTTGTATTTACAATTGTGAAAACCATTTAAAGATATTTAATATCTTGTTATATATATTGTGACTGATCTTCGATAAACGTTGACGATGATAGCCATACATCTGAATTATTACTATTTTGATATAAGTATACCATAGTGTATAAGCGCAGGTCGAAAGCGTACGTACATTGATTTCTGACCAGTTTTCACGTTTATGTAATAAAGATGTCGACTGCCCACCTTATACCGCCGCAAATTTAGGACAACCCGAATGGATGGGGACCCAAACAAATACCCGATCAATTTAAAGATATGCCCTATCAGCCTTTTCTAAAGATGTTCGTCTTGGAAAGGTATCTGATTGGACAGGAAGCACTTATCAAGATAAAAGATATCTAGGAAAATACAATTCTGCATTTGGAGGTGGGAGTCAATATGCCTATTACCATGAAGAGGATGAAAGCACTTTTCAATTGGTGTACACTTCAAGGGTCCAAAAACCAGTTTACCAGAGAAGAGGTCGTCTGTTTCAACAGAATCGTCAACGCAGGGATAGAGAACGACGCCAGCAGCAAACTCAAGCTAATATGCTTGTTCTTACCAAGACTCAAAAGAATCGTGAGAGGGATAGGCAGCGACTGCTTAAAAAATGGCAGAAACAATTTGGTAAACAAATGCAGGAGAACATAAGCAAAATGCCTATTAGAAACCGTGATGCATCTGTGCAAATCAATGATGATTGGGTCGTAGTTGAAGAGATGAATTTCCCACGACTGACAAAGCTTAATCTTTCTGATATTAAAGAAAGAGAAGAGTTGATGACATGTGGCTCCATGGAGTTTTATGACAAATATTATGACAGAGTCACAACTAAAAATGAAAAAAAAGGTTGAAAAGGATTAACCTAATTTTTCACAAGGTTACCACAACAGATGATCCCATCATTAGACAGTTGGCTAAAAGCCAAGGAAATGTGTTTGCAACCGATGCTATATTAGCAACAATGATGTGTTGCCCCCGCTCATCCTATTCCTGGGATGTTGTTGTCCATGTGTTGGAAACAAGTTATTCTTTGACAAACGTGATGACTCTGACTTTGATCTTCTCACTGTAAGTGAGACAGCAACAGAACCCCCTCAAGAAGATGGCAGTGCTAGCACTAACTCCCCTCGTAGTTTGGCTCTTGAGGCAACTTTTATTAACCACAACTTTTCTCAGCACGTTTTGAGAATGAATGAGGAAAAATACACCGTTTAGAAGCCCAATCCCTTCATCCAAGGTGCTGATGATTCAGAAGTAGCTTCTGTTGGATACAGGTATCGTAAATGGGATCTTGGTAAGGATATTGTCTTGATAGCTCGAACAGAGCATGATGCTGTGACAAATGGTCCTAATAATGAAATTCAGTTTATGAATATCAAGTCTCTAAATGAATGGGATTCAAGGTTTTCTGGTGGTGTTGATTGGCGCAGTCGTTTAGACAGCCAGAGATGTGCTGTTCTTGCCACTGAACTTAAAAACAATAGTTGTAAATTAGCCAAATGGACTGTCAGTGCTTTGTTGGCAGGATCTGACCAGATTAAATTTGGATATGTGTCTCGGTTACACGTGAAAGACACAGCCAAGCATGTGCTACTTGGAACCCAACAGTTTAAGCCTGTAGAATATGCCAGTCAGATCAACTTGAACATGGATAATGCTTGGGGTATTCTGAGATGTATCGTGGACACGTGTATGAAACTGAAAGAAGGCAAATATCTCATCATGAAAGATCCAAACAAGCCTGTTGTTAGGATCTATGATATTCCTGATCACAATTTTGAGTCAGATGAGGATGAAGATGACGACGACGATGATGATGACGATGATTCAGATGATGATTCAGACGATGATGATGATGATGAAGTCGAAAAGTAAAATTGATTTGAGACAGCTTGAATATTTTTTCTTCATGATGAAGAACGTGTGTAATTGGAGCTAAAACAATTGTATAGATGATGTAAACAAGGACCCAAAGTTAGACATTCTTAAGGCTACTAAAGTTTCAATTGATCAGTGTATAGTTGTACCCACTTTTTAAAAAGCAGGTCTGGCTTTGCTATTTATATCTTACAATTTAAAATGTGTATTTTATCTTTCATTTCTTGGGTATTTAGATTATCACCCCTCAGGGGTGTTACATTATAAGTTAAAGATTTTAATTTTGTTGGGAAGCTAGTGAAAAATAAACATTTTAAATAAAAAAAAATGATATAAGTATACTTTAAAAACTTACGTATTCATTTACTTATTTCGCTATGTATCTCCTATTTTCTGTACATCAATGTATCTGCCTTGTAAATATCCACCCAAACGGCGTGGGATGTTATTGTATTTGTTTTTAATTGGAAAATAAAAAGGATTAAAAAATTTATAAAATTATACTATTTGTGTAAACTATATTTGTATAATATTTTGCTTATGCGAACATTTTTGTTTTAACTTTTTTCGCTTAAAATAAATAAATAAATAATTTCAAAATAATAATAAAATACTGCGAGCTGATGTATGCTGTGATTGTACATCTGGAGTAACAGTCGATAGTATTGGGTCATACAAGTGAAGAGGAACAGATAGTAGATTTAATACTGGAGGTTTGACATGAGATGAAGGAAGGCTAAAAGACATGACCAGATCCTGCTATTCTGTTTTTTAGTGCTAAAAAAAATAGCTTAGGTAGCTTTTGCTGCAGGGGCTGACTACACAGCATTATGTTAAAATATAAGACGGAGACGTTCTTTCTTGGCTGTAAAAATATATCAGCAACAATCAGAAGAGATGGAGAAAATGCTACATCTAACCCACACACAGAGGCGTAGCGATGGAGGGGGGGGGGCAAAATGGGTTGTAAAAACAAATTAAAATTTCATTTTAGCTGCATACTTGCAGTTTGAGGAGGGTGGGGTTGCAAATCGAAAGTTAAGGGGGGGGGGGGGGTAAATTGAAAATTTGCTCCAGAGGGGGCGCTAAATTGAAAGTTTGTCCCCGGGCCATATACCCCGTGAGTCGAAAAAAAAAACAACATGTTTTCCGAATGTCTGTGTGTGTGCATGTGTGTATGTATGTGTGTGTGTGTTTGTGACTGTGAACACGATAACTTGAGTACCGCTATAGCTAGGTTGATGCCATTTCGTATACCTTTTATATCAATAGAGAGAGAGAGAGAGAGAGAGAGAGAGAGAGAAAGAGAGAGAGAGAGAAAGAGAGAGAGGAGACGGAATAAAATCTGTAAAATGCAGATTTCTGTATTTGACAAATGATAAAAAACCGAAAGTATGTACCCGCTAAGATCAATCGAAAATAAAAACTTATCTTGAAATTCCCAGACCTATTCCTGTAGCAACTCTCTGTCATTGGTAGTAAATATTATGGTGTCAAAGTTCAGTAGGGACGTCGTTAAAAGTTTGCTGATGACGACAGTAACAGTTTGGTAGTGGCGAGGATACAAATTCAGATGTTACGACGATAACAACCATCTTGTGACGACGATGGAAGTCTCAGGCAATAAACACCTTACATGGTAAACATTTACCCTTAAACAATACCAGCGACTGTGACAAGTCTCAGGCAATAAACACCTTATATGGTAAACATTTACCCTTAAACAATACCAGCGACTGTGACAAGTCTCATGCAATAAACACCTTATATGGTAAACATTTACCCTTAAACAAGTGACAAGTCCCGGTAAATTGCGATCGCTACAGGGGTTTATGTTTTTGTACGGCCGGTCTATTTCTAAGTTCTTCTTGTTTTTACTGTCCACCAGCTGTTAAGGTCGACTTTAAGAAGTACAAACAACAAACTACACAAAGTTTAGACCACAGTATTAGTGCGGGCCTACACCCGTAATATATTCGCCTAGCCCTCTGTCCAAATCAACCCATCAACTCTCGTTCACACCTAGTAAACTGAATACCAACATTTGGTCTAAGGGGAATAACACAACAACGTGGGACTGAACACAACTCACATACTCACCATAAACAATGACTTACCAAGCCTTAACCCGACGCGTAACATTAACAGTATTCACATCCACCCCTGAAATAACAATACACGTGAAGAAAACACGTCCACTCCCTCCCCTACCCAGCAACAGAATATATCCCCACCTACTTCAGAACTGAATTAATCATCACGCGCTTTTAGAAAGCATGTATTTGTGATACAAAGATTTTAAAAATAATCAAATATACATAGAATTTAGCGTATATGAGATAACGCATTATTTTTTTAAGAAAGAAAGCAAAGTTTAACATATTTAAAAAAAAATACTTCTAAGATATATAGCTGCTAAGAAAGTGTACACTAGTTAAATAGATTTAATTGATTTAAAACAATCTTGTTTAGGTCTACGTTAGTGTAATAACACCGATAAATGATAGCTTACTTAGAAAGTAAAAAAAAAACATTTTATCTCCATTCAAAATTTAACAAAATATAGGGCCCACATCCCAAACCGCAAATATAATTATAAACATTATGCTTTGCCATAGATCGCAGTAATCTATAATAATAGTTTCGCTGTCTCTCTATCTATCTATCTATCTATCTATCTGTCTGACAAGAACGCTCTAGAGAAAACACAAGGAATTTAAAAACCTGCACAGTAATTCGAAAAACGAAATATGACGTCGACACATTTAGCGTAGAGTAGAACATAATCTCAAACCAGAGAGTGCACACAGTAATGTAATGACGTCATTGAAACATTGAAAAAAAGGAAATGTTGTCTAATCTAAATGGTTTGCGTGAAGAGTTTCTTGCATAGAATTCTTCGAGTAGGGGCGAAGCCCCACCTCCCGCGTAAGAACGTCTGAGCCCCCCCCCCCCCCCCCCTCCCCAACTCAAAAGAAATTTCCTCATCGATACTCTATAATAAAATTACCGCCTAATTAATGTGTCTAATCTAAAAAGTGGTTTTCTCGCAATTTCTTTAATGCAATTCTTCGCGTAGTGGCTAAGCGCGACACCAGTGTTTCTTTCAGACTTTTTCCTCCCCGGAGAGGGGTGGGGGTACTTGAAATTTTCGGGGGCGGGGGTAGAATTTTCGGGGAGGGGGCGGACACTGGAAAAAGTATATAATTATATTTCGTTGAACGGGACGGTAGACATGTTTTTTTAGAGGGGGTGGGGGGGTGGGGGGGGGGGGGTAGGGGGTGAGTGGGGGGGGGGGGTGGTTTTAATTTAGACTTTTTCCTCCCCGGAGAGTGGTGGGGGTACTTGAAATTTTCGGGGGTGGGGGTAGAATTTTCGGGGAGGGGGCGGACACTGGAAAAAGTATATAATTATATTTCGTTGAATGGGACGGTATACATGTTTTTCGGGGGGTGGGGGGGGTGTGGGGGGGGGGTGTGGGGGTGGTGTGTGGGGGGGGGGTGGTGTGGGGGGGGTGGGTGGGGGGTGTGGGGGGTGGTGGTGGTTTTAGTTTAGAGAAAAGAGACAGCACTATCAGCCTAGCGCCCGGTGTATCCTTCCTCAACGGGCCTTTTTTCTCGTCTATAATAATAGTTTCGCTGTCTGTCTATCTATCTGACAAGAACGCTCTGTCTGACAAGAACGCTCTAGAGAAAACATAAGCAATTTAAAAACTCTCACAGTGAAACGAAAGACGAAGTATGACGTCGACACATTTAGCACAGAGTAGAAAATAATCTCAAGGCGGAAAGTGCACACAGTAATATAATGACGTCGTTGATTATCGCGTAAACATTGAATAAAAAGGAAATTTTGTCTAATCTTAATGGTTTGCGTGAAGAGTTTCTTGCATACAATTCTTCGGGTAGGGGTGAAGCCCCACCCCCCGCGTAAGAACGTCTGGGCCCCCCCCTCCCCAACTCAAAAGAAATTTCTTCATCGATACTCTATAATAAAATTACCGCCTAATTAATGTGTCTAATCTAAAAAGTGATTTTCTTGCAATTTCTTTAATGCAATTCTTCGGGTAGTGGCTAAGCGCGACACCAGTGTTTCTTTCAGACTTTTTCCTCCCCGGAGAGGGGTGGGGGTACTTGAAATTTTCGGGGGCGGGGGTAGAATTTTCGGGGAGGGGGCGGACACTGGAAAAAGTATATAATTATATTTCGTTGAATGGGACGGTAGACATGTTTTTTTAGGGGGTGGGGGGGGGGGGGGGGGTGGGGTGTGGGGTGGGGTGTGTGTGGGGGGGGGGGGGGGGTTAATTTAGACTTTTTCCTCCCCGGAGAGGGGTGGGGGTACTTGAAATTTTCGGGGGCGGGTGTAGAATTATCGGGGAGGGGGCGGACACTGGAAAAAGTATATAATTATATTTCGTTGAATGGGACGGTAGACATGTTTTTTTAGGGGGGGGGGGGGGTGGGGGGGGGGGGTGAGTGGGGGGGGGTGGTTTTAATTTAGACTTTTTCCTCCCCGGAGAGGGGTGGGGGTACTTGAAATTTTCGGGGGCGGGGTTAGAATTTTCTGGGAGGGGGCGGACACTGGAAAAAGTATATAATTATATTTCGTTGAATGGGACGGTAGACATGTTTTTTTTTTGGGGGGGGGGGTGGAGGTGGGGGGGGGGTGATGTGTGGGGGGGGGGGGTGGTGTGTGGGGGGGGGGGGGTGGGGTGGTTTTAGTTTAGAGAAAAGAGACAGCACTATCAGCCTAGCGCCCGTTGTATCCTTCCTCAACGGGCCATTTTTCTCGTTCTATATAATAGTTTCGCTGTCTCTCTATCTATCTATCTGTCTGACAAGAACGCTCTAGAGAAAAGACAAGCAATTTAAAAACATGCACAGTAATTCGAAAAACGAAGTATGACGTCGACACATTTAGCGCACAGAGTAGAAAATAATCTCAAACCCAGAGAGTGCACACAGTAATGTAATGACGTCATTGAAACATTGAAAAAAAGGAAATGTTGTCTAATCTAAATGGTTTGCGTGAAGAGTTTCTTGCATAGAATTATTCGAGTAGGGGCGAAGCCCCACCCCCCGCGTAAGAACGTCTGAGCCCCCCCCCCCCCCCTCCCCAACTCAAAAGAAATTTCCTCATCGATACTCTATAATAAAATTACCGCCTAATTAATGTGTCTAATCTAAAAAGTGGTTTTCTCGCAATTTCTTTAATGCAATTCTTCGCGTAGTGGCTAAGCGCGACACCAGTGTTTCTTTCAGACTTTTTCCTCCCCGGAGAGGGGTGGGGGTACTTGAAATTTTCGGGGGCGGGGGGTAGAATTTTCGGGGAGGGGGCGGACACTGGAAAAAGTATATAATTATATTTCGTTGAATGGGACGGTAGACATGTTTTTTAGAGGGGGGGTGGGGGGGGGTGGGGGGGGGGTAGGGGGGTGAGTGGGGGGGGGGGTGGTTTTAATTTAGACTTTTTCCTCCCCGGAGAGTGGTGGGGGTACTTGAAATTTTCGGGGGTGGGGGTAGAATTTTCGGGGAGGGGGCGGACACTGGAAAAAGTATATAATTATATTTCGTTGAATGGGACGGTATACATGTTTTTCGGGGGGTGGGGGGTGTGGGGGGGGGGGTGGGGGTGGTGTGTGGGGGGTGTGGGGGTGTGTGGGGGGGGGGCTGGGGTGGTTTTAGCTTAGAGAAAAGAGACAGCACTATCAGCCTAGCGCCCGGTGTATCCTTCCTCAACGGGCCATTTTTCTCGTCTATAATAATAGTTTCGCTGTCTCTCTATCTATCTATCTATCTGTCTGACAAGAACGCTCTAGAGAAAAGACAAGCAATTTAAAAACATGCACAGTAATTCGAAAAACGAAGTATGACGTCGACACATTTAGCACAGAGTAGAAAATAATCTCAAACCCAGAGAGTGCTCACAGTTATATGACGTCATTGATTTTCGCGTTAACATTGAATAAAAAGGAAATGTTGTCTAATCTTAATGGTTTGCGTGAAGAGTTTCTTGCATACAATTCTTCGGGTAGGGGCGAAGCCCCACCCCCCGCGTAAGAACGTCTGAGCCCCCCCCCCCTCCCCAACTCAAAAGAAATTTCTTCATCGATACTCTATAATAAAATTACCGCCTAATTAATGTGTCTAATCTAAAAAGTGGTTTTCTTGCAATTTCTTTAATGCAATTCTTCGGGTAGTGGCTAAGCGCGACACCAGTGTTTCTTTCAGACTTTTTCCTCCCCGGAGAGGGGTGGGGGGTAATTGAAATTTTCGAGGGCGGGGTTAGAATTTTCGGGGAGGGGGGGGGCGGACACTGGAAAAAGTATATAATTATATTTCGTTGAATGGGACGGTAGACATGTTTTTTTTGGGAGTGGGGGGGGGGGGGGGTGGGGGGGGGAGGTGTGAGTGGGGGGGTGGGTGGGGCGGTGGTTTCCTCATCGATACTCTATAATAAAATTACCGCCTAATTAATGTGTCTAATCTAAAAAGTGGTTTTCTCGCAATTTCTTTAATGCAATTCTTCGCGTAGTGGCTAAGCGCGACACCAGTGTTTCTTTCAGACTTTTTCCTGCCCGGAGAGCGGTGGGGGTACTTGAAATTTTCGGGGGCGGGGGTAAAATTTTCGGGGAGGGGGCGGACACTGGAAAAAGTATATAATTATATTTCGTTGAATGGGACGGTAGACATGTTTTTTGGGGGGTGGGGTGGGGGTGGGTGGCGGTGGGTGGGGTGGGGGGGGGCTGGTGTGTGGGGTGGGTGTGGGGTGGGGGGGGGGTGTGTGTGTGGGGGGTGGGTTGGTTTTAGTTTAGAGAAAAGAGACAGCACTATCAACCTAGCGCCCGGTGTATCCTTCCTCAACGGGCCATTTTTCTCGTCTATCTATAATAATAGTTTCGCTGTCTCTCTATCTATCTATCTATCTATCTATCTGTCTGACAAGAACGCTCTAGAGAAAAGACAAGCAATTTAAAAACATGCACAGTAATTCGAAAAACGAAGTATGACGTCGACACATTTAGCACAGAGTAGAAAATAATCTCAAACCCAGAGAGTGCTCACAGTTATATGACGTCATTGATTTTCGCGTTAACATTGAATAAAAAGGAAATGTTGTCTAATATTAATGGTTTGCGTGAAGAGTTTCTTGCATACAATTCTTCGGGTAGGGGCGAAGCCCCACCCTCGCGTAAGAACGTCTGAGCCCCCCCCCCCCCTCCCCAACTCAAAAGAAATTTCCTCATCGATACTCTATAATAAAATTACCGCCTAATTAATGTGTCTAATCTAAAAAGTGGTTTTCTCGCAATTTCTTTAATGCAATTCTTCGCGTAGTGGCTAAGCGCGACACCAGTGTTTCTTTCAGACTTTTTCCTCCCCGGAGAGGGGTGGGGGGTACTTGAAATTTTCGGGGGCGGGGGTAGAATTTTCGGGGAGGGGGCGGACACTGGAAAAAGTATATAATTATATTTCGTTGAATGGGACGGTAGACATGTTTTTTTAGAGGGGGTGGGGGGGTGGGGGGGGGGGTGGGGTAGGGGGGTGAGTGGGGGGGGGGGGGTGGTTTTAATTTAGACTTTTTCCTCCCCGGAGAGTGGTGGGGGTACTTGAAATTTTCGGGGGTGGGGGTAGAATTTTCGGGGAGGGGGCGGACACTGGAAAAAGTATATAATTATATTTCGTTGAATGGGACGGTATACATGTTTTTCGGGGGGTGGGGGGTTGGGGGGGGGGGGTGGGGGGGGGGGTGTGGGGGTGTGTGGGGTGGGTGGGGGGTGTGGGGGGTGGTGGTGTGTGTGGGGGGGGGGCTGGGGTGGTTTTAGTTTAGAGAAAAGAGACAGCACTATCAGCCTAGCGCCCGGTGTATCCTTCTTCAACGGGCCATTTTTCTCGTAGAATATTATTGACAAAGTATTGTTTAGGTAAAGGTAACTCTTATGTTTTTTATGCAGGGGAAACAATCAAATATTAGTACATTAATTTAAGAAGCACAACAAAAATAAAAATAGAAATAAAATAAAATATACTCTTTTTAATAACAAAAGATAAAAAAAAAATGTTTTTTTAAATTTATTTGAAACACTGACGTAAAATGACATTATCTATAAAAAATGCCCTTTAATATTGGATCTAACCCCTAATGTGAAACTTTTGTCATATTACAGTACTTAATGCTAAATATATAGTGATTTTACAATGAATCACGCTTGTCATGGTTTTTCAAATTTTTCGATATAAAAATATTAATGGTTTTTAATTTAAACCCCCCCCCCCACCCACCCACACTATAAATGGAAACACCTCAGCAGTCAGATAACACAGCACAAAATTTGACGCTTGGCTTGCCTTAAAAACACACATACACCCTCTCCACGCCTCGTCAGACACATCTACCCACTCCCCCCTCTCCCCCTCTATCCACTTACCCTCAGACATGAAAACCCCACTTTCCCTTTAACCGTTCCAACGACCCCACCACCCACCCCAACATCAATTTCGAATATCTATTCATTTACTTTTTCAAAGTTCAAAATCTTGTTTCTTTCCCCTCATTTTTACACAGCAACCTTTTGAAAACTCAATGCGACCAGTACATAAATAAACACTCTTTTAACTAGTCAACTTAATTTGTTTCCCTACATAGAAAATGCTCCACTGTCCCATTGACATTCTCTAAAAAATATCCTTTCCACTCCCCACACAGACTTCTGACACTTTTATTTGACCTTCACCCCCTTTACTGTTATCCTTTGCAATTTTTTTTTTATAATCATACACATGACATCATGTAAATATTCACTATGTACATGTTCAAAACCTTTTCGTTTTCATTTGAAACTATGTAAAAAATGTGATGTTGATGTACTTGTTTTAATTGCAAATAAAAGTATTAAAAAAAAAATTAAACCAAAAATAAATTACAAATTGAACAAGTGTATAAAGAAAAAAAGAAAACACCTATGGATGGACAGACTGGCGGCTTTAACCCCCGACCCCAACCCCCACAAAATTCAAAAACCTCTTCATAACCGAATATCACTGTTTCTTTACAGAACACTGATTATGCCAGCTTACTACTTTATAACCCTCACCCCTATCACTAAGCGTTTCTATGTATTATATGTATATTTAAGAATGAAAGAGATGAAGATAGCGGAGGTTTGTAAATGTGTATTTTGAGGTTTGTATGTTTATAAACATGTATTTTTAAAGGTTTGCAATAGCTTACAATTAAGTGTTTAAAAATCTACTATTTAAATCCACCTATCCTAATTACAAACATCTAATTTTTAAAAGGCTCGTATGCTGTACCTATATACATGTATTTAAACAATGTGTTGGCTTAAAGACAAGTTATTGCGGTCACTCTAGCGTCGTATTTTAAGTTATCCTAAATAGGCTTACATTTTATTATGGATTTAATCTCATATTACGTGTTGTCAGTAGGACGTGGTTAAATTGATCTTTTGGCTCTTCCGTCTCAAATAAGTGCCGATCTCTGATGTAGATTTATCAGCTTTTTGTGATTTATTGTTAGTTGATTTTAAAGATTCTAATTTACATTCGTCATATAAAATAATTTGAAGTTGCAGAACAATGTGATGTAACAACATATGAAGATAAAGCTCAAAGTATGTAAGAAATTATGTCACATCTTTGAACGGTTCTTATGATTTTGAATACAAAAGCAATTTAGTTACATTTTTATATCTAAACTGATCTTTTAACCGATACATACGAACGTATAAGTTGATATTAGAAAATTAATATAATAATGTAATAGCTGTTTACTATTTTTGTACTGTTTAGGAAAATGTTAAACAACAAAAGAAGATGTAGTTGTTTCCCTTATAAAATGTAAATTAAGTTAAGTCCCTTTCATTTATCACATGACAACAATAGAATTTTAACATATCATTCTCTTAATCGGTTAGCTAAGACTATCTAAAATGGTTCTTTATTGAAAGAATGATCGCGCCGTGCGCTGTGTACTTTGCCGCTCAATTTTAAAGGCTTTTTTGACCCACCATTTTTCATAAAGAGTCAGAGATCGCGGGCAGTTTTTTTTTTTTTTTTAATTGAAGATGCTGTAGACCGAACTGTTTACTGTAATTTAACCTATCTAGCGATCAACGAGTATAAATTCGTTTAATAAACGTGACGTCATTATATTACATTTACTCAACTTTTCGCTGCATGTGTTTCTATAACAAACCGCCTCTCTCTCTTTTTGTGATCTGGCTGACCGTTAGCCCTACACACCTGACCAAGCGAGCACATTATAATGATGCACACTCTGTTATTTAAATATCTAATTGTAACGTGGTTATTTTAATTTTTTTTTCATTTACCCAGATATTTTTAGATTATTATTTTATTATGTTAGTAGGAAATAATTTAAAAAAAAACTGATTAAGTTATAATATCTTAACCATGAAACATTGTCCGAATGATTTATACAATACAATTTTTAACCGCAATAGTACACAGTATGAAAGACTTAAAAAACAACCAATGTATTTGTTTGTTAAAATAATAAGCTTTTAAATACTTTGGAAATGTGAACAGGATAACTGTAAATAAGAGTATGGTTAGATAACAATTACAATTACCGAGCTGAAGAGAGAAGATACCAACTGATGTAGAGGCATAATGGTTCTAAATGTTTTTTTAATGAGATTCTGTAAGAATTTCTTATTAAAATCATATCAGTCACGTCAGTGCCTTTGACATCGTCATTATCATTATTGTTATCATCATCGTCGACCTTGACGTTGACGTCATAAAACAACGTGGAGTATTACTGTGCTGCATGTGTACCCGGATTAGCTACGCCCAGCTGCACACAATGCAGTGTGCTTCACTCGCGTTACACCCACACGTGTGTTGTGTTGTTTTTCTCTCAGGATCTGACCCTAGCCGCTCTAGGCAGGGTTACTGTTATATCATATATCTTGAGCACTTTTTCGCCTAATATAACACACCATAAAACATATTAAAATACAAACACATAATTCATTGTGTCTAGTGATAAACCTAACGCAAATAATAAGGTAAAAGAAAATATCTGCCACTGATATTATCCTCTCTTTCATTTATTACAAAAAAAAAAAAAAAAAGATGTGGATATTTACTTGAACTACGTGTATTAGATAAACATGTTAGCGATTTTGTGTAAGGGAGACAACTTACATACAACAATTTTTGTGTAAACAAATAAATATAGTATATAAAATACATTAATATTACCAACCTTGTAAAATACTAGATTATTAGACATATTGTAGTTGTTGTTGATTATATTCCTATAATACATAATGTTTTGTGAAAAAAATGTATACAAAAAAAAAAAGTAAACCAAATATCTAAACTATCATTTTATTTTAAACCTTGAATCATATAAAGTTTTTGAACTTTATAAATGACTCTAGCGTTGCAGAGGTTACTTAAGCCTTCATCAACGGTTTCTTTGTTAACAAACTGCAACACCCATAGTTTATTCCGCTATTTGTGATTGACTTCCAACAAACCGGATAAAAAAAAATGAAGTTACAAAACAGCGCAAAGAAATATTGATTGAAGGAAAGCCAATAAAAGAAGAAAAAAAGTAAACTGTATGGAAAAATAATTCACCTACTGGATGCCTGCTTTGTGATTTTCAGGACCAGCTAACTTATAGGGATGTACTGATACTGCAATAGTTTCTGTCTCCTGATGGACATATATTGCCCAGACATATCACAGGTGTTTGTTTTACAATGCTGTGGAAATAAGAAACTATTTTATATCAGTCATATTCTACTGGTCTCCTGCCCAAGTACAAGCCTGTTTTACCTGTGAATGAAGATCCAGCAACCTATGACAAAAAACTATAAATGGAAAAAAAAAAACAATGTTTGTTATAAAGATGTTAGTATTGAAACTCCTTTGTAGTCAATAAACTTGAAAAAAAAATTACAAAAAAAAAAAAAAAAAAAATTAAAAAAATATTTAATGAACACCAATGCATTTACTAAAAAAAAAAACGAAGTGATTTATTTTGGTGAATAAATCAAGGGCATCGCACGCTCATCGCCAGGGGTCAATTTTGTGTGATGGAAAATTTTGGAATAATAGATCAGTATGAGTGTTACAAAGACCTTTCTCTCAAGCGGGCAATCACCAGTCTTTCCAAGAGCTTGTTGATGTTAGAGCAGAGTGAGAACGGTCTGTGGCTCTCAGGTGAACCCATATCAAGATCCGTGGCAATTTTCTAGAACAATTCATGGTATTTCATGTTTATTTTTAAACATTTTAAAGAATTGTAACTAAAATAATGTAGATCTAGTCATTTTTTTAAAGTAAAAAACTCAAAATAACCACGTTACAAATAGATCTTTAAATAACAGAGTGTGCATCGTTATAATGTGATCGCTTGGTCAGGTGTGTAGGGCTAACGGTCAGCCCGACCACAAAAAGAGAGATAGGCGGTTTGTTTTAGAAACACATGCAGTGAAAAGTTGATTAAATGTAATATAATGACATCACGTTGATTAACCAAATTTATAATCGTTGATCGCTAGACAGCTACACATGACAGTAGAAAGTTCGGTCTACAGCATCTTCAATTAAAAAAAAAATACTGCCCGCGATCCCTGACTCTTTATGAAAAATGGCGGGTCAAAAAAGCCTTTAAAAATGAGGGGCAAGGTACACAGCGCACGGCGCGATCACTCTTTCAATAAAGAACCATTTTAGATAGTCTTAGCTAACCGTTTAAGAGAATTATATGTTACAATTCTATTGTTTTCATGTGATAAATGAAAGAGACCTAACTTGATTTACATTTTATAAGGGAAACAACTACACATTCTTTTGTTGATTAAAGTTTACCTAAATATTACAAAAAAAGTAAACAGCTATTACATTATTATATTAATTTTCTAATATAAACTTATATGTTCGTATGTAATGTTTAAGAGAACAGTTATGATCTAAAAACGTAACGTAATTACCTTGTGTATTCAAAATCGTAAGAACCTTTCAAAGATGTGACATAATTTCTTGAGCTTGATCTTTCATCATTGTTTGTCTTGTTCTTTACCTTCTCAAATTATTTTATTGTCGGTGAAAAACCGGCTTAAAATTCTCATTCAATATTTGTTCGACAACCTCACTCGGGGGAAAAAAAAGGTCCGTGAAAATACCCATTGATGACGAATCTAAAGTAAAAACATTAAATAAACAAATAATAAGTCACAAAAGCTGATAGATCTACATTAGAGGTCGGCAACCATTTGAGACGGAAGAGCCAAAAAATCAATTTACAATATCTCCTAGTTCTTAAAGAGCCACTAACACTTTTTTTTTTCAATTTAATGGCATTTGATTTGGATTAGGTAAATGGATTTAAAATAAATGGGTTTAAGGATGAAATAATATTTAATGATATAAAAACGTAAGCATGTTTTCACAACACATAATAAAGTATTTAACTAGCTCTGCTAGGATGCTAGGATGACAAAATCAAATTATATATAACTATAACTCTTTTCCTACCTAATTTAAAAGCTAATAGCTAAAAAAAAACATGTCACAAAAGTCAACCCAATGCACACTGACACATAAGACAATACCTTCTGAAGAAAATAAAATAAATAAAATTGTAAATATTCGATAAAAAAAGCACTTCGGTAGTAGAAAGCATGGAACTACTGCCACGGGGCTGGCCACATCACATTTGTGGAGGTGGACCTAGTAACCAAGCAGCTGTCAACTGTCTGTATACACTCTACTCCACCTATTCTTAGTGTTGTCTTATCTTGTCTAAAGTACTTTTGTTACAGTATAATATTTTTATGAATTATGAAATTAAAATAATATCATTATTATAGAACTGGCGAGCCGCATCCTTAGATCAAAAGAGGCGCATACGGCTCGCGAGCCGCGGGTTGCCGACCACTGATCAACATTGAATGTAAATCTTTACATTTTTTAATTAGCTACTGATTGTTATGCTCTTTTAAAGTTTTTTTTTTAACATAATGATGTTTACATGTAATTACAAAAACAATATTCACAGAGTTTTACTGGTTTTAAAGTCGCGATTCTGACTGTAAAATGACAAATATAATTATTCTCTATTTGCTGTTTGCTTCTTTTCATTTTTTGTAGGCAGTTTTACTATTATCTGTAGTGTTTGTATATTGTTGAAACTAAACTTACCCGAGGTATTTTGTTGATTCATTAAGGACATATGTACGTGCTTATCATCTTGACTAATACCAACGTTCTTGAGGTTGTGTGTTTTTTTTTCGTTACATTTATTCGACTTTCTCTCCCCAATATATAATTGTATAGAGTTTTTAAAACAATCCACCTAAAAAAGGAGTGCATCTGTACAAGATGGCCTTTGGAGAATGTTCTAGATCAGCTGACAAGCAATGGGCCTGCAGTTTCCCTTCTTGCTTGTATTGACATTTGAAAGATACGCAAAATCGTATCCTACGGGGCACACTTTTACATCTTATATTAACAATGACCGATAAAAAACTTTTACTTCGGCGCCCCACGTTTTTCATCGCTTATAGTAGAGTGATCGCTTGCATTATTGTGATGTATAGCATTTATTTTCTACTTTGTAGTTCAATCAGAATACGTGGGTTTTTTAAAACTTTTTTAATGATAATTATTTTCTACTTTTTAGTCTTTGTTTGTTTGCATTAAAATCTTGCTATCGATTTTATCTTTTCGCATTCACTTTTTTTTTGGGGTAAACGAAGACAACTCGTAAAAAACACGTGCCTTGAACCCGTGTCGAGTGGGTTAGCAATCGTGTGCCCAACCACTCGACCATATCGTCTCCCCCATACTGGCCACCAGTTGTTCCGGTTGTTTGTAGACCGAACCTTGTTTTCATCAAATTACAATTACTGGGTTATGCCCCTTTTTCCCCACGTTTTTTTTTTTTGTACAAATATATAGCGGTCTAAAATGTTCAATAAAATGTTTCCATGGATCAATTTAGTAATAATAACAATTGAATATTCTATTGTCATCGTAAACAAAGCTTCCCTGGAAATTTCAGCGCGCTAGCTAACTGGGAAGTGCCCGAAATTTCGATCGCAATATTTGATTGGAGAACCAAACAAACAAACAAAAAAACAAACAAACAGACGCGAAAGCAAGTTAAAGAAAACGTGGGAAAAAGTGCCTCGCACACGCCCGGCGCTGAGCTAGGCGCCGATAAATAAGCCAAGAAGTAGCCTATATATCTACTTGCGATGAGTTATTACAAATGTGATATGTAGGGTAATATTAAATTCATAGTTTCAGTAATGTGTTTGCTGCCTTTGTTTCTGTGTGTGTGTGTGTGTGTGTTTTGTTTAAATTTTATTTAATTATCGTATGAAAAAGGCGCCACTATCCTTAAAATAGTCGTAGCGGGAGGGGTTTCCTCCCCCCCCCCCCCCCCCCCCCCCGTGTACGCGGCTATGTCATTCATAAAGCGCAAGAGAATATCAAATCTGAATACAAAGATACATACCCAACTATTCGCACGATTTGTATATACATTTTCTAGCTATCCTCGTCTACCCCACCCACTGACTTAATCATTAATCATTTAAACACGTGAGGGCGGCCTTGGGAATACGGCAAAGGGCGATAAACGTTTTTTCAAAAAAAAAATTTCAGACGAAAAAAAGTCAGATAAGTGATCAAAAATGCAAAAAAAAAAATTAAAAAAAATGAACAAATGTAAATCCATCCGAAAACATTTTAAATCAAACATTAAATAAATGAAAAACGGCGGACAACAAAACAAACGATAGAACATTACGTCTAAACTACACCATATAAAATGAATAGGAAAATAAAACAAAGCAAACATGAATAATACTGTTGCAATTATTTGACGTACTTATTCCATATATACTCTACACTCTAAATGTTTAGACTCATATCTCTGTGCTGCTCTCACAAATTAAGAGAAAGACTTATATTAGAATTATATTATTTCGATGTGATAAATAAAGGGGGATAATTTTACATTTTATAAGGGAAACAACTTACACATTCTTTTGTTGATTAACGTGTACCTAAACAGTACACACATTGTAATATCTATTACATTATTATTATAATTTTCTAAAAACAACTTATACGTTCGAAATATATCATTTAAGAGATAAGTTACGATATAAAAATTTAACGAAATTGCTTTTGTATTTAAAAACCTAAGAACCATTTAAAGATGTTATATATATTGTTATATACTGTGTGCCTGATCTGTAATAAACACCGGGTAATTATTCCTTTTCTGCTTTAAAATTATTTTATTTAAGGAATTATCGTCTTGGGAGAATTGAGACAGATTTAAAGTAGTAATACCTTTTTTTTTACTTGTAGCTTACTTTCATTCATTTAAGATGGTTTACTAATACATTTAAACATTACATGTCTGAGGCAAAAAAAAAATATTTTTGGGAAATAAAAAGTCAAATCAAATTTTAATGTTAAAATTGCATGTCAACATGTCAACAGAATATACAAGAAACTGGGAAACACATTTATTTAGATTGTACACAAAGCAAATCAAACACTTGCGAAAATATAAAAAATCACCAATCAAATAGCCACAACACTTAACTAACAAGACTAGACAAAAAACAGAAGACGAAAAAAGACATGTAGCAACGGCTATTTAAAGATCTATATATGACTCCGTGTATTCAATGACATAATACTGGGTGGAAATGTAGATAGTAAAACAATTGAAATCACATAGGTTAAAATATTTTACCGTTTTGAATTATTTTGAAGAAAAATAACATAGTAAACATGTGTTCACCCTACAATAGACGTTGCACATAAACATTGTTTTTAATCATACTTTAGGTTTTGTTATGGTTTAAACACGTAACACCAAGAAGACGTTTTGAAATTATGTTTGCATTCCAATGCTGAGCATTAATAAGAAACGTATAGTACATGATTTATAGAAATAGCTAATAATGTGTTGAGCCTAAATTGATTTAAAACAAACTCTGATTACTGTGTCTGATGTCAAACTATACATAAAACGCAAGATAAAATATTATATTTTTTAAACTGGGATATTAAAGCAAGCTATTGTAGAAGAACGTTAAAATATGATATAACTGATGCTCATTATCTATACACGAAATGCAAAGATTGTAAACAGTATAATCGTGAAGATCCCAGTGTAGAAAATAGATAATTTAAATCACGTTATGTGGTGAGGCTTTTAATGAAACCCCAACAGTTTTATCACAAAGTTTACCTAATGAATAATATTGAGAAAGATTACTGCGAGTTGGTGTATGCTTGATAGTACTTCTAGAGTACAAGTCGAAAATTATTGGGTCATACACGTGACGAGCGGTTGTTACCAACGATGGCTTTTTAGCTTAATCTGCTAGAAGTTTTATAAAAGAAACACATCCTAACTTTTAACCACAGCTGCTACAAAAATACAGATAATTTTTAATGAAATGTTTGGATATGAATGATACAGACGATAAATATTAAAGGTAAAAAGTAAAGTTAGTCACCTCAGTTGAAGATCAAAATTCTATTCAGTTTTTACCTCTACATATAAGATGGTTGTATTGTCAGTACTCTGAGACAATATTTACAGCATTAATTTGATCGGTGTCAAGTAAACTTATTTAAATATAGATCATGTCGTCTCCATTACCATAGACCTTGAACGATTAAATGTAGAACTACTGCCTAGTCTTTATAAGGGTGGTAAGTAAGGTCTAAGGGGTCAACCATTTAAAATGTCCACAACAATTTCGGATTTTAGCCACCCCCCCATATGGACGTCTACAAAAATGTAGTAGACCTCTAAACATTTACATCCAATTTACTATGTTAATAACATGTATTGTTTCAAACTCAAAGAAGTGTTAAAACAGTTGCATGCTGTTCTTTTAATTTACTTAACAACAGCTCAAGGTGAAAGTGCTACTCACCGCTTTATAGAAGTGACACGAAACTAAATACAATTTGCCAAATGTGAAACACATTGACCAAATTATTCGATGTTCATCGCAAAACAAATACACACTACATAACATACGCAGTACTAATATGCCTGTGTGAATGCTATTAAACTAAATGTGAACCAACACGAATATATTCGCACTTAAAGCTGCTGATCTAGAAAGGTAAAAGAAGCAAACAAATTTTAAGCCTTACATTGATAGGGCACATACTTAGTATGGCATACTATAAATATATATTTAATGTATCTATGAATATGCACTGTTACGTCTATTTATAGTAGATTTATGGATCAATAAGAACGACCATATGAAACGAAAAAAAAAATATTCAATAGATACACCATACACACTTGCTGAAATTCATTAAAAACAAACTGAACAGATGCGAATATTTAATACGGTTAAGTATAAATAAATATTCTACTATTAAAAAATAATAATTTGTGTATGTGCCAGTTCGTTCTGGAAATTTTGCGGATATAATAAAATAGTATAGAGGAATATAAACAACACTGTGCTAAAGAAATGCACCGAGTTACCTAGTTATCTCCCGTTTGTTAGGGGAAACAACTCTTACAATACAACTATTATTAAAGTTAACAAAATGTGGTCGCCAAGATATAATACATATTATACATTATAATGCACATATTTTTTTTGTGATGGAATACATTTTAATTTTTATACAATCAAAATTAAACACCAGAGTTTTATACTAAAATCTTTATTAAAATCTTTTATTTATAAAATCTGTTATTATAAGTAACTGTACACATCTTTATTATTACTCCTCTCATCTGATGTTCTAGGATTAAAGTCTTACGCTTATATTCATTAGTATATATATATATATATATATATATATATATATATATATATATATATATTATATAAAACAAAAGTACATTTATGTAAAAATAAAGTAAAAATAAATTAATAAAGTAAAATAAATTGAAAGAATACTGTTTTACAAACGAGTTAGGTCAGTGTCATTTAATGGCTCCTTTGCATAATTAATTGTATCTTTTTCGGGCAGTTTCTTTTTCACGAACATCTACACTCGCTAATCGGGTTACATGTATCTCAAATTTTGCTTGTATGACAAAGCACATTTTAGCTAGCTCAACAGCTCGTATCCCAACACTCTCTTATATTAGGGCACTCTTATGTTGAGGTACCACTGTATGTAAAATTCTACACTTCAATAAAGAACCAAACGACTCCGTGTTTTCAATGACATTATACTGGATGGGAAAGTAGATATTAAACAATTTAAATATGAGAGGGTAAAATGTTACCTTTTGGTATAGTATAAAGAAAAGCGGTATTGTAAAAATGTGTTCACTTTTCAACAGACGTTGTACATAAACATTTTTTACGATCATATACTAGTTTTGGCCGAAAAGAGTTATACAGACCATAGTTAGTACGGGATTTAAAAACATAACACAAGGAAGACTTTTTGAAATACATATTTGAATTGCAATACTGAGCATTAACTAAAAAATTAGGGTATATGATCAATATAAATAGCACATAATTTCTTGAGCCTAAATTGACTTAAAGAAAATAGAATTACTATTCCTAATGTTAAACTATAAATTACATTTCCATTGTAAATTTTCATTCCTAACTGTGATATTCAAATTCAACCTTAAACATATTATGCTTTATATTATGCTTTAACTGATGTTCCTTATTTTAAAGCGTACATCACATTGCTTTTACAAATCCACTTTATTATATAAACATATGCACTTTGGTAGTGAAGCTAGATAAGTGTTTCTTCTATTAAATCACCATTATTGTTTTTATACCTAACTTCCGGTATAACAAATTAGATATCTTCAGATGGAAATGAATTGATTGTAAAGAGAGGCCATATCTTAACTTCTGGAATATTTAAATGTGTGTTAAGTGGTCCTGGTCAATTTTAAGATCATGAGAACAATGACATACACTTTAGAGAAATTCCGCCGCATGTCCTCCAAAAAAAGTGCATGTATTTTACATATAAAGTAAGGTAGAAACATTCTTAAACTGAAATTCCAGAGTTTCATATTGACCTTGGAATAGCGCTAGAATTAGTAATGGCTGCAACTTTCTCGACTGTTAATGGCTTAGTTTTCAACACATTTTATTCAGTTTTGAATACACAAATTTAAAAAACGGTCGGACTCTCATGTGAACTGCATTATGTGTTAAATTAATCAAACTTTACCTGATCAACCTACCTCACCTTCAATTTTAGTTTCCTTATCCTCACATTATTTTGAATTGCCATTTAATTATGAATGTAAACTTTCTTCTTTGTAAAAAAAAAAAAAATAGTTTTTCTATATGCATATTGTGTAGACACTTTTCAGTGAACAAAACAATTGTAATACTAAAGCAAACATGGCTAGGCACGCTGACGCTGTAAGGTTCTCTGGGTTTTACTGTCAATTGTAATATTGATTGACTATTTAACGTGGCCATGTCATTCGTGAACAGCGAGTAGGCCTACACGGTCTTCTCCAGGTTGATCTCCATCAGCCAGTTACGTCAGTACTCGGCAATACAGGCCAGGTTAGATTGTAACTTCACTCTCTGCTGAGCGATAGTGACACTAGTCTATCAGTCTGTTATTTGACAAAAAAAAAAAAAAAAAAAAAAAAAATGTAACCAAAATGATGTAGATCTAGTCGTTTTTTTCTAAATTAAAAACTCAAAATAACCACGTTTGTTATAGAAGACGGTTTGTTATAGAAACACATGCAGTGAAAAGTTGAGTAAATGTAATATAAAGACGTCACGTTGATTAACCAAATGTATAATCTTGATCACTAGACAGCTACAACTGACAGTAGAAAGTTCGGTCTACAGCATCTTCAATTAAAAAAAAAAAGTTCTGCCCGCGATCTCTAACTGTTTATGAAAAACGGAGGGTCAAAAAAGTTTTTAAAATTGAGGGGCAAGGTACACAGCGTCACGGCGCGATCACTATTTCAATAGAGGACTATTGTAGATAGTCTTAGCTAACCGATTAAGAGAATGATATGTTAAAATTATATTGTTTCGATGTGATAAATGAAAGGGACTTAACTTACATTTACATTTTGTAAGGGAAACAACTACACTTTCTTTTGTTGATTAATGTGTACCTAAAGAGCACAAAAATAGTAATTAGATATTACATTATTATATTAATTTTCTATTACTATTATGTATGTTAGTATGTATCGTTTAACAGATCAGATTTAATATAAAAGGTAAATAAATTGCTTTTGTATTCAAAATCATAAAAACCATTTAAAGATGTGACATCATTTCTTACATACTTTGAGCTTTGTCTTCTGCGTATGCTCCGGTTGGTACATACTTTTCTTACATTACTTTATTTTGTGTCAAAAAGTCTTTGCCAAGGGTCAATTTTATGTCATGGAAAGTTTTGGAATGATAGATCAGTAATGTGTATTACAGAGACACTTCTCCCACGGTGGTTTCTATTTCTGTCTACAATGTGAACTTTTGACTCCTCAGCTAAGGACAGAGCACAGTAAACTAAGCAGTCAAGAGAAACCTAGTTTGCACACCTTATTTTAGTCTAGTTCTTATGCCATTTAATTTTCTCCATTTGATTATTATATATGCAATTGATGTTCATGTCTTTGATGCTGTGTAAAATCTATCAAATAAATTATTATTACTGATAAAAAAAAAAAAAAAAAAAAAAAAAAAAAAAAAAAAATGTATCAAAAAGTTAAGCTGTTATCTGGAAATGTTGCTATATTTTGTCATTTGTTATATTTAACCGCTTAACGTGTTCCCCTTTTGGTTATTCCTTCTAATATATTTAACCCCCACATATAATTTGCCACTAAGTAAAGTATTATCAACCTACCAGTGTAAAATAAGGTGTAATGTGTTTTAAGGTAAATAAAAGTTTTAAAAAAAATATATTTTTGATGACGATTCTAAAGTATAATCTTTAAAATCAACTAATAATAAGTCACAAAAAGCTGATCTACATCAGAGGTCGGCAACCATTTGAGACGGAAGAGCCAAAATATCAATTTACAATATCTCCTAGTTTTTAAAGAGCCACTAACATTTTTTTTTCTTCAATTTAATGGTATTTGATTAGCATTAAGTAAATGGATTTATACTAATGTGTTTAAGTATGAAATAATATTTAATTATATTAAAACATAAGTATGTTTTCACAACATATAATAAAGTATTTAACTAGCTCTGCTAGGATGCTAGGATAAAATAAATCAAATTATATATATATATATATATATATATATATATATATATATATATATATATATATATATATATATATATATATAATATATAAATATATATATATAACTATAACACTATTCCTACCTATTTTAGAAGCTAATAGCTAAAAAAAACATGTCACAAAAGTCAACACAATGTACACTGACACATAAGACAATGCCTTCTGAAGAAAAGAAAATAAATACAATTGAAAATATTTGAAAAAAAAAAGTAGCACTTCGGTAGTAGAAAGCATGGAACTACTGCCACGGGGCTGGCCACATCGCAGTTGTGGAGGTGGGTCTAGTAACCAAGCAGCTATCAGCTGTCTGTATACACTCTACTCCACCTATTCTTAATTTTGATTGTTCTAGATTGTTTTAGATTGTTCTTAAAAGCCAAAGTTAATAGGCACCCCGCATAAAAGAGGCATGGCTAATTTAAGCCTGTCTACTTAAGCAAAGATTGTGAATTAAGATCGATCTCTAGGTGGTTGGCGGTCTATATCCAGCAGGAATAACATAAACGGCATATGTTCAGACGCTAAAATGGACAGACCTTACGACAAAAAAGTGACTCGCACACGCCCGGCGCTGAGCTAGGCGCCGATAAATAAGCCAAGAAGTAGCCTGTATATCTACTTGCGATGAGTTATTAGAAATGTGATATTTAGGGTAATATTAAATCCCTAGTTTCAGTAATGTGTTTGCTGACTTTGTGTTTGGGCGCCACTATCCTTAAAATAGTCGTAGGGGGAGGGGTTTCCTCCCCCCTGCTCCCTCCCCTTAAATCTAAATACAAAGTGTGATACATACCCAACTACTCGCACGATGTGTATATACATGTTCTAGCTAACCTCGTCTACCCCACCCACTGTCTTAATCATTAATCATTTAAACACGAGGGGGGGGGGGGGGGGCTTGGGGATACGGTAAAAGGCAATAAACGTTTTTCCAAAAAATATTTCTGAAGAAAAAAATCTGACAATGATAATAGTGATCAAAAATGAAAAAATAAATAACAAATGTAAATCCACCAAAAAAAAAACATTTAAAATCAAATATACATAAGTTCATAAACGTAGAGAATATAACATTACAATGTACAATAAATACCAACTGTGAAAAACAGAACAAAAACTACACGAAATTAGAACAATTGAATTTGGTATTTTATTTTAGATGGGAGAAGATTTTAGAACTATTAACTTTCTTTTATTTTAATACGTGATGGTCCTTTCAGTGAAATTTGGCGATAGAAAATTTTGTTAAATGGGTAATAAAACGCTAGTTTTTGTGTTTTTTTTTTCTACGTGAAAATCTTTCAGGTGAAAAGTTCTTAGATTATGCTTCATAAGAAGATATTATAAAATCATCAAATTCTGAAGGTTTTTGCAAAACCCTAAATTGAGTCAAGTAACTTACCAATCGGATGATTTAGAATATGTGTATATGAAATTCCGTGCACCTAACTAAACTGGTACTCAAATAATTGTGCTAACACACATAAATCACAGTTTAAAAAAAAAATATATATTTAAGGATTTACAGCGTATTTTTTTCCTTTATAATCGCTTTGGTATTACACAAATCATTATCGTCTTGTGAGAATTGAGACAGATTTACAGTAGTAATACTTCTTTCTTACTTGTAGCTTACTTTCATTCATTTAAGATGGTTTACTTATACATTTATACATTATATGTCTGAGGCGAAAAAAATGTATTTTTGGGAAATCAAAAGTCAAAAAAATTTTAATGTTAAAATTGCATGTCTACATGTAAACAGAATATATAAGAAACTGGGAAACACATTTATTTAGATTGTACTTTAGTCCACAAAGCAAATCAAACACTTGCGAAAATATTAACCCGTATTATCCCAAGGTCTCAAACTTTTATAATTTTTTGATATGGTTTAGCTTTTGAGCACTGAATGAAGGAATGACTATAGATTTTTTTTTTAAATCAATACTTTTTTAAATATCGATTTTTTTAAAAAACGTCCCATAAATGGGACGCTAGCAACGAACGGCCCCATGTACATGTATTGGGAAAAAAAAATCATTTCTCACGAAATATGGCTAATCAGGCAAAAATTAAGCTGTTAACTGATTTTGTATTGTTAGATCAATGATTACATTGTTTAGGACAGCTAAAAATACTGATAAAGTTCAATTGGGTTAGCCATACCATGGTCTAAAATGCAGAAATTATGTTCAAATGTCTAGTTTTCTTTCAATCTAGCATCCATCAAAGTGAACAACACTTGGAAATAAGTAAAGATGTGACTAGTACATCAAATTATACACACACGATCACAAATATTGTTATTATTCATCAAAAATGTAATATAATTAAATATAAATAATTGAGTTGGGGGGGGGGGGGGCGTACTTGAAACTTTCAGGGGGGAGGGGCTTACATTTTCGGGAGAAGGTGGACACTGAGAAAAGTATGTTTTCTATATGAATTCCATTTTGTTCTGTGGACAGAGCCCCCCCCCCCCCCCCCCCCCCCCCCCCCCCCGCATGGGATAAACTCTCCCTTCAGTGAATTTGCAAAAGACGATCCGGTCCAGTCCCAGATGTCATCCAGCCATCTATTCTTTTGTTACCCTCGCTTTTCCCCCCGTCCCGTCCCCCCTCACAGGCGTACATTAGGACATCAGCCATCTTATTTCTAGGGCACGGATCCATCTCTGGGGTCCTGTATTGAGTGTTCATGGCTCTCATCCATGTATGCACCTCACTATGTGCACAGCTCACAATCTAGCACCAGCTATCCCCTTACTAAGCTTCGTAAAAGTTATCAAAGTAAATCTGGTATCGGGAACCTTTGGAAGGGAATATTATTGGGGCATGACAACAGTACACAGCTATTTCACATTTCTACTATATGTTGCTTGAGTTCTCTTATATGAAGAGTGTTAACATCGTTTTACCTAAATCATGACCATTGTTATTATTCTGGTGTGTTATAATTTTAATATCACACACTAGTAAATTTACAGCAATACTATATTAGTGTATATTCAATGGTATTAAATACTTCAGTTAGTGTAATTCTGAAAACTTAAAAATAAAATTTAAGTTTTTCAATATTTTCAATTTTTATACAATAATATATAAGTAAATATAGGTCAAGGTCATAATTAAATACCTATAAATACTACTTAACACCCCAAAATCAACAGTTAACAAAGTCGACAATTGTTTCACCATGAATTACCATTTACCATAAACAATTGCATCTGTGTTTCTCACTAGAGTCAAATAAATGTGACCTTTGTGTAACAATCTACATGGGGCCTTTCGTTGCTAGCGTCCCACTTATGGGACGCTTGTTGTACACTTGATATAACGAAGTAGTAAAAAAAAAATTGTTATTCTTAAATTTTTATCAGATAGAAATATGGTACTGCTACAAATGTTAAATGTATTTTGCACTAAAAATGTTAATATTTTAGAAGATATGCATCTTCCTGTGCGCATGTTTTCTTTTTTCCGCCATTTTGACAAGACCTGCAAAGCCGGCGCTATAACATTTTTCTAAATTAATTTTTTTCAAAAAACACACACAAATTCAATAGTCTAACCATTTTCAAATACAATGAAACATAATTTGTGTTTTAACTAGTTTTGAATAATTTTTAGCAATTTTTTACCAAGCGTCCCATAAGTGGGACGCTAGCAGAATATGGGTTAAAAATCATTAATGAAATAGCCACAATAAATTATTCAATCAAACTTAACTAACAAGACTAGACAAAGAACAGAAGACGAAAAAAGAAATGTAGCAACGGCTATTTAAAGATCTATATAGAAATATAGGAAGAAAATCAGATTTTATTCTAAACAAACTCTGATATCGAGTTAAAAGAAATATTTCAAGAAAAATTAAGACATAGCCAAGACATAGTAGTAAATAAACATATAAATGTCTAAAAATATATGAGTGTTACTTAACCTTTTTCCTTACAATAAATTTTTAGGTATGTAAGTTGCACAATTCTAACTTTTGTTTTGCATTTGATTAATGTATTGTTTCTTTAATATTCTTTCAAACATTACCGAATACCTATTTATGTATTTATTTATTTCTGAAGGTGTTTGTCTTGTGTTACTTTGATATCGTCTTTTCATGTCAGACTGTCTGTATAAGGTCACCAAACAATAGTACATTACGTAGGCACACATCAATCATACCAAACAATACAACATTATATACCGATTCCTAATCTGTCAAAGAGTGATGTCATTTTGGATATCCATACGTAATCGTAGGCCTGTTGGAGATCGAAGGACAGCACATAGGTGGTAACCTCTGTGTGGAAACAGCCAGTGATTTCCCTTATCAACTGAAGAACGGAGTCCACTGGCTGCCGTCCCCACCAAAAGCCCGCTTGACACGAGTCTATCAGTCTGTTATTTGACAAAAACCAAAACAAGCGGGCATTGACCAGCCTTTCCAAGAGCTTGCTGATGTTAGAGCAGAGATAGAACGGTCGGTAGCTCTCAGGTGAGCCCAGATCAAGATCCGTGGCAATTTTATAAAACAATTCATGGTATTTCAAGTTTATTTTTAAACATTTTAGTACGTGCTTTTTTAACTATAAGTTAACCATTACTATATTATTTTTAAATTAAAAAAAAAATGATCGGCAAACGTTGTGTGTATTCCATAATTGTTACTACGTAAATAGCGATTTATTTTTATGAAAAAGTCCTAGTAAGCTAATTTATTTTTCAGAATTATCATTATGTTTTCAGCCAATGATAGAAAAGTTTGACCTAATAACCAACTTTATCCAAGAAATAGATGTTTTTTTTTTCCCATTCAATTTTTTTATACATTCTAGTTTATTTATTGGACAAGCGCAAATAATAAAGTATAAAACATATTCAGCTCACTTCAATATATTAAACGTGTGTAAGTGCAAGATTAATTATAATAATTATATTCCGTTACATTAAAATAAAAAATATATCCAAGAACTCGTATATGAATTACGTTTTAGAAAAAAATAGCAAGTTGGTAGACACATGTCTAAAAAAATAATTAGACACACAGTCGATATTTACGCAAGCGTGTTTTATATAAGTTGAACTAAAAGAACGTTGCCTTTCATAATTTGTGTACAATATAACACATTTTTATATTCGCTTATATCGCTTCTCCGCCCATTGTCTAATATTAAAGTATAAAATGTGTGGATATACACGGATCCTAATAACTGGGTTTGTCGTCCCAATCTGGGTTCTAGGGGTCGGGAGACGTTCACATCAACTTATCTAGGATAAAATGCAACCCTAAGATAAGACCGATGTAGGGTAGCGCCGACCATAGTTTCTTCCAGTCCCCCTCCCCCCTCTTCCCCGAAGAAAGTCTAACCCCGCCCCTAACGAAATGGAATTTTTATACAAAACATATACTTTTACAAGTGTACGCTCCCCCCGGAAAATGTTGTCCGCCCTGCCCACACCCGAGAATATCAAGTGCCCCCCCCCCCCCCCCCCCCTGAGGAAAAAAGTCTGGAAGAAACACAGGCGCTGACATATCCCTCGAACGCATTTTTATCTCGTGAAGAGGCACCGAGTGCTAGTACTTAGGTGGTTTAAATGTACGAGTAGATTATCATATGTTTTAGATTTTACCTATGAATAATCCTAGGTAGGATGTTACGTTTAGTCACCATCAAACTTACGATAATATCGACGATTATATTCAATGATCAACTCGACTACTTAATTTTAACAACATGCAATTATTCATCCCTCAACTACTTAAAAAGCATCATCCAAATCAACTTTTCTAGCAATGCTACTTCTCAACTTTCTCTACTTGCGATTTTCAACACACGATTACTTAACCCCCATCTACCAATCAGCAGCTAATTAACTCTCGACAACTCAAACAGTTTTACTTTCAACCGATATCCTAAACTCAAGAGATTCAATACTACTCAACCGCACAATACTATGAGCTCTCCTCACATCTTTAAGCTCCTTTTTGCAACCAAAAGTCTCAACGTAATCTACCGACTCAAGACCAAAGACAACACACTTCGATATCTCATCTCGATACTCCAGCACAACGATACCACCTCACCAACCTACCACAAGCTACACTTCCTAGGATGAAATCTACCATCAACGACAAAACTACAGATATCTACGATACCTCAACAACACAGGACCCGCTACATCATCACTACAAAACCAACTCAACAACACAGGACCCGCTACATCATCACTACAAAACCAACTCAACAACACATGACTCGCTACATCATCACTACAATACCAACTGAACAACACAGGACCCGCTACATCATCACTACAATACCAACTGAACAACACAGGACCCGCTACATCATCACTACACAACCAACTCAACAACACAGGACCCGCTACATCATCACTACAAAAATAATCAGCAAATTGTGTTTCTATAGACACTGCCATTTCTCATAAAACTGCAAACCAAACGACATCACTTTAATACTAAGTACTTCAGAACGTTCCAACTACAACTACAAACTAAGATTAACCACTTCCCATTGAAGCTTGTTTTAAATGCAAGAAGAATTGACACAAAAAAACGAGAAGCGATCATTCACTGTTTTTGTGATGGTATGTACTTTATAGTAACTTCAAGGCAAAATTTCACATGGATGAAACAACAAGGAAAAAATATTTTATGGAAATTGTTTCCCTTTAAATCTAAAAATATATGTAATACTATGTAAAGGTTTTTTTTCCAAAACCAAAAGCATGTACATCATATAAAAAGATCTACTAATGTAGCTTAATGAAGAAATAAGCATAAATATATTTTAGATACACATAATACACATTTTAGAAATTAGCGTATATAACAAAATGAAAAGAGGATACTACATAAGATTAAAAAAAAAATTCTTTGGCTTATTATCACATAATAAAAATATAACTAGCTGCTAAGAAAGTGTAAAATATTTAAATGACTTAGATCAGGGGTCGGCAACCTTTTGAGACTGAAGAGCCAAAAGTAACAATTTTCAAAATTTCCCAGTTTTTAAAGAGCCACTAACATTTTTATTTCAATATATTATTATTTGATTAGGATTAAGTAAATAAGTGTGATTTGTGTTTTAAATAAATAGTTTTAAATATGAAATAATATTTATTCATATAAAAGCATACACAAGTTTCGCCAGATTAATAAACTTAGTAATCAAATAATATAGCCATAGGACTATCCCAATCCACTTTAGAAGCTGTTCATTTTTTCTTCGAAAAAGTCGACCCTTGAGCAGTGGCAAACATGGGTCTGTTGCCAAGGGGCTGTGGGGCTGGGCCTGGTGCCCAAGCTGCTGTCAGCTGTCGGTATACTTTCTACTGCACATATTCTCAATGTTCTCTGATACGTGTTTTAATTCTGTTTAAAGTTGTTTTTCTTTACATTATGATATTTGATATGAGTTTTGAAAATGAAATAACATAACTATTAATATTTGTGCAAGGAGCTCGAGAGCCGCATCTTGACGGCAAAAGAGCCGCATGCGGCTCGCGAGCCGCAGGTTGCCGACCACTGACTTAGATTGATTTGCAACAAACTTCTGTAAACGTACGAATGTGCGATAATACAGAAATGTAAAGAAGTACATGTAACGTAAAATAATAAATAAAATCAAACTATTTCCACACAAAATTTGACCCCCATCCCAAAACGTAATTATAACAATTTGGAAAAGCCATAGATCATTGTAAAGAAATAAAAATAGTAGGCAAATCCTGTCTAGATAAAGTTATCTCCCATAGTATTTTTCTTATGACAGCAGGGAAATTTTCAAACGATAGTAAATCGATTGAGCAAACAAATATGAAATAGAAATAAATTAACAAATTTATGATTAGAAATAAATATTTTCATTAAAATTAAGGTTTAATTATTTAATGTTGAATTAATCGTATAAGATGACTTAACCTTTAGAAATTTTGTTAAAAACTCTAAAATGATAAACCATCGTCGAATTACAATAGATAGTATTTCATATTGTTAGATTTATATTTTAGTCAATGCTATTACTTTCCCTAGAAACATTTTTATTTTATTTTTGTAAATGCAACTAAAAGTAACGGTATTTAATTAACATTTAAAAATAGTTTTTTTTTTTCATAACGCAGTTTATGTACTCTCAGTTCTCAACAGTTATTAAATGCACACACATTTGGCTATAATAATAGTTTTAATATAGCGACTAAAGCGTTTACATTAACTATATAGTTTAAATTTTAAAAAAAATGCTTGTTTTTGTTTTTTTAAATATCGTTTGTGCACATAGAGTTCACATGCATTGACTGTGATTGAACCGTTTTTACTCATTGTTACATAGATCTCACACACGCTAGGTAGCGTCAATATCTGGTCCAAAGGTTCACTGGCTTTCACTGTCAATCGTAAACTTGACCGGCTCTTTAACGTGGCCATGTCATTCGTGAACAGCGAGTACACGGTCTTCTCCAGGTTGATCTCCAACAGCCAGTTACGTCAGTACTCGGCAATACAGGCCAGGTTAGATTGTAACTTCACTCTCTGCTGAGCGATAGTTTTGTTTGTCCCCTGGACCCACGTCATGAGACCATCCGCTAATTACACCTTCCCAACATCCATCTCCGTATCGAGATCGTTGATACAGCATAGAAAGAGCGTGCAACACAGAGCTGATCCCTGTGGCAGACCATACTCGATCGTTATCAGATCAGATAGGTCAGTTCCTACCCTGGTCCTGACAATACAAGCGTCCAGAAAGTCTGTTGGTCACCGGTACATGTTCTTACACACGCCCATTTGACGGAGTTTTAATATCAATTTGGATCTCCATACCTTATAGTAGGCCTGTTTCAGATCGAAGGACAGCACATAGGTGGTGACCTTTGTGTATAAACAGCCAGTGATTTACTTAATCAACTGAAGAACGTGCGGGATATTATTAGTACTTTATAAATTTACATGCGTTTTTGAGAAATCATGTCCTCAATTTTAGGGTCCTAGGGGCGTAATTTAATTAAGCTAATTTAGGTCTCTAATTGCTAGTTTTTATGATTGCATCTGAAATTGTTAGGCGAAAATAGCCAGATCTCTAGAGCAATCAGAAGTGGGCTGATTTTCGTTGTCAATTTTAACAACAAACAAACAAACGCGAAGCTGAGTTAAGAATAACGTGATAAAAACTCAAAATAACCACATTACAATTAGATCTTTAAATAACAGAGTGTGCATCATTATAATGTGCTCGCTTGGTCAGGTGTGTAGGGCTAACGGTCAGCACGACCACACAAAGAGAAAGAGGCGGTTTGTTATAGAAACACATGCATTCAAAAGTTGAGTAAATGTAAAAAAATGACGTCACGTTGATTAACCGAATTTATAATCTTTGATCGCTAGACAGCTACAAATGACAGTAAAAAGTTCGGTCTACAGAATCTTCAATAAAAAAAAAAATAACTGCCCGCGATCTCTGACTCTTTATGAAAAATGGCGGGTCAAAAAAGCCTTTAAAATTGAGGGGCAAGTTACACAGCGAACATTCTTTCAATAAAGAACCATTTTAGATAGTCTTAGCTAACCGATTAAGAGAATGATATGTTAAAATTCTACAATTCATAAGGGAAAGATAAGTGATGTTATGAAAATGTCCATACATTGCTTTTGTATTAAAATCTTAAGAACCATTCAAAGATGTTATATCATTTCTAATGTAGTTTCTGCATGACATTGTTTTAACGTTGAATAGGCTCTTCTTTAAATTATAAAGACAACTATAACCAAGAAACGACTGACCCAAAAAAAATCCATTAATATTTTTAGACTATTATTCGCAACTATACAAGTTCGAAGAGAAACAAACATACAAGACAAATACCTTAAGTTTATTAAACCCTTACATGACAGCGACAAAATTAACATTGACACCCCACGTCAGTCAGTCGACATAACCAAAACCATACTCAAACCCCTATTATGGACATGGTCATGCATGATAGCATTACAAGAGGTGAAAGAGCAAAGGTAGACACTGTGAGCACCGAAAGCTCTATCACACCATCAGCCCTACCTACTGGCCACCTAAAGAGGCCGTCTGACGTATCACCTACTTTGGTCATGACAGCAGTGGAACTCTGTAACTCAAATAACCCTAACCCTAATCTTAAAGAAACCCCGCCAGTGTTTCTTCCAGACTTTTTTCTCCGGGGGGGGGGGGGGGCACTTGAAATTTTCTGGGGGGGGGGGGGGGCGGTAGTACAGTCCTGACAAACATCTTATACATTTCTATACAAAAGTTGTCCTGTTTGTCTATAGAACGATATATGTAGGAAATTTAAATCCCCCCAAAAAGATTTTAAATCCCAAATTAAATAAGTGAATAATGGCTGACAGCAAAACAAACGATATAACATTACCCCTAAAGTTTAGGGCCTAAAATAGTCATTATTAAAAGAATATAAAAATAAAACAATACAAACGAATAATGCTGTTGTAATTGTTTGCCGTAATTATTCTTTACACAATAATTACATAAAATAAAATTGATAAGTCACATTGTCATGTCTCTGTGCTAAGCTCACCGATTAAGTTAAGACGTAAATGAGAATACTGTTGCTGCAATGTAATAAATATATATCTATAAGGGAAACAACTTATACATTCTTTTGTTGATTAACCGGTGCATTAGTAGTACAAAAGTAGTATACATCTATCAAACTATTATATTCATGTTCGTATACTAACTAAACGATTCGTATATAGCATTTGATAGATTTATTTTGATATCAAAATATAACAAAATTGCTTTTGTATTTACAATTGTGAAAACCATTTAAAGATGCTTTATATCTTGTTATATACCTTGTGACTGATCTTTGACAATTTTTCTACACTCCGTGAGATAGTCTGAATTATTCTTATTTGCAAATTAATTTTCTTCCTTTGATTATTATATATGCAATTGATGTTCATGTCCTTGATGCTGTGTAAAAGTATCAAACAAATTATTATTACTGATTTAAATGTTTAAAACAATTGAATTAAAAAAAAACTGTTTGAGGACTTTATAAATATAGATGCTTGAAAGGGAAGAATGTTTGCTTTGGTGTCTCTCGTTGTAATAACATAACTTTTCCGATTGTTTAAAATTTGTATCATTTTAATTCTCTGTAATCACACATTTATTTTAGCTCTACTTAAATACCCAAATTCCACCCCCCTCACCCACCACGCCGAGGAAAAAAAAATCCCTTGAATCATCGTTTAATAACATATTTGCATTTTCAGGTGTTTTTTTAATTTCATTAGTATTTTTTTTATATTTAGACGTTTTGTATTAGATATATGTATAAGTAAACCATCTTAAACCAATGAAAGTAGGCTACAAGTAAGAAAGACATATTACTATTGTAAATATGTATCAATCCTCACAAGCCAATGATGAAAACTGTAATACTTATTAAGCGAACATGCAAGGCAAACTGACGCAGTAAATTGCATGACTGAGGCGGGGAATAAATGTTTTTTACATGAATAAATGCAACTGTAATCAATAATATTTATTTTTTTGCAAAATAAACATAAAGGAACGGGTTGTAGCTGTATAGTTTTTTTTTTCAAAAGGTTGGAAGTGTATAGGCACATGTTAATATGCATCCCGTATAAAACAGGCATGGCTGAATTAAGCCTGTCTAGTCAAGCAAAGATTGTGAATTAAGATCGATCTCTAGGTGGTTGGCGGTCTATATCCAGCAGGAATAACATAAACGACAGATGTTCAGACGCTAAAGTGGACAGACCTAACGACAAAAAAGTGCCTCGCACACGCCCGGCTCTGAGCTAGGCGTCGATAAATAAGCCAAGAAGTAGCCTATATATCTACTTGCGATGAGTTATTACAAATCTGATATTTAGTGTAATATTAAATCCATAGTTTCAGTAATGTGTTTGCTGCCTTTGTTTCATTGTGGGTGTGTGTGTGTGTTTGATTTAAATTTTATTTAATTATCGTCTGAAAAAGGCGCCACTATCCTTAAAATAGTCGTAGGGGGAGGGGTTTCCTCTCCTCACCAATCCCCCCCCCCCTCCCGTGTACGCGGCAATGCCATTCATAAAGCACAAGAGAATATCAAATCTGAATACAAAATGAGATACACACCCAACTATTCGCACGATTTGTATATACATGTTCTAGCTATCCTCGTCTACCCCACCCACTGACTTAACCATTAATCATTTAAACACGTGAGGGCGTCCTTGGAAATACGGCAAAGGGCAATACATGTTTTTTTCCAAAAAAAAAATTTCAGACGAAAAAAAGTCTAATAATGATACAAGTGATCAAAAATGCAAAAAAAAAAAAAAAAAATAAAATAAAAAAAAAAAAATAACAAATGTAAATCCACCAAAAAAAAAACATTTTATATCAAACATTAAAGAAAAGAAAAACAGCGGACAACAAAACAAACGATAGAAAATTACGTCTAAACTGCTCCATATTAAATGAATAGGAAAATTAAACAAAGCAAACATGAATAATAATGTTGCAATTATTTAACGTACTTTTTCCATATACACTCTACGCTCTAATTGTTTAGACTCATATATCTGTGCTGCTCTCACAAATTAAGAGAAAGACTTATATTAGAATTATATTATTTCGATGTGATAAATAAAGGGAAATAAATTTACATTTTATAAGGGAAACAACTTACACATTATTTTGTTGATTAACGTTTACCTAAACAGTACACAAATTGTAACATCTATTACATTATTATAAGAATTTTCTAAAAACAACTTATACGTTCGTAATATATCATCTAAGAGATAAGTTTCGATATAAACATTTAACGAAATTGCTTTTGTATTTAAAAACCTTTAGAATCATTTAAAGATGTTATATATATATTGTTATATACTGTGTGCCTTATCTTTAATTAACGTTGGGTCATCTTTACTTTTTCTGCTTTAAAAATTATTTTATTTAAGGATTTATCGTCTTGGGAGAATTGAGACAGATTTAAAGTAGTAATACCTGTTTTTTACTTGTAGCTAACTTTCATTCATTTAAAAAAGTTTACTAATACATTTATACATTACATGTCTGAGGCGAAAAAAAATTATTTTTGGGAAATAAAAAGTAAAATCAAATTTTAATGTTAAAATTGCATGTCAACATGTCAACAGAATATACAAGAAACTGGGAAACACATTTATTTAGATTGTACACAAAGCAAATCAAACACTTGCGAAAATATTAAAAACCACCAATCAAATAGCCACAACAAATAATTCAATCACACTTAACTAACAAGATTAGACAAAGAACAGAAGACGAAAAGAGACATGTAGCAACGGCTATTTAAAGATCTATAAAGAAATATAGGAAGAAAATCAGATTTTATTCTAAAAATACTCTGATATCGATTTAAAAGAAATATTTCAAGAAAAATTAAAACATAGCCAAGACATAGTAGTTAATAAACATATAAATGTCTAAAAATATATGTGCGTTACTTAACATTTTTCCTTACTATGAATTTTCAGGTATGTAAGTTGCTAAATTCTAACTTTTGTTTTGCATTTGATTAATGTATTATTTCTTTAATATTCTTTCAAACCTTACCGAATACCTATTTATGTATTTATTTCTGAAGGTGTTTATTTGTCTTGTGTTGATTTGATTTCGTCTTTTCCTGTCAGACTGTCTGTATAAGGTCACCGAACAATATTACATTACATAGGCACACATCAATCATACCAAACAATATAACATTATATACTATATACCGATTTCTAATCTGTCAAAGAGTGATGTCATTGTGGATATCCATACCTAATCGTAGGTCTGTTTCAGATCGAAAGACAGCACATAGGATGTGACCTTTGTGTGGAAACAGCCAGTGATTTCCTTAATCAACTGAAGAATGGAGTCCACTGGCTGCCGTCCCCTCGTGTCTGTTATTTGACAAAAACCAAAACAAGCGGGCATTGACCAGCCTTTCCAAGAGCTTGCTAATGTTAGTAGTATTAGTACATTTTGTGAAAATGAGGTTTTATTAATTTGTTGTAGGAGCCCTCTTAACATGTAGTCGGTCAAAATAATATAAAACATGAAAGCTTTGTATAATTAATGGTGTGTCGTGTTATGATTATTTATATGGGTTTATTTTATTTATATTATTAATTTAAAAAAAAAATATGATTGATTTAATACATTTCCTAATTATACAATATCATTCTTTAGTAAATACTTATAAAAAAATAATACCTAAGAGAAGCGATTGTTTTTTAATTGTTTAGTACAAATCTATTAAAAATAGCTCATGATCCCCCCTATTTGATTATTTTAAAAAAGGGAAATAAGTCATGGAAGTGGTTTGAACATTTGCTATCTTTGATAAGTTTAATTGTAGGAGAAAGACCCGGATTTCACAGTGGTTTAAAAACAAAGGGAAAAAGAATATACAAGAGCGTGGGGTGGTGTCTAAAGAATAAAGATAATCCAACCGCAGCTACGGTAATTTTTTACAAAACAACCATCAAGTCAAAAATGAAAGAAAATGTACTTTTTTTTCACTATAAAAAAAAAATTTATTATGGTCGGCTCTGGGCACCTAAATGGCGTGGGCCCCCCCGCATTGCGGGGTCTGGCGGCACTGTAGTTCCGCCCCTGCGTCCAGAAAGTCTATTGGTCACCGGTACATGTTCTTACACACGCCCATTTGACGGAGTTTTAATATCAATTAGGATCTCCATACCTTATAGTAGGCCTGTTTGAGATCGAAGGACAGCACATAGGTGGTGACCTTTATGTGGAAACAGCCAGTGATTTCCTTAATCAACTGAAGAACGGAGTCCACTGGCTGCCGTCCCCACCAAAAGCCCGCTTGGCACGAGTCTATCAGTCTGTTATTTGACAAAAACCAAAACAAGCGGGCATTGACCAGCCTTTCCAAGAGCTTGCTGATGTTAGAGCAGAGGGAGAACGGTCTGTAGCTCTCAGGTGAGCCCAGATCCCTTGCTGTCTTGGACAGGGCGACCACCTCCACAATTTTACACCTGCTTTCATATTTCTATTGGTTGATGAGAGTTATAGAATTAAAGTAAAGACCCCGCAGTTGGAGGTAAGAAGTTGAAGGAATCAAAGATAAACTTAAGTATACTGCATTCTAATTTTTAAAAATATAAATTATCTAAAGATATTTTCAAGACAAAAAATATGTTGTTTTTTTTTGTAGCGATTATTACAGTTTAAAATTATTGATTGTTTTAAATTGTTAATTTAGTTAAACTTAAAGACTTAGACGTTGGTTCTTTCATTGTTATTGATATATTGGTTTTTAAATGTAATTAGCGTTGATACTAATACTAAGAGCAGTTTTATTGTTTTCTTCTATTAGTAAATGTTACTCTTCAACTACAATATAACTTGCAGATGCATACGCTTACTATTTTCCTAATTTTTAAGTTTTTGAAAATATTTGTCGAACTTAACAACAACTGCATCTCAAGGTAACAGTGCTATTCATCGCTAGAACTGAAAGAGAAACTCAATACATTTTGCTAAATGCGAACCATATGCACCATATTATTTGATTGCCAAACAAATGCAAACTAGATAACTATAAACAAATAATGGTAAATATATAGATGCATATTGATGACCTTAATGTACAAAATAAAAAAAAATAAAAATGAATCGACACACCACTGGGTAGATTCATTAAAAGCAAAACGAGAATATTTAATATGGTTTAATATGGTTAAGTAGAAATAAGTATTTTACTCCCTTCAACATATTGTATTTGTGTATGTGCCAGATTACAATCGAAATATTGCTGATAAGACGAAATTGAATAGAAGAGTATAAACAACACTGTGCTAAAAGAAGCGAGTTGTTAAATCCCTTGTGTTAGGGGAAATAACTTAACATATTTTTTAAAGTCAATAAATGAAGAACTCCAATAAGTACCACACATTTGTGTTAATGTATATCGTAGAAATAAATAACTTTTCATATGAATATTGGAAATTTGAGTGTTTTGTTAAAGAAATGTATATATATATATATATATATATATATATATATATATATATATATATATATATATATATATATATATATATATATATATACACATCTTCAATCTAATCACCAGAGCTTTCTTAAAAAATAATAGCTTTGTATAAGCTGAAGTAATATTCAATAAAGTTACGTTCTTTCTCGTCGTTACATGATAAAATATATGTATACTATATTTTATTCATAATATGTTTTATTCTATTCGCTTTTAATACTTATATCTCTTCTCGGCTTTTTGTCTTATATTAAACCGTATAATGTGTGTATTCACACGGATCCTAATTAATAGGTTCGAATTCGGGGGCCGGGAGTCGTTCATATCAATCATATCCAAACATCACTCGATCTGCCCTCGAGTAAGTTAACGTTAGAAAATGTTACATCTAACCCAGACCATAGCTGTTGTTTTATCAAAAAAAAAAAAATCATGAAGAGTGGAAGCAACAAAGAAAAAAAAAATAAACGAGAACTATCAAATAATGATGATGAGACATGTTTATTTTTTTTAACCGTACTAAATTCAAATGAAAAAAGTTATATTAGTTTTTTGTTAAAACACAATTAGAAACATGTGGTATAGGATTTGTACCAAAAATTGTAAACAGCTATTACTTAATTATATTAATTTTCTAATATAAAGTTATATGATCATATGTATTGTTTAAGAGATCAGTTATGATCTAAAAATGTAACGTAATTACCATGTGTATTCAAAATCGTCACTACCTTTCAAAGATGTGACATAATTTCTTACATACTTTGAGCTTGATCATATATAAATGTTTCGTCAGCTACTTGACATTCTCACATTATTTTATTGTCGGTGAAAAACCGGCTTAAAATTATCATTCAATATTTGTTCAATAACCTCACTCGGAGAAAAAGAAAAAAAAAAAAAAAAAAAGTCGGTGAAAAAACCCATTTATGACGAATCTAAAGTAGAAACTTTAAATCAACTAATAATAAGTCTCAAAAAGCTGATAGATCTACATCAGAGGTCGGCAACCATTTGAGACGGAAGAGCCAAAAGATCAATTTAAAATATCTCCTAGTTCTTAAAGAGCCAGCAACATTTTTTTTCAATTTAATGGTATTTGATTTGTATTAGGTAAATGGATTTAAAATAAATGGGTTTAAGGATGAAATAATATTTAAATTATATAAAAACATAAGCATGTTTTCACAACACATAATAAAGTATTTAACTAGCTCTGCTAGGATGCTAGGATGACAAAATCAAATTATAAGTAACTATAACTCTTTTCCTACCTAATTTAAAAGCTAATAGCTAAAAAAAAAATGTCACAAAAGTCAACCCAATGCACACTGACACATAAGACAATACCTTCTGAAGAAAATAAAATAAATAAAATTGTAAATATTCGATAAAAAAAGCACTTCGGTAGTAGAAAGCATGGAACTACTGCCACGGGGCTGGCCACATCACATTTGTGGAGGTGGACCTAGTAACCAAGCGGCTGTCAACTGTCTGTATACACTCTACTCCACCTATTCTTAGTGTTGTCTTATCTTGTCTAAAGTACTTTTGTTACAGTATAATATTTTTATGAATTATGAAATTAAAATAATATCATTATTATAGAACTGGCGGGCCGCATCCTTAGATCAAAAGAGCCGCATACGGCTCGCGAGCCGCGGGTTGCCGACCCCTGATCAACATTGAATGTAAATCTTTACATTTTTTAATTAGCTACTGATTGTTATGCTCTTTTAAAGTTTTTTTTTTTTTTTTTAACATAATGATGTTTACATGTAATTACAAAAACAATATTTACAGAGTTTTAATGGTTTTAAAGTCGCGATTCTGACTGTAAAATAACAAATATAATTATTCTCTATTTGAAGTTTGCTTCTTTTCATTTTTTGTAGGCAGTTTTACTATTATCTGTAGTGTTTGTATATTGTTGTAACTAAACTTACCCGGGGTATTTTGTTAATTCATTAAGGACATCTATACAAGATGGCCTTTGGAGATGTTCTAGATCAGCTAACAAGCAAGGGGCCTGCAGTTTCCCTTCTTGCTTGTATTGACATTTGAAAGATAAGCAACATTGTATCCTACGGGGCACACTTTAGGTAATAATCACCCTACGTTTAAAAATTGTTCTTAAAAGCCAAAGTTAATAGGCATCCCGTATAAAACAGGCATGGCTGATTTAAGCCTGTCTACTTAAGCGAAGATTGTGAATTAAGATCGATCTCTGGGGGGTTGACGGTCTATATCCAGCAGGAATAACATAAACGACTGGTGTTCAGACCTTACGACAAAAAAGTGCCTCGCACACGCCCGGCGCTGAGCTAGGCGTCGATAAATAAGCCGAGAAGTAGCCTATATATCCACTTGCGATGAGTTATTACAAATGTCATATTTAGGGTGATATTAAATTCATAGTTTCAGTAATGTGTTTGCTGCCTTTGTTTCTGTGTGGGTGTGTGTCTGTTTGATATAAATTTTATTTAATAAACGTCTGAAAAAGGCGCCACTATCCTTAAAATAGTCGTAGCAGCAGGGGTTTTCTCCCCCCTCCCCCCCCCCCCCCCGCTACCTCCCCTCTAATCTAAATACAAATTGAGATACATAGCCAACTATTGGCACAATGTGTATATACATGTTCTAGCTATCCTCGTCTAACCCACCCACTGACTTAATCATTAATCATTTAAACACGTGAGGATGGCCTTGGGAATATGGCAAAGGGCAATAAACGTTTTTCCAAAAAAATATTTCTGACGAAAAATATCTGACAATGATAATAGTGATCAAAAATGAAAAAAAAAATAAATAACAAATGTAAATCCACCAAAAAAAAAACATTTTAAATCAAACATTAAATAAACGAAGAACGGCGGACAACAAAACAAACGATAGAACATTACGTCTAAACTACACCATATTAAATGAATAGGAAAATTAAACAAAGCAAACATGAATAATAGCTACTCTTGCCATCATTTAACGTAATTATTCCATATACATTCAACACTCTTATTAAATAAGATGAAATGGTTCAGACTCATATCTCTGTGCTGCTTTCACATATTAAGAAAAAGACTTATATTAGAATTATATTCTTTATATGAATAAAGGGGAATAAATTTACATTTTATAAGGGAAACAACTTACACATTCTTTTGTTGATTAACGTGTACCTAAACATTACACAAATCGTAACGTCTATTACATTATTATATTAATTTTCTAATAACAACTTTTACGTTCGTAATATATCATTTAAGAGATAATTTTCGATATAAAAATTTAAGAAAAATATGTTTGTATTTTAAAACCTAAGAACCATTTAAAGATGTTATATAAATTGTTATATAGTGTGCGCCTGATAGTTTTTAAATGTTCGGCAAGTTGTGCTTATTTGCATTGAAATTATTTCATTTAAGTATTTATCGTCTTGTGAGAATTGATATACAGAAAATTAAACCGATAGTCAAAATTAAAATTCGTAATCGACAGTGATTTTGAAGCTTAATTTATTTACTAAAAGAAAAATTAAAGAAGTCACTGTAAATAAATTGTGTTTCTTTTTTTTTTTTCGCTTCTTGTATATAACTAATTAATTTTTTTAAATTTTTTTCCCTCAAAGAAACGCAAATCAGCGTACTGTAAATATGTTGTATTTCCACCTTCTTCCTGTATATAATTAACATATGTACCTATTCATTCCAAATTTATGTAAACAATTTACTATAAATATGTTGTATTTTGTTTTATAAAATAAATAAAATTATTTTTAAAAAATGTGAGAATTGATACAGATTTACAATAGTAATACTTCTTTCTTACTTGTAGCTTACTTTCATTCATTTAAGATGGTTTACTTATACATTTATACATTACATGTCTGAGGCGAAAAAAAATATTTTTGGGAAATAAAAAGTCAAATCAAATGTTAATGTTAAAATTAGATGTCAACATGTAAACAGAATATACAAGAAACTGGGAAACACATTTATTTAGATTGCACTTTAGTACACAAAGCAAATCAAACATTGCGAAAATATTAAAAATCACCAATCAAATAGCAACAACAAATAATTCAATCACACTTAACTAACAAGACTAGACAAAGAACAGAAGACGAAAAAAGACATGTAGCAACGGCACCAGCGAATGAACTAACCATCTCTCAATACCAACTCAACTTACCCAAAATAAACACTCGTCAAAACTTTCACTCTACTCATCTCAACTACCTGACCAAGCTCAAAGTCTTCACATCTACAATCCTCGACTCAGCATATCAGGAAAACATCACTCTTCATCGACACATCGCCCACCTCAACTACTAGACTACGACACAACTCCGTTACTCTCTCCAAGCTCCACTCCATCGAACAATACTACTATCAAAGACAACATACGAAACTCGCCGCTTCACCAACGCATCATACCTCATTGATTCAACTCTACCATCATCGCCTCAGCAACGGAACATCCCTCATTAACACTTTCAAAGTACAAATACCAACTAAGAATCAACCACTACCCAACCAAGATTGTATCACTTGCAAGAAGAAAGGCTAAAGGACGATAAGCGATCATGTTTTGTCATGTACTCTATGTTATTTGTAAAGGAACCGGAAATGGAAACAAGAAAACGGAAGAAGGTGGAAAAATGAAAACCAAGAAAACAGAAGGAAAATTAAGAAAATTACATTGTAAAATTTTATGTATGCAATGCTATGTATTGTATGTATTTTATCATGTAGCCTGTCCACACAGCTAGCTCCTGGCTCGAATGGAGTGGGCTGTGTGGAAGGAAATCTATTAAACACAAAAAAATAATGGTTTTTAATTTAAACAAAAAATAAATTACAAATTAAAAAGTGTATTTACAAAAAAAAAAAAAAAAAAAAAAGAAAATACTTTTGGATGGACAGACTAGCGGCTTTAACCCCCGACCCCAGCCCCCACAAAATTTTAAAAAAATCTTCCTCATAACCCAGGGGTCGGCAATCTTTTGAGGCGGAAGAGCCACAAATTACAATTTACAAAATTTACCAGCTTATAAAGAGCCACTAACATTTTTTTCCAATATTTTGGTATTTGATAATGATTAGGTACATACATTTTATGTTTTATATGAAATAAATAGCGTTAAATATGAACTTATTGTTTCATATGAAAACAAACCAATGTTTCTCACAAGAACTGGTTTAACTAGATCTGCTTTGATAAAATAAGTAATCACATGTATAGGACTATTTATAGGACTATACCAATCCACTTTACAAGCCAATAATTTTTTTTTCTTTACGGACACCATTGATTCAGTAGGTGTCTTTCATAGCCCGGCAGGCCTCAGCACGGCAAACTCCGACTAACTGGCTTGATTATTGGTTTGATTACCCTATCGGTCGCTTCTGTCATTTGGTTTTGACATGGTTTAACTTCCACTCGAACCCAGAGTCGAGTACCTGGCCTAACCGTAGGAAACTAATAACTAAAATACTTAGTCACTCAGGTCAAATTAATGCATACTGACAGGTAGAGGAATGCATTATGTATAAAAATAACATTCCCCATTTAACAATATTCGAAAAAGGCAGCACTTTGACAGTGGCAAGCATAGCATAGTCGCCACGGAGCTGGCTACAGCACGGCTTTGGGGTTGGTGCCCAAGCGGCTGTCCGTATACTTTCTACCTTACCTATTCTCATTGTTCTCTGATGAGTGTTTTTATCCTGTTTAAAGTTGTTTTTCTTTACAGTATGTTTTTTTTTAAATGAGATTTGGACATTGAATAATATAACTTTTAATATGTGTGCATGGAACTCGAGAGCCACACCTTGACATCAAAAGAGCCGCAGGTTGCCGACCCTTGTCATAACCGTATGTCACTGTTTCTTTACAGAACACTGACTATGCCAGCTTACTACTGTATAACCCCCACCCCTACCACTAAACGTTTCTATGTATTATATGTATATTTAAGAATGAAAGAGATGAAGATAGCGGAGGTTTGTAAATCTACTACGGTCCTCGTATGTCACGTGATGAAATACAAGTAATTAGACAGTGGTCACCTTCGGGACAAAGCTCAGGCGAGCTGAAAAGAATTACATCATATGAGACTTAAAAAAACATGTATTTGTTTGTTTGTCATTTATTTTATAAACATGTTTTTTTTAAAGGTTTAAAATATATCAATTACGTGTTTAAATATCTCCTATTTTAATCCACATATCTAAATTACAAATATCTACATTTAACTTTTTCAAAAGGTTCGTATGTTTTACCTACATACATCTTTTTAAATAAAGTTGGGGCTTAAAGACAAGTTATTGTGGTCACTCTAGCGTCGTATTTTAAGTTATCCTAAATAGGCTTACATTTTATTATGGATTTAATCTCATATTACGTGTTGTCAGTTGGACGTAATTATATGTAAATATGTAAATCTTATGTAAGAAGGAAAACATAAATAAACGAGTGCTTACTATTATGTTCACCGTGACACATCATTGTCGAAAGATTTATAAAAATACAATTTTTAACCGCAATAGTTCACTGTATGAAAAAAAACCCCACCAAAAAGCAAGTGTAAAAACTTTAAAATAATAATTGTGTATAAACTTTAGAAATGTAAACAAAATAACCTTGCAAAATAGAATAGTTAGATAACAATTACAATTACCGCGCTGTAGAGAGAAAATACCAATTGATGTACAGGCACCATAGTACTACATGTTTTTATTAATGAGACTGTGTAAGTATGTGTTATTAAAATTACATCAGTCACGTCATTGCCGTTAACATCGTTAATATCATTATTGTTATCATCATCATTCTCCTTGCCGTTGACGTCATCAAACAACGTGGATCCCAGACAAATGTGGTCTGACACACACCCTCACTTCAATAAAGATGAAGAATATTATAATTTGACACAAAAACAACAATACATAATCTTTCGACTTAGAACAGGCCATAACAGATTAAATCAACACATGCATAAAAAACTAAAAATTGGGTGTGGCGAAATATGCCCTTGTGGCAAGGCCCCGGAAAATACGGACCACGTCCTTCAGGAATGTTCTTTATATAGCCAGGCGCGAGTCAGACACTGGCCCCTGCTCACCCCACTCAGGGAAAAATTGTATGGGGCACCTGCTGATCTGGAGACCACATCCGGTTTGTTCACTAAGTAGGACTTGTTGTCTAAATCCTCCACCATATTCTCAATTAAGAACGAAGAAGAAGAAGTATATGTTTCCTATATAAATTACATTTCGTTCGGGGGGTGTGGTTGGGGTGGGGCGGTAGACTTTCTTCGTGGGGCGGGGGGAAAGAGGAAGAGATGCCTGGAAGAAACTCTGCATAATATACATGTATATTCAATGTATGTATGAATAAGCACTGTTTCGTTTATGTATAATAGATTTATGGATCAATATGGGCGACAATATGAAACGGGAAAAAAAATAATGATTCAAGGGATGAACTACACACTTGTTGAAATTCTTTAAAAGCAAACTGAAAACACGCAAAAATGTACTATGGTTTTGTATAAATACATATTCTAATACTAAAACATATTAAATTTGTGTATGTGTCAGTTCGTTATGGAAATGTTGCGGATATAACGAAATCTAATAGAGGAATATAAACAACACTGATAGAGAAATGCACCGAGTAACCTAGTTATCTTCTGTATGTTAGGGGAAACAACTCTTACAATACAACAATTATTAAAGTCAACAAATGGTGGTCGTCATGTTGTAATAAACATTTGTATTAAAGTAAATTAGTTAAACTAAAATTTTATAGTTCGTACATAAAAATGTAAATTTTTTTTCACTCGTGCTGGAATAGATTTAAAATTTAAAAATAATCCAAACTTAACCGCCAGAGCATTACACTAAACACTAGCTTATATATTTTTAAACCAATCTTTTATTATTTCCGCCATACTCTTCTTTGGATTTGAAAAATAATTTAACTTTACAAAAATTATAAATGCAACTGTTATAAATAACAATTGTTTTTGCTAAATACAAGTCCACTAACACAGGGGTCGGCAACCTGCGGCTCGCGAGCCGCATGCGGCTTTTTTGATGTCAGGATGCGGCTCTTCTGCTCCTTGCACAAATACTAATAATCTTAATAAAAAATAAAATATTTGAAAACAAAAAAATGTTAGTGGCTCTTTAAAGCCAGGGAAATTTTGAAAATTGTAACTTTTTTCTCTTCCGCTTCAAAAGGTTGCCGACCCCTGCACTAACAGGTTGTAGCTATATTATGTTTTTTAAGAGGTCAAAAGGTAATTAATAATAATTTTGGTTTTTGCTCAATTAGAATCTACTAACGGTTTTAGGATATATTATGTTTTTTAAAAGGTTGGAAGTAGATAGGCACTTGTCTAAAAATAACTAAGTACAGAAATGCTATCATTTACACTTCGTACCAAATAATATAATATGTTGCTTGTATATAAAACGTCGATAATCAAAGAATGCAAAGAGTGGACGGTCTTATCTTGTGTTTACAAATGAGTACGCTTTTAAAACTTGTATTAGAGTCTTACGCTTATATTTATTGGTATATAAAACAAAAGTTGCATTTATGTAACAATAAAGTAAAATGAATTGAGTTAGGCAATTAGTGTTATCAAAAAGCTCCTTTGCACAGTTAGTTGCAACTTTTTCGCGCAGTTTCTTTTCCACGAACATCTACACCCGCTAATCGGGTTACTCGTATATCAAATTGTGCTTGTATGACAAAGCACATTTTAGCTTGCTCAACAGCTCGTATCCCCAACATTCTCTTATATTGTGGCACTTTTATGTTAAGGTACCACTGTATGTAAAAGTCTACGCTTTAATTAACAACTATACGACGCCGTGTTTTCAAAGATATTGAATACCAATGCTGAGCATTAACTAGAAAAAATAATGTATATGATCAACAGAAATAGCAAATAATTTCTTGAACCAAATTTGACTTAAAGAAAATATAACTACTATTTCTGATGTTAAACTATAAATAAAAAAAAAAATTATGCTATAACGGATGTTCCTTATTTGTACAAGAAATGTAATGGATATAAACACGATGATCGTGAAGTTCCCAGAAATGAGAAATAAAATAATTAAATCACGCCTACAAATCAAACGTACAAAGTTTTGTAAAAAAATAAATAAAGCGTACACCACATTGATTTTACAATTTTACTTTAGCATATAAAAGTATACACTTGGATAGTGAAGCTAGATAAGTGTTTCTTCTATTAAATCACCATTATTGTTTTTATACCTAACTTCCGGTATATCAAATTAGATATCTTCAGATGGAAATAACATTCAATATAAACATAGAACTAAATTGCATTTGTATTTAAAAATCAAAAGAACCATTTAAATATGTTATATATTTTGTTACATCATCTGTGATTGATATTTAACAATAACTCGTCTTTTCAACCGTCGATTTCGAATTATTTAATTTTGTTATTGTATTGTATTGCCAGGAAGCAAACCTCTCAACAACATAGGATACAGGACTACCCGCATCGCAGTAACCGGGGGACCAACAACCAAGTTCACTGACGATTATAACAGAGCCACCAGGTGGATCATCAACACCGCAACAACCGAGGGACCAACAACCAAGTTCACCGAATAATAAATAAATGAAGAACGGCGGACATCAAAACAAAAGATAGAACATTACGTCTAAACTAATCCATATTAAATGATAATAGTGACCAAAAATGCAATAAAAATTAACAAATTTAATTCCACCCAAAACCATTTTAAATCAAACATTAAATAAAAGAAGAACGGAGGACAATAAAACAAACGGTAGAACATCACGTCTAAACTACTCCATATTAAATTAATAGGAAAATAAAACAAAGCAAACATGAGTAACACTGTTGCAATTATTTGACGTAATTATTCCATATAGGCCTACACTCAACGCTCCTATTAAATAAAATGAAATTGTTCAGACTCTTATCATTGTGCTGCTCTCACGAGAAAGACATATTAGAATTATATTGTTTCGGTGTGATAAATGATCGGGACTTAATTTACATTTTATAAGGGAAACAACTTACCAATTATTTTGTTGATTAACGTGTACCTAAACATTTCAAATATAGTATACATCTATTACATAATTATATTAATTTTCTAATACAAACATTTACTGTTATATATTATTTAAGAGATACGTTTCAATATAAAAAAAGTAATTAGATTGCTTTAGTATTTAAAAACGTGAGAACCATTTAAAGATGGTATATACTTTGTTATATATAATTTGTGCCTGATCATTAATTAAATATTATAATGAAATTCGTGTGCCGATAAAATTTTTTTATTTATAATTTTAAGAAAACAATCAATAAAGTATTAATTGTTATTTAGACAGTCTCAAGCCAAACATCACTCGATCAGCCCTCACGTAAAACATAACAGTCTTCTGTTTCCCAGGTATTAAAAGTGCACAATCTGAATGGTAGACACACACACACTCCCCCCCCCCCCCCCCCCCACTCAACCGGACTGGCGGATATTTCAAGGTAGCGTGCCCTCTTTGCCATCTATCTTCCCTTTATCTATTTAATGTAGTCATAGTTTAATTACTTTTAATGATTAATTAATTATCTAATTGGAGAGAAAAAAATAGGAATCTACAAAATAATTACCGGAAAGACAATTTGCCTATGGACATTTTTCCTAAATGTCTTAAATATTCGAATTGACCTTTGCCTCATTGTGAGAAATGCTCGAATGAACTTATACCTGATTGGGACAAACGTGAAAATTGGCGTTTGCTCGAATTTGGACAAAAGCGTGTTGCTGCATGCAATGATGAAAGCCTGGCCTGCCAAGGCGAAAAAGAGAATTACTGGAGATGGCCATCGCTTGTTATCTAGTGTTGTCTACACTCAATGTGTTCATTTAAATATCAAACTTATCAAAATGCTGTCATTGGGCCGGTGAAGTGGAGTCGACTTGTTTAAGTATTATTGTTAGGAATATTACATTTGAACACAATAATTTGGTTAAACGTGAAGACTTTAAAATTATTTTATATATATTTTTTTTAATGGTGTGAATTTTTATCTTAATACGCGTTGGAATGAGATAGATGAGTTAAAAGTCAATCACATTGTTTAAAAAGGACTTTTGTAGATGTTATTTATATATGAACAGGGTACATTGGCATAGCTAGGTCGGGGGTCACCCGGTGCGGCACTTAATGGTGTCACAATAGTATAAATCAAATATTATATTCAATTTACTTTCGCTATTAATTTGTACAATTTCAGTACAATACATACCTTAATTTATTTCAAAAATATTTATTTAATTGATGCTATACATTTGTGATTTTGACAGTGTTCACATTATATTAACGATTTTTATCTATAGCCGGTTATAAATACACCTTGATGTAGCGTGTTTTCTATATCATTAGCAGGTTTACGTCATGGTGTCACCCCCCCCCCCCTCTCCATCATTGGCGGGATTTGTCAAGTTTGCTCTTAAAAGACTATTCAACTTACTCCAATTGATCACTGAATTAAGTGGGATTATCATTGTTCTGTATATATTTTGCTATTTTTTGCCTTGGTGTCGCCCCCCCCCCCTAAATGACGTTACCCTTTGCGGTCCGCACCCCCCCCCACCCCCGGCACCCCATCGCTACGCCTCTGGCAGGGTAAACGATAATTTAACATGCCTCTATACATTACTTTACGTGTTTGGTTTATGTTTCGTTATAGGGTATAACGAAAAAAGGAAATTTTGTTTGCGTTTCAATGCTGGGCATTAATTAGAAACATATATTATAGGTTATAGTAAATAATTGTCTGGGCCTAAATCAACTTAAAACAAATTCTAATTACTGTGTCTCATGTTAAACTATAAATAAAAATGCCATTGAAAAGTTTTATTTTAAACTGATATATCACAGTCAGTGTTTATAAAACAACGTTAAAAATATGCTTTAACAGATGCACTTTATGAATAAAAGAAATGCACTGGTTGTAAACACTACAATCGTAAAGATCCCAGCATTGATATATTCAAAATCACGCTGTGGGTAAGGCAGTTGATGGAACCTCCACAGTTTTATCACAGAGTTTATCTAATGAATGATATTGAAAAATATTACTACGAGTTGATGTATGCTTTGATTGTCCTTCTAGAGTACCAGTCGACAGTATTGGGTCATACAACTGAAGAGGAACAGATAGTAGATTTAATACTGGAGGTTAGTCATGAGATCAAGGAGGTCTAAAAAAAATACAAGATATTGCTAGTCTGTTTTCAAATGTCAGAAAAGTTAGCACATGTCACTATATAGGTTGTGTATGCTTCAAGAGCTGCTTATACTACAATAAATTAAAGTATAAGACTAAAAAGTGCGATATTGGCTGTAAAAATATATCAGCCACACTTAGAAGCGATGGAGGAAATGTTACATCTGACTCACACCATAGATTTTGTTGTAACGACACAATATCATAAAAAGTGGAAGAAAAAAAAAGAAGAAAAAAACTATCACATTTAATGTTAATACTGACCAAAAATGTGACATAATGGGCACATTTAAATCCATCCGAAAACATTTTAAATCAAACATTAAATAAGAGAAGGATATTTGATGTGATGTGTCTCATTTTCCGGTTGCTTAAAATTTGTATGATTTTAATTTTCTGTTATCCCAAAGGCATTTCAGCTCCACTTGAAAGCCAACACCACCCCTACCCCCAGCCCCTCAGTCCACCACATCGGTGGACAAAAAAAACCCTTGAATCATCATTTAATTATACATTTGCATTTTCAGCAAGTGAGTTAAATAAAAGCTTGTAAAAATGCGTTATTGGCAGTGAAAATATATCCTCAACAATCAGAAGTGATGGAGCAAGTTTTTCATCTTTGCCACACCATAGCTGTTTTTGTAACGACAGAAAAATCATGAAGACTGGAAGAAAGAACAGAAAAAAAATATATCGAATAATTATAGTGATAAAAAAATATGGCATAATTGACAAATTTAAATCCATCCAAAAAAAACATTTTAAATCCAACATTAAATATAAGAAGAGTGTCGGACGATAAAACAAACAATAAACATTACCTTTAAACTACTCTAGATTAAAGGAATAGGAAAATAAAACACAATAAACATGAATAATACGCTCTGACTAATGTCTCTGTGCTCACGAATTAAGAGAAATAACTATATTAGAATTATATTGTTTCGATGTTATAAATGTACGGTACTTAATTTACATTTTATAAGGGAAACAATTTACACATTATTTAGTTGATTAAAGTGTACCTAAACAGTACAGATATGGTTTAATGTATTACATTTCTATATTGATTTTCTAATTATAACTTTTACGACCATATATTATTTAAAAGATAAGTTTCAATTTTAAAAATGTAATTAAATTTCATTTATATTTTAATGCATAAGAACCATTTAAAGATGGTATATAATTTGTCATAAACATTGTGCCTGTACTTTCACTACCGTTCGGTCATTTGATCGATTTTTTCTAAAATGATTCTATTTATAATTAAAAAAAAAAAAAAAAAAAAAAAAAAAAAAAAAAAAAAAAAAAAAAAAAAAAATTCTATTTATAATTATGCTTAAAACGAAAGCAAAGTTAGAAATCGAAAGTTAGAAACCAGCACGAATGTCACGAATAGTCAGAATTTCTTGTAGTATACATTTTTCAATTATCCCTTGGGTTAGGGCAGGGGTCGGCAACCTGCGGCTCGCGAGCCGCATGTGGCTCTTTTGGTGTCCAGTTGCGGCTCTTCAGCTCCATGCACAAATATTAATAATTATTTTATTTTATTTTCAAAACTCATAAAAATATTAGTCTGTAACACTCGGTAATAAACGATACAACAATAGACATAAATAATAAACATTTACTATTCTATTATAATATTTTGTTACTCCTTTGACCACAGGTGCTTTGACCATAGGGGGTTTGACCATAGGGGGTTTGACCACAGCGGAGCTTTGACCATAGGGGCTTTGACCATAGGGGGTTTGACCACAGCGGGGCTTTGACCATAGCGGTGCTTTGACCATAGCGGGTTTGATCATAGGGGGTTTGACCATAGGGGGTTTGACCACATGTATTTTCTCAGCAGAGGGTCTTTGATCACAGGTGGTCTATCAATGGGTGTTTGATCACAAGCGCTGTGTCCGGCTTTGATCATAGGTGTGATACAATTAACACGATTTTATACATGTTTCCTGAGAGTACGTTAAAAGAAATTAACATGTATATTTTAGTCTCCACATAAAGGCTGGTGTGAGGCCTCAGAGATTTATTTTAAATATAAATGAAACACAAATAACGCGACATATAACAAGTTTCACAAATAAACAATGTAGATGTACTTGAAAATACATAGCATATATAAAGGATAATAAATTATACAAAACTTGCCAACAATACAGTCAAAGATGTAATACATAAAATGGTTAACTAAATGACAGATGTACTATAGCACGCAAATATGTCAGTACATCTGTTTGACCATATTCTCCATGGTTTTGACATAGAGTAGTTTAGATGACTTGTATTTATACATGATGATTTAACATATTATTACATCATGTCGAAATTTAAAATATAATTTAGCAACTTTTAAAATAAATCCTTACCATATATGGACAGCATTGGACAAACCACCTGAGATCAAAGACCCTTTGTGGACAAAATACCTATGATCAAAGCCGGACACAGCGCTTGTGATCAAACACCAGTTGATAGACCACCTGTGATCAAAGACCCTCTACTGAGAAAACACCTGTGGTCAAACCCCCTATGGTCAAACCCTAATGATCAAACCCCCGATGGTCAAAGCACCGCTATGGTCAAAGGCCCGCTGTGGTCAAACCCCCTATGGTCAAACCCCCTATGGTCAAAGCCCCTATGGTCAAAGCTCCGCTGTGGTCAAACCCCCTATGGTCAAACCCCATATGGTCAAAGCCCCTATGGTCAAAGCTCCGCTGTGGTCAAACCCCCTATGGTCAAAGCAACTGTGGTCAAAGGTCCTAGGACCCTATATTAGTGTACCTCATATTAAATTGTCCATTCCGAATTGAAACATTCAACTTCATAGTGGATATCACAAAGAAATTAAACCAGCTAAGTGTAAAACTGAAAGGATAATCTAGCCTACGTCTTGCTTGAAGAAGTGGTTTGTTTCGAAAAAAAAATACTTTTTTTTGTTGAATACATGGTGAGCGGTAAATTAATTAATTACGAAAAATTTGAAAAATATCGTTATGAATTCAATGCTACTATTCAATCACATAAGCATTAATATAAACAAAATGAAGGGTGTTTTTACTGAAAGAATTTGAGCAATTCAAAACAAATGCATGTACTCTGACTTACTTAGTAGATCCTCTCAACACAAATTCAAATGAGATTATCTCATATATTCAAAGCTATTTATTTTAAATTATATATATATATATAGTATGTTATTTTTAGGATATTATATATATATATATATATATATATATATATATATATATATATATATATATATATATATATATATATATATATATACTAAACAAATATACTATTGACATAAAAATGGTAGTGGCTCTTTAAAAACCGGATAATGTTGTAAATTGTAACTTTTGGCTCTTTCGTCTAAAAAGGTTGCCGACCCCTGGGTTAGGGTCAAGAAATCATCATCATCACCATAATCACCATCTGCACCTACTTGGACAAATCCAACATTATCCTGCCGTGCCCACACTCACAAAACTATAGTGCCAAATCTTCATCTGGGCAGTCAACCCTCAGTCTCCAATTCAGCTATTTAAGCTACCGAACAAAGACTAGATATATCAAGTCATCCTCTAGCCACACAAGACCTACATACTTTTCTCAATGTTGGATAAATACATCTGTCAGATTGCATGCAGCTTATAAGTTATATTCCAAGATAACACAACAAATATAGAAACAAAAAAAAAGATTTATTTTTTGTTCAAATAAAATTTTAATGGAGATGATTATACATTATTAGGTAATTATTAATAAAGAAAATTACACATTTTTGCGCGAGCCCCCCCCCCCCCCCCTCGGTACGGTAGCACCCTAGGCGACCACCTTGTTCGCCTTATAGTTAGCGCCGACCCTGCATACATGGCCCCCATCCCAAAACGTAACTATAACTAATTGGAAATACCATAGATCACTGTAAAGAAAATAAAAAATGGTAGACAAAGCCTGTGTAAATACAGTTACCTCCCATGCTGTATTGTTCATAAAATCAGGGGACTTTTTTAAAAGGATAGTATATCGATTAAGCAAACAAATATATAATGAAAAAATCATTCCAATATGTATGCTTAGTAATTAAAAAACTTAATAAAAATGTAATATTATTTTTATAATCTTAAAATAATCGTATAAAATTACTTAACCTTTAGAAAATTTGTTTAAAACGTAAAATGATAAACGATAGTCAAATAACAAATGATAATTTTTATATAGTGAGACGAAAAAATAAACAACTATTGCTATTACATTAACTCAAGTTTCGACCTTAGAAACTATTTAAAAAAAAAATGTGAAAAAATGATTAGGCATAGCGAAACAAAACCTTGTAATTGTAACTCCCTATCACAGGGGTCGGCAACCTTTTGAGACGAAAGAGCCAAAAGTTACAATTTACAACATTACCCAATTTTTAAAGAGCCACTAACATTGTTATGTCAATAGTATATTTGTTTAGGATTATATATATATATATATATATATATATATATATATATATATATATATATATATATATATATATATATATATATATATATATATAATCCTAAACAAATATCATACTATATATAATTTAAAATAAATAGCTTTGAATATATGAAATAATCTCATGTTTCCGTCCGGAATGGACAATGTAATAGGAAGTACATTGAGATAGGGAGTAACTAAATATTCTAATAGAATAGTGAATGTTTATTGTTTATGTCTATTAATGTATCGTTTATTACCTAGTGTTGTAGACTAATATTTTTATGAGTTTTAAAAATATAATAAAATAATTATTAATTGTGCATGGAGCTGAAGAGCCGCAACTGGACACCAAAAGAGCCGCATGCGGCTCGCGAGCCGCAGGTTGCCGACCCCTGCCCTATCACTCTCATATAAATTATAAATAAATTAATACGGTACAAAAATAACGTTTGAATTAATAAGTAAAAAAAAAAGACAACTAGATTAACCTATATCAACGGAAATAGTTTTATTTTAACGAGTAGGCCTACAAGATGCTCAGTTTAAAAAAAGTAGTAAATATCATCCTAGGCCTACACGATGCTTAGTTTAAATGTTCTTAATTAATTTTTTGTGACCGAACGAAAGAATATTTTTGAAAACTTTCTTCGGCAATATTGGTTTAAATTATGACAGGAGTCGATTGGTAAATGTTTCAAGTCGCTAAGTTGTCTGGTTGCCGAGATATGGGCAAAAGACTGCATTTGTTCGGTGTTTTTTGGCTTTTCCGGGAAATCCAGGAAGGAATTCATGAATTTTTGGCCCACAATCATCCTTGGAACTTGCTTAACATATTTGCTTTTGGAAATAGTCCTCGATATTGCTTCGTTGAGGAGGAGATACTACTTAAAGGCTGCGGACACACATCCATACATCCAGAAATGACGAGTTAATAATCGCTATTGTCCGTATGGAAATTGCGCTAAAAATAAAACAGTAACGGTATTAATTTACGAGTAAAGATAGTTTTATCATAACGCACTTTATGTACGCTCAGATATTAAATGCACAAACATTCGGCAATAATAATAGTTTTAATAAATTAATTTCAAAATATTTTTTTCTGCAAGTAGATGTAAACTTTTATTGTGCATCTGGGATAACAGTTGACAGTATTGGGTGAAATAACAGAAGAGGAGCAGATAATTGATTTAATACTGGAGGCTAATTATGGGATCAAGGAAGTCTAAAAGTAAAGACAATATCGTGGTATTTTGTCCTCTGATGTTTGAAAAGTGAGCAGAGGTAGCTTTAGCAACAAGAGCCGCCTATACATCAATAAGTTCAAGTTAAGACCGTAAAGCTCGTAAATATGTCAGCAACAATCAGAAGAGATGGAAAAATGTTACATCTAACCCAGACCATAGCTGTTGTTGTAACGACATAAACCATGTAGAGTGAATTCAACAGAAGGAGAAAAAAAAAAGAGCTATCAAATAGAAATAACGAAAAATAAGTAATAAACTGAGTTGTAGATAATATTAATGAAAACCATTGTGAGAATTCGCTTTTAATAAACATACATTTCTAAAATATATGAGTGTTTTAACATTTTCCTCATCATACATTTTCAGGTGCAAAAATATACAATTATTGTCATTTTTACTTTCTCGTATACGAAGTATAGAGGAAGCATTGCAGTCGTGTAAAAATCTAAATCGAGATATTCACCAATCTCGAAGTTCTACACCCCCAGTGATTCGGATTTTTTTTTTCAGAATGTCTCTCTCTCTTTCTCTGTGTGTGTAAGTGTGTGTGCCTGTGTGTGACTTTGAACACGATATCTTGAGTACCGTTATAACTAGGTTGATGCCATTCCATATGCCTTTTATATTAAGAGAGAGACAGAGAGAGAGAGGAGACTGGAGACGGAATAAAATAGAACTACATGTCAATCGTGCCAAACATAAGAACATCACAGACCTATTTTCTAGCCGTAAAATGTGCATGTCCATCATACACACTATCTGCTACATCTGTCATGATAAACTGGGCACAACTTTATAAACACAAGTCAGCACTGATTATTATTAACACGGTTTGTTATTAAATTATTAATTATTGATTTATTATATTATTACTTGTATAGTGTTTCAAATATTAACGTATACCTATGTATTATAAAGTTGTATGGCTGATGTTCCTGCTAGTGTTTTTAAATATAAACTCGCTAATATGTTTGTTTGTTGAAGTTGCCGGGATTTAGACACATACAATTGTAATACTGCAATTTTCGCAAGGGCAGAATACTCAAAACTATATTTAGATTAACGAACAACACTATTCCCAACAACTTCATTTGTTTTTTCATTAAGTTACGCCCAAGTGTCTTCGTCTTCTTTTGTCGGACTGTCTGTGTCAGGTCACCACACAATAGAACATTACAGACCTTTTCTTGATCTGTCAAATGTGCATGTCAATCATACCAGACAATAGAACATTACAGACGTTTTCTTGACCTGTCAAATGCGCATGCCATTCATACCAAACAATAGAACATTACAGACCTATTCTCTAGCTGTAAAACGTGCATGTAGATCATACACACTATCTGCTACATCTTTAATGATTAACTGGGCTCAGTGCTGTCCCATTGAGTCGACAAAACTCTAAAACAGAACTACTATAGAAAAGTCCATATAATTACTTTAATATACCTCAAAATGTAAAACTTTAGAAAGATTAATACTTATCGCAAAATATAGATCTTTATGTTGGAACACTGTTTGACAAAGTATATTGTCGTGGTTCAGATGTTTTTTTTTCGAAATAAAAAATAATGTTTTTTTTTTATATTTAAACACAAATAAATTTCAAATTAATGATACAAAAGTTCGATAAGTTATCAAGTTTCATTAAAGAAAATTTCATTTGGAAATAATACATTTAATTTTAGAGACTTAAGCTTTCACTTTAAATTATGTGGCTATATACTATATTGTATGTACGTTTAAAAAATACCTTTTGTGCATTTCATAACAGTTATTATGTATGCATTTTATTTCTTTTATTATATTCATTCAACCGAAAGTATCGACTACACATACATTATTTCAAGTGTTCGACTTAGAACATAGACGGGCCCAAAGGTTCAATGTAGCTTAATAATGAAATATTCATGAAGATATTTTAGATACATATAATACACATTTTAGATATTAGCGTATATAACAAAATAAAAAAAAGAAAGTTGGCCTACATAAGATAAACAATATTTATTTAGCTTAGTATCACATAATAAAACTATTACTGCTAAAATAAAATAGTTACTAAGAAAGTGTAAAGTATTTAAATGGCTTAGATTGATTTGCAACAAACTTTTGAAAACCTACGATATTTCGATAATACAGAAATGTAAGAAATTACACGTAACCTAAAAGAAACAAATAAAAACACACTATTTCCACACACATTTGACAATACAGGGGCACCATCCCAAAACGTAATTATATTAATTTGGATGTACTATATATCATCATTTTCTATATTAAGTTATCTCCCATGATATTTTTTTGTCAGAAATCAGGGGGAATTTTAAATCGATTGAGCAAAAAAAATATATATAACATATAAAACACTAACAGCAGGAACAGAAATATAACTTGTAATTACGATAAATGTACTATTATATATTGTTTTAAATAATTGATAAAATGCCTATAATGTTCAAATTTTAGTTAACAATTGTGATATAACTCAAATAGAAGAACTTTAATCAAATTATAAATATTACAAATACATATAGTGAGTTTTATATTTTTTCAACGCTTGTCATTGATGTTCGATTATTCATTTTGATATCAAAATTAACAGTAACAGACTAACAGGCAGTTTTAGAACATAGTTGTCAGAGAGGGCGACCTCTTGACGTCACTGCTAGCCAGTTGTTCAGATTATTTTATAATTTGTATAACATGAGTTTGTTATTGACTATATGTTGGTTGTTCACAGTTGGTACATAATTAATATAAGAACAACCTCAAATTTAGAGAGGTTTGTTTTTTTAATCATTAGTTTAAACTGAAAAAAATTGTTGATCATCTTTTTGTTTTGTATTATTTATTATTTTTTTTTAAATTTGAAAATAGTAAATTAGCAAATTTCTATTTGTAAGTGAATATTTGACTGTCATGTCATGTGATACGGGCCTGTAGAAAGGAATATTGAGTCGTTAATAAAATTGGCATAGCCATAAAAAAATCTTAACAGTAACAGTAATATATATATATATATATATATATATATATATATATATATATATATATATATATATATATATATATATATATATATATATATATATATATATATACAGAGAGAGAGAGAGAGAGATCTATATAATGATAGTTTCTCCGCAACGTTGTTCATGTTTGCTCAGATGCAAAACATTCGGCAATAATAATAGTTTTAATATAGCGACTAAAGCGTTTACATTAAATACATAGTTACAAAATATAATGTATGATTGTTTTTTTTAATATTGTAAGAAAAAAAAGTTATTATGTATGTATTTTGTTTTTGCTATGATATTTATTCTACTATAAGAATAGAGTGCACATACATTGACAGTAATTGAAACGTTTTGACACATTGTTACATAGGTCTCACACACGCTACGTAAGCATCGATATCTGTTCCAGACGGACCCTAAGGTTCACTGGCTTTCACTGTCAATCGCAAACTTGACCGGCTCTTTAACGTGGCCATGTCATTCGTGAACAGCGAGTACACGGTCTTCTCCAGGTTGATCTCCAACAGCCAGTTACGTCAGCACTCAGCAATACAAACGTATTGTAGCTTTAGCTTTAGGAGCTGACTATTCATCAATACGTACACATGTAAAATGTAACAGTGCTTTATTTGGCTGTAAAATGTATCAGCGACAATCAAACGAGATGGAGAAAATGTTATATCTAACCCAGACCAATGCTGTTGTTGTAACGACGGAAATTATGAAGAGTGGAAGACAAAGAAAACAATAAACGAGAACTATCAAATGATGATTGTGAGATTTTTTTTTTCTTTAACTAACTAAATGCAAATGAAAAAAAAATGTCATAAACAGATTTAATTAAAAACATGTGGTAGATGATTTTTAGCAATATCACATATTTTCTTGGGCCTAAGTTTACTTAAGGCAAATTGAAAATACTGTGTCTATGTCAAACTGTGCATAACAATTTCCATTTTTTCTCCAATGGGGGATGGATAAAGAGAGAGAGAGAGAGAGAGAGAGAGAGAGGGGGAAGTAGAATGTGTTAAAAGTATAACTTTTATGTATACATTTTATATCATTTTAGGGGGGGGGGTGGGGGTGGTGGTTGACGCTCCTTCAATTCCCCCCCCCCCTTGGAGATGCTTGAAATAAACATTACTCTGTTTAACAACTAAATACACAAGTAGATGAACTAGAATATATAGACTAGAGAGAACATCTTTAAATTCATCTACCCAATCTTTCAATACCACTCTATACAATTTTTATTGTAAAATATAACAGGTGATTTGTTGTTCCTGCTTAATATACATTGGAAGTTCTAAACCGTACGGGTGCTGTTTCAGCTTTATACTTTCATTATTTGTCTCCTATTCAAGTTGGAAAATATTAAAGAATCAAATATTTGTAAATTAGCATACATTCTATTTTTAAAATATATTACTGATTTTCTATTGTTTGAATATATGTTTATAATCAATCTATTTCTACACCAGGGTCAATGTAAACCAAGATTAAACTACACATAGGTCGAGCAGCACAGACATGAGTACACCCTAAAGTCCTGACAATCATCTGATAAATTTCTATACAAAAGTTGTCCTGTTTGTCTATAGAACGATATATAGGAAATCAAAAAAAAAAGATTTTAAATCCCAGCAAAACAAACGATATAAAATTACCCATAACGTTTAGGGCCTAAAATATTCCTCATTAAATGAATAGGATAATAAAACAATACAAACGAATAATGCTGTTGCAATTGTTTGACGTAATTATTCTATACACCATAATTACATAAAAAAAAATTGATAAGACACATTGTCATGTCTCTGTGCTAAGCTTACCGATTAAGTTAAGACGGGCATGAGAATACTGTTGCTGCGATGTAATAAATATATATTTATAAGGGAAACAACTTACACATTCTTTTGTCGATTAACCTCTGCATTAGTATTACAAAAATAGTATACATCTATTAAACTATTATATTCATGTTCGTATACTAACTAAAACGTTCGTATATACGATTTGATAGATTTGTTTTGATATCAAGATATAACAACATCGCTTTTTTATTTACATTTGTGAAACCCATTTGAAGATGTTTTATATCTTGTTATATATCTTGTGACTGATGGTCGATCAATTTTAACATATTGCAGGACTAATCTGAATTATTCTTATTTTGATATAGGTTTAATTTTAATTTTTCTTTTTTCTTTACATTTAGACGTTTTGTATTAGATCTATGTATAAGTAAACCATCTTAAATAAATGAAAGCAGGCTACAAGTAAAAAAGAAATATTACAATTGTAAATCTGTATCAGTCCTCACAAGCCGATGATGAAAAATGTAATAGTAAAGCGAATACACAACTGACGTTATAAATCACGTGTCTGAGGCGAAAAAAAAAAGATATAGGTATACTATTTGTGTAAACTATTTTGTGTATGATATTGTGCTTATTAGAAAATTTACGTTTAAAATTTTTCGCTTAAAATAAATAAATAAATAATTTCTAAATAATAAAAATTACTGCGAGCTGATGTATGCTGTGATTGTACATCTGGAGTAACAGTCGACAATGTTATACAAGTGAAGAGGAAAATATAGTAGATTTAATACTGGAGGTTAGTCATGAGATCATGTTAGTCTAAAAGAAAAGACCAAATCCTGTTATTTTTTTTTTCTAGTGCTAGAAAAGTTAGCAGAGGTAGCTTTAGCTCCAGGACCTGACTTTACAGCAATATGTTAAAATATAAGACGGAAATAAAAATATATCAGCAACAATCAGAAGAGATGGAGAGAATGTTACATCTCACCAAGACCATAGCTGTTTTTGTAACGAAAAAAATAAAGAAAGGACGTCAACAGTCTAATGACCCAGTAAGTTTCTTCTAGTGAATATATGTGAATTCAAAATACGATATTTTGAAATGTGGCTTTTATACAATTATCGTCATTTTTACTTTCTCGTTTACGAAGTGTAGATACAATATTGTAATCGTGCAAAAATCGAAATTGAAATGTTAACACATCTTGAAGTTTTATACCCCCCGTGAGTCGAAAAAGACATGTTTTCCGAATGTCTCTGTGTGTGTGCATGTGTGTATATGTGTGTGTGTGTGTCTGTTTGTGACTGTGAACACGATAACTTTATTACCGTTATAACTAGGTTGATGCCATTCCATATGCCTTTTATATCAAGAGAGAGAGAGAGAGAGAGAGAGAGAGAGAGAGAGGAGAAGTGAAATCTAACCTCAAAGTTTGTAATGCAAAACTTTCTATTAGATTAGGACAAAAGATAAAAACTGGTGGTGAGTACCCGCTAAAGACCAATAAAAAAAAATAAAAAAACTTACCTCTACATTCCCAGCCCTATTCCTGTAGTAACTCTCTGTCATTGGTAGTAAATATTATGGTGTCAAAGTTCAGTAGGGACGTCGTTAAAAGTTTGCTGATGACGACAGTAACAGTTCGGTAGTGGCGATGATACAAATTCAGATGTGACGACGATAACAACCATCTGGTGACGACGATGAAGTCTCTGGCAATAAACACCTTATATGGTAAACGTTTACCCTTAAACAATACCAGAGACTGTGACAAGTCTCAGGCAATAAACACCTTTATGGTAAACATTTACCCTTAAACAATACCAGCGACTGTGACAAGTCTCAGGCAATAAACACCTTATATGGTAAACATTTACCCTTAAACAATACCAGCGACTGTGACAAGTCCCGATAAGTTGCGATCGCTACAGGGGTTGATGTTTTTGTACGACCGGTCTATTTCTAAGTTGTTCTTGTTTTTACTGGCCACCAGCTGTTAAGGTCGACTTTAAGAAGTACAAACAACAAACTACACAAAGTTTGGACCACAGTATTAGTGCGGGCCAACACCCGTAATATATTCGCCTAGCCCTCTGTCCAAATCAACCCATCAACTCTCGTTCACACACCTAGTAAACTGAATACCAACATTTGGTCTAAGGGGAATAACACAACAACGTGGGGCTGAACACAACTCACATACTCACCATAAACAATGACTTACCAAGCCTTAACCCGACGCGTAACAATAACAGTATTCACCCCCACCCCTGAAATAACAATACACGTGAAGAAAACCTACCCAGCAACAGAATCTATCCCCACCTACTTCAGAACTGAATTAATCATTACGCGCTTTTTGAAAGCATGCATTTGTGATACAAAGATTTTAACAATAATCAAATATACATAGAATTTAGCGTATATGAGATAACGCATTATTTTTTTTAAGAAAGAAAGCAAAGTTTAACATATTTTTTTAAAAAAATATTTCTAAGATATATAGCTGCTAAGAAAGTGTACACTATTTAAATAGATTTAATTGATTTAAAACAATCTTGTTTAGGTCTACGTTAGTGTAATAACACCGATAAATGATAGCTTACTTAGAAAGTAAAAAAAAATTCAAAGTTCAAAATTTAACAAAATATAGGGCCCACATCCCAAACCGCAAATATAAATAATTATAAACATTATGCTTTGCCATAGATCGCAGTAATAGAAAATCATTGACAAAGTATTGTTTAGGTAAAGGTAACTCTTGTGTTTTTTATGCAGGGGAAACAATCAAATATTAGTACATTAATTTAAGAAGCACAACAAAAATAAAAATAGAAATAATATAAAATATACTATTTTTAATAACAAAAGATCATTTTTTTTTTTTTTAAATTTCTTTGAAACACTGACGTAAAATGACATTATCTATATAAAAATGCCCTTTAATATTGGATCTAACTCTAAATGTGAAACTTGTGTCAGATTACAGTTCTTAATTCTAAATATATAGTGATTTTACAATGAATCACATTTATCACGGATTTTCAAATTTTTCGATATAAAAATTATAATGGTTTTTAATTTAAACCAGGGGTCGGCAACCTGCGGCTAGCGAGCGAGCCGCATGCGGCTCTTTTGATATCAAGATGCGGCTCTCCAGCTCTTTGAACAAATACTAATAATCTTAATCAAAAAATAAAATATTTAAAATAAAAAAAAGTTAGTGGCTCTTTAAAACCAGGGAAATTTTGAAAATTGTAACTTTTGGCTCTTCCGCTTCAAAAGGTTGCCGACCCCTGATTTAAACCAAAAATAAATTACAAATTGAACAAGTGTATAACGAAAAAAAGAAAACACCTTTGGATGGACAGACTGGCGGCTTTAACCCCCGACCCCTACCCCCACAAAATTCAAAAACCTCTTCATAATCACATGTCACTGTTTCTTTACAGAACACTGATTATGCCAGCTTACTACTTTATAACTCCCACCCTACCACTAAACGTTTCTATGTATTATATGTATATTTAAGAATGAAAGAGATGAAGATAACGGAGGTTTGTAAATTTGTATTTTAGGTTTGTATTTTTATAAACATGTATTTTTAAAGGTTTGCAATAGCTTACAATTAAGTGTTTAAAAATCTACTATTTAAATCCACCTATCCCAAACATCTAATTTTTAAAAGGCTCGTATGCTGTACCTATATACATGTATTTAAACAATGTGTTGGCTTAAAGACAAGTTATTGCAGTCACTCCAGCGTCGTATTTTAAGTTATCCTAAATAGGCTTACATTTTAGTATGGATTTAATCTCATAAAAATGTTGTCAGTAGGACGTGAATATATGTAAATCTGTATATCTTATGTAAGAAGAAAATACTTTAAAAAAACTGATTACGTTATAATATTTTAACCATGAAACATTGTCCGAATGATTTATACAATTCAATTTTTAACCGCAATAGTTCACAGTATGACAGACTTAAAAAAACAATCAATTTGTTTGTTAAAATAATAAGCTTTTAAATACTTTGGAAATGTGAACAGGATAACCGTAAATAAGAGTATTGTTAGATAACATTTACAATTACCGAGCTGAAGAGAGAAGATACCAACTAATGTAGAGGCATAATGGTTCTAAATGTTTTTTTTTTAATGATATTGTGTAAGAATTTCTTATTAAAACCACACCAGTCACGTCATTGCCGTTGACCTAGCCATTATCATTATTGTTATCATCATCGTCGTCCTTGTCGTTGACGTCATCAAACAACGTAGAGTATTACTGTGCTGCATGTGTACCCGGATTGGCTACGCCCAGCTGCACACAATGCAGTGTGCTTCACTCGCGTTACACCCACACGTGTGTTGTGTTGTTTTTCTCTCAGGATCTGACCCTACCCGCTCTTAACCCCAGTGGGTGTCGACCACTAACATTCCGACTAGGCAGTGTTACTGTTATATCATATATCTTGATCACTTACTCACCTAATATAACACACCATAAACATATTAAAATTTAAAAAAAGTGATAAACCTAACACGATTAATAAGGTAAAATAAACATGCCACTAACATTATCATTACTTCCATTTATTACAAAATAAAAAAACAAAAAGATGCGGATATTTATTTGAATTACGTGTACAAAATAAACATGTTAGCAATGATTTGTAAGGGAGACAAGTTACATACAATACTTTTAATTAAACATATATAGTATATAGATATATTTAAATCGACTAAATTTTTAAATACCAATTACGTGGACATATTGCAATTTGTGTTGATTACGATCTTATAATATATAACTATTTTGTTAAAAAAAGCTATATACAATTAAAATCATATCAAAATAGTAAAACTATCATTTTATTCAAAAACCATGTGTTCATCAAAATGTTTTGCTTAGTGCATATATTGTTTGTGTTACCCTAAAATTAATGTACAATACATGAAAAATATTTTATAAAAACCAATGCATTTTCTTAAAAAAACAATTGTTTTACTTTCTTATTTTTAGTGCACAAAGTATCACTATATATTTTGCATGTATAGTCTAAATTATGGTGACAGATAACTTTAAAAATTTCAAATTGTAGGCCTAAATGATTTGTTTTAAAGTTTAATAAACAAGTAACTCTTTAATTTATGTTTTAATCTGATCTGTAACTGGCGATCAGAACTCTAAATGACAGTTATCTGCCTATTCCATGATATGTAACTGGCAATCAGAACTCTAAAGGACAGTTATCTGCCTATTCCATGATCTGTAACTGGCGATCAGAACTCTAAAAGACAGTTATCTGCCTCTTCTTAAGGTCAGTGGTCAGCTCTCAGACAGCGTATCTTCCAGACTTTTATCTCCGGGGTCATCATCATCATTCCTTTGTGGCCCCTGGGGAGCAAAGAGCTGCAACCACACATTTCCAGCGGACACGGTTTTGGGCTGCTCCTCTAATCTGTGCCCATGTAAGCCCAGCTGTTTTCGCCTCTTCTTCAACTGTTCTTTTCCATGTTTTCCTTGGCCGGCCTACCCTCCATTTTCCCTGGGGATTCCAGTCCATAGCATGTTCTGCAATATTTTCTTTTTTCTCTTCTTAATGTGTGTCCGATCCATCCCCATTTACGGGCCTTGATATCTTTTGTCATTTGGCTGTTGCTTTAAAATTTGCCACAGGTCTTAGTTTTATATTTTGTCTGGCCATCTTATTTTAAGTATATACCGTAAGCATTTGTTTACGAATGCCTGTAGCTTATCAGTATTTGTCTCCCGGGTAGCACACTTAAATTATTTATTTATTTTTTATTTTTTTTTGGGGGGGGGGGGGGCACTGGTAAAAGTATGTATTTTTATTTAAATTTCCATTTCATTCGGGAGGGGGGGGGGGAGACTTTTTACGTTGGGGGTGGGGGAGTGGGAACGACTCTAAATGTGAGAAGTGCTCGAACAGACGATTTGTCAAGTATGAGAAATGCTAAAATGGATATTTTCCTAAATTTGAGACATTCTTGAACAGACATTTCGCCTAGTAGATATCACTAAAGACCTGACTTGGATAATCGATGGTATAATTCATTTTCTTGACAAATTGTATTGATATATATGGTTTATATTTCACCACATGTTCTCTTATATATTTTGGATAGTGTAGTGAGAATAATTATGTTAATTATCAGAAGTGTGGTTTTGTGTTGTAACACAATCTAATTGAATATTGTCTTTTAGTTTTAATTGAGCGTCATTTGACGTGTTGTGTTTCCTACCACACGGGGTAATATAGTTCAAATGAAAACATAAAACGTAATTTGTACTTTGTCGATTGAGTCTAACATTCCAAATATTTGATTGAAACGCTGTTTTATTCTTAGTTAGCGTTTTAGTCTAAATGAGGACTTTATTAGTGTTTTCATTAGTTTTCATTAGAAATCAACAAATCATTGTCAGAGTAACGGTTAGACCAAGGAAGTCTATGAAAAAAATACAAGATATTGCTAGTCTGTTTTCAAGTGTCAGAAAAGTTAGCACATGTCACTATATAAGAGATGCTTATACTACAATAAATTAAAGTATAAGACTAAAAAGTGCGATATTGGCTGTAAAAAATATATCAGCTTCACTTAGAAGCGATGGAGGAAATGTTACATCTGACCCACACCATAAATGTTGTTGTAACGACAAAAAATCATAAAAAGTGAAAGAACAAAACAACAAATTAAAGCTATCATATTTAATGTTAATACTGACCAAAAATGTGACATAATGGGCACATTTAAATCCATCCGAAAACATTTTAAATCAAACATTAAATAAGAGAAGAATGACGGACAATAAATCAAACAATAAAAGGTTACCTCTAAAATACTTCATATTAAAAGAATAGGAAAATAAATCAAAACAAACATGAATAATAATGTTGCAATTGTTCAATTATTATCTACATTCTACACACTTATTAAATAAAATAAAACTGATCAGAATTATGTCTCTGTGCTAAGCTTACCGATTAAGAGAAGGACGTATAAGCCTATTAGGATTCTAATGCTTCGATGCTATAAATAAAGGGGCCTTAAATTAATTTACATTTTATAAGGGAAACAGCTTCCCCATTTTTTTTTGTCAATTAAACTCTAGCAAACCATTACGAAAACAATATATAACTATTATATTTTTATAATAATTTTCTAAAAACAAGTTATAAATTCGTAAATGTTTTAAAAGAGATAAGTTTGTATATATTGAAATTTAACTAAATTGCTTTTGTATTTAAAAAATAAGAACCATATAAATATGGTATATATTTTGTCATAAAGTATAAGCCTGATCTTTTACTGATGTTAGTGATACGCAATACTTGCTCACATACTTCATTTTGGAAAACTTAATGCAAAAATTATCAGTCGTAATGAACATGACATTACTTAAAACAAAAATCATATTAATTTGGATTAATGTAAACTATTGTGTAAATTAATGGCAGGTTATTGTGCTTATGCACGTATGTATAACTTTTTTGCCTTAAAAAAGTAAAAAAAAAAATACTGCATATAGATGTATGCTTTGATTGTCCTTCTAGAGTCCCAGTTTACAGTGTTAGGTCATACAACTGAAGAAGAACAGATAGTAGATTTCATACTGGAGGTTAGTCATGAGATCACGGCAGTATAGTAGAAATGACAAGATATTGTTATTTTATTTTCAAGTATTAGAAAAGTTAGCATAGGTGTCTCTAGCTTCAGGAGCTAACTATACAAATGAAAAAAAAATGTCCAAAAATAATAATAGTAATAATACAAAGCCAATGGACAGCATAACTTACGTAGGCATTTTATCAGACGACAGATCAGTCGGCACAATATTCTACAACTCAACTACGGCCAAGCAGATACTTGATATTTCTCGGCTGTTGTTCACGTAAAAGAACTAAACAACACCATCAAACATCACGGACTTTATACATTAGAATTCACCATCTACAGGGAAGACAATGTCAGCGGCACCCTCAGATGTCCTACCCCCACCCCACCAACTCAACAGCGACACAGTCATAAAGGCCCTGAGAAATCTTAGCAAACTAGAACCCACTGTCAACTCAATGGCCTACACCAACAACCGCAGCTTCACAATTTTTAGGACAATTCTTCAACCTTTACACATGACATAAAAATTACTTATAAAGAAAACCAATAAACATTGTATTTGTTATTCCTGTAAGACGACACATATGTGGAAGCAGTGGCGGAACTAGAAAAAATGGGCCACCCCGCAAAAAAAATTTTTGGGCCCCCCATATATATATATATATATATATATATATATATATATATATATATATATATATATATATATATATATATATATATATATATATATATACAAACACAATGCGAATATAGGATACTCCTTTCTGGCCTGATCGGGTTTTGAAAAAAAAATTCAATTAAATCTTATCACAAGAGCATGTCATGTGTATGAGTGCATTGGTCTGATTTAAAAAAAATTTTCATTTATGTTTAATACTTCTAATCATTTAGTCGGTCAAAAGTATTGAAGCTTTGTATAGGTAATGGTGTCTCGTGTTATGATTATTTTTATGTTTTTTGGTATTTATATTATTAACTTTAACTACGTTTCATTTTTATACTATACCATTCTTTAGTACTTATGTTTTTAAAAATAATAATAAAGATAAGTAATTGCTGTTTAATTTGATTATTACAAATCTATTAAAAGGAGCTTTTGAGCACCCCTATTTGCCTATTTGAAAAAGGGAAATAATTTATGGAAGTGGTTTGAACGTTTGCCTATCTTTCACACTACAATTTATGTGGTAATTTTTTACGCAACAGCATGTCTTAGCTACTATATAACATCACTACTGTATTAGATCTGTATTCTGTTTGTTATTTACAAAACCACTATCAAGGTGCCAGTGACGAAACTAATTTATATATATATATATATATATATATATATATATATATATATATATATATATATATATATATATATATATATATATATATATATGTATATATATATATATATATATATATATATATATATATATATATATATATATATATATATATATATAACACGCTATCATTCGTGTATTTATTTGAGAGGTTTGACTTGTTTTCTAGAACAGTGGTTATTAAACGTAAACAATGTCGGCACTTTATTTCTTGGATATTAGTTGTTGGAGCGCTAGTTTATCAAAACTACCACCGATTCGAGCCAGCGTTGTTGTTGGAGCGCTATTATGTCTACACTACCACCGACACGAGCCAGCTTAGTTGTTGAGACGCTATCTATTCGCTTCTTGTAAGGCTAAGAGCGGGAGGGTAGGTCTGAAAAGGAACTAAAAAGGGACAACAAAGCACCGATGTGGTTTTATCCATCAGTACCAAATTTGGGATGGTCTCAAAATGCCGTCTTAATATCTAGCGGCCTCTCGCGCAATTGATGTTTTTTCAAAAGAATTTTGCCGACAACAGCGTGTGTTTGTATGAAAAAGAATAAACAAGAGCGTGGGGTGGTGTCTATAGAATAAAGGTACTCCAACCACAGCTACGGTATTCTTTTTTCAAAACAACCATCAGGTCAAAAATGCAATAAAATTAATTTTAACTATACAATTTTTTTTATGGGCGGCTGTGGGCCCCCTAAACGGCGTGGGCCCCCCCCCCCGCATTGCGGGGTCTGGCGGCACTGTAGTTCCGCCCCTGTGTGGAAGTTGTGGGTCAAACAAACATTAGACTACCCACTGTCACTTAACTAATCAAGACATACTACAACAAGATACTGCGGCAACAGCTAGTACGAGCATTCTAAAATTAAAGTAGCCCATTAATATAATAGTTTTAAATAAAAACAAATTGTTGCGTGTATTAATTTATTCCATAATTTTTACAACGTCAGTTGCGATTTATTTATATGAAGTATTATGCTGAGTTTTTCAGAGCTATCATTTTTTTTTTCATCCACCAAATGAATATTTTTTTTTTCCGCCTTCAACTTGTTCCATACAATTTAAGCTCGTCCACTTTATATATGGGGTAATCTTTCGATAACCATTAAGGTTAATGTTAGGTCTAAAAAAATACATATCATATAGTATATATAACAGTTAATGTTATCATTAGTTTCATCATACAATAGTACATGTTTGTCTGATGATAACACTATGTTATCATGTTTTTTCTATTCGAATGCCATAAAATAGTAATCATTTAAATGTGGCACATTCAAATTGAAACATTATTATTTTAATGTATTGTATTGTACAGTTGAAAATTTTCAATTTTTTTTAGCGCAAAATGAGTTTCTGTTTTTGGAAAGATAAAATGCTAAATAGAACATTTTACATATCACCCCTAATAGGTTAAAGACATCGAATTAATAAAAAAAAAAGCACTTTATATCGCGGTTCTCGATCAGAGTCAAATCATACTAACATAACATAGCATATATATATATATATATATATATATATATATATATATATATATATATATATATATATATATATATATATATATATATATATATATATATATATAAAGTGTAAAAACAGTTACATGTTATTTACTTTACTTTAAATGACAACACCCGCAGCTCAAGGTGACAGTGCTATCCACCGCTATATAGAACTGAGGGGAAACTAAAATACATTTTGCCAAATGTCAACCAAAGTCATCACATTATTTGATTTTGATCGTAAAACAAATACAAACGATATTATAAACACAGAACTAACATGGCTGTGTGATAGCTATTAAACTGAATGTGAACCAACACAAATGCATCTCTTCTTTAAAGCTGCTGATCTAGCCAGAGGCGTAGCAAGGGGGGGGGGGGGGGGGGGGCGGGGGTGCGGATCGCACCGGGTGACACCATTTAAGGGGGTGACACCATGGCAAACAAATAGCAAAATATATTGAGAAAAATCTGAGGGTGGGGGTGTAAATCGAAAGTTTGAGGGGGGTGGGGGTGCAAATCGAAAGTTTGAGGGGGGTGCAAATCCAAAATTTGTCGCCTCTGGGGGTGGGGGTAGACACCATTAAGTGCCGCACCGGGTGACACCCGACCTCGCTACGCCAATGGATCTAGCTAACTGAAACTATGCTTCAGGAGCTGCCTATACATTAATACTTGCAAGTTTACAACTAACCAGTGCTTTATTTAGCTGTAAAAATATATCAGAAAAAATCAGAAGAGATTGAGGAAATGTTACATCTAACCGAGACCATAGCTGTTTTAGTAACGTCAAAAAAAAATCATAAAAAAAAGGAAAGGAAAAAGAAAATAAACTAAGTAATTAAAAAATAAAAATAAATGATAATAGTGATCGAAAATGCAATAAATGAACACATTTAAATCCACCCAAAATCATTTTAAATCAAACATTAAATACACGAAGAACGGCGGATAACAAAACAAACGATAGAACATTACGTCTAATCTACTCCATATTAAATGAATGTGAAAATAAAACAAAGCAAACATGAATAATACTGTTGCAATTATTTGACGTAATTATTCCATATACAATCAACACTCTTATTAAATACAATGAAATTGTTCAGACTCTTATCTCTGTGTTGTTCTCACAAATTAAGAGAAAGACATATTAGAAGTATATTGTTTCGGTGTGATGAATGATAGGGACTAAATTTACATTTCATAAGGGAAACAACTTAACAATTATTTTGTTGATTATCGTGTACCTAAACAGTTCAAATATATTATACATCTATTACATAATTATATTAATTTTCTAATACAAACGTTTACTGTCGTATATATCATTTAAGAGGTAAGTTTTGATTTTAAAAAAATAATTAATTTGCTTTTGTATTTAAAAACTTCAGAACCATTTAAAGATTGTAAATAATTTGTTATATACACATTTGACAAAACTACTGTTGTCGTGCAGTACATACAATAAAATTGGAACGATACAGAGAAGACTAGCATGGCCCTCGCGCAGAGATGACACGCAGAATCGTGAAGCGTTTCCAAATTTTTTAGAGAAAAAAAAAAAAATTTGTTACTGGAAGCTTTCATTAGCGTAAATTATAATATTGTAAAAAAATGAGTCTTCAATACCCACTGAATCTGAGCTTTATATATTAGATATGTATATATTATTATAACGTTGACTCAAAGTCTTGTGATAAATTACCTATTTTCTAAAGATTATATAATCAGTGACTTTGGATTAATTTCATCTCTACTTATTAAAACTCGTGTGTATTTCCATTTGGAACATTGTGTGTGTGTTATTTTTTTTTCTTCACATTTTATACATTGTAAGTACTTTTTTTCTTTTTTATTTCTTGTGTGTGTTGCCTGGCCCCGGGTGGGCCTCACGCACAACTATGTCGGAAAAATACATCAAACGGCTATTCCTGCCTAAGTTCGGCATGGCAGGACATGCGCCAAAAACTCTAGAGATTTTCATAGAAGAGGGTTTTTCTTTAGCTACTCTCACAGCTGACGAACTAAAAAGAGAGCTATGTATGTTATGTAGCCTATCACCAGCTGAATTTGAAGGTCTGTATAACTATGGGACACTGCGTAAATGGTATGTCACCATTAGATCAAAGGAACTATATGAGAAAATGCACCTAAAAGAATTTCACAGAGATTTGCCACCTGGAGTAACATCCAGACACAGAGTGCAGAGAATATCAATAACCCACGCCGATAAATCTTGTCAAAGGGGCATGCTGAAATGGCTGCCTTCCAAGACAAGTGACGATGATATAATGGCGATTCTGAAATCTATAAGCAGTCAGGACTCAACACCAACATTTAAGAGAATAGACCAATCAAATGTGGTCCAATTCACCATCTCTCTGGAGAAAGAAGATGTGGAGAGTGTCCCACACTATATTATACTTACAAATAAGGCCAACAAGGAGAGCAGAGTCCTTATAATCCTCAATGGGAGGAGGATGCAATGTTGCCACTGCAACACAGACAGACACCTGCCTAAAATGTGTGAGCATTTGAGGACTCGCGCTCTTGACGGCGTCCAGCTAGTAGATGGACAGTATAGGGCAATTGAGCCTTGGGATGCAAATGATAAAGAAGAAGTTAGGGAGCATCTAAGTAACAATAGAAATTTCTTAAAGCATTGGGACAGTTATGATGTTGACGGAGAAAGACAAAATGAAATGCTTAGAGAAGCAAGGCTCAGAGAGGTAGAAGATGCCTTTGGAGTAGATGGCCAAACTGAAGCACATCATACTAATGTAGCACCGCAGTAAGTTAACGAAAGCGTAACAGAAACCACCATAGAGGCCGGAGCCATGGAGACAATAGCAACAAGGAATTCCATAGTAACCGGGTCTCAAAAAGATGGGAATCACGAAAATTTGGAGGCTGTCGACGAAACAATAACTAATATTCTTCAAGATAACTCTAGTTCAGAAAACATAACGAAACCGCTAAAGGAAATTAAAAGCTCACAAAGTATGTCAGCAACAAAGGTATCAGGTCAACTGTCATATAGTCAAGCAATCAGTTCAAGTAAAAATCAATTACCTACAGCAAAGCCACCTCAAAGGTTCGTGACCAGGGCCCAACGGGATAGCAAACCAACGGCTGGAAGGTTTGGAATTAAAAGACCACCACCATCCAGCCCTCCAGAAACAGATGTTCGAAAGAAAACCCCAAATAATTCATGCTAACTCTGGCAACATTGAACATCATGGGGGCTAGGGACAAAACACATTATATAAACAACATAATAAATAAACACAATATTGACATCCTACTTTTACAGGAAACTAAAATTGGAACTACAGAAGAAGCAAATAAACTAGATGCATAATTAATATCGACAGTCTCAAGCAAAACATCACTCGATCAGCCCCCAAGTAATTTAACATTAGAACAGTCTTCTGTTTCCCAGGTTTTTAAAAGTGCACAACCTGAATGGTAGAAAGAGATACACACCTCACCCTCCCCCCCCCACACACACACTTCCCTCCACTCAACCGGACTGGCGGATTTTTCAAGGTAGCGTGCCCTCTTTGCCAAGGGTCAATTTTATGTCATGGAAAGTTTTGGAATGATAGATCAGTAATGTGTATTACAGAGACACTTCTCCCACGGTGGTTTCTATTTCTGTCTACAATGTGAACTTTTGACTCCTCAGCTAAGGACAGAGCACAGTAAACTAAGCAGTCAGGAGAGGCCTAGTTTGCACACCTTATTTTAGTCTAGTTCTTATGCCATTTTATTTTCTCCATTTGATTATTATATATGCAATTGATGCCCATGTCTTTGATGCTGTGTAAAATCTATCAAATAAATTATTATTACTGATTTAAAGGTTTAAAACAATTGAATTAATAATAATAAAAAAAAAGGAAAAAAAAAACTAATTGAGGACTGTATAGATATAGATGTTTGAAAGGGAAGAATGTTTGCTTTTACGTGTCTCATTGTAATAACATAACTTTTCCGATTGCTTAAAATTTGTATCATTTTAATTCTCTGTAATCCCAAATTCATTTCAGCTCTATTTTAAAAAAAAAAAAAAATTCAACCCTCTCCCCCCCCCCCCCTTCTCGTCCCCTCAGCCCACCACGCTGATGGAAAAAAAAATCCCTTGAATCATCATGTAATTACACATTTGCATTTTCAGTTTCAGGTTGGTTTTAAATTTTATTTTTTCTTTATATTTAGACGTTTTGTATTAGATCTATGTATAAGTAAACCATCTTAAATGAATGAAAGTAGGCTACAAGTAAGAAAGAAATATTACTATTGTAAATCTGTGTCAGTCCTCACAAGCCGATGATGAAAACTGTTATACTAAAGCGAACACACAACTGACGCTATAAATTACGTGTCTGAGGCGGAAAAAAAATACTTTTAGGAAAACAATAAATAAAGTATTAATTTTAAGGCCGATGCTAGCCGGAATAAGATACGCATGCGCAATGGAGAGAAACTACGACTTGCCTTCGCGGCGATGTTTCCGATGGTACTGCTCATGCGTGTGTTTACAACCGCAGAACCCTAAAACCAACCCTAATCCTATCCCTAATCATATCCTTAACCCTAGCCCTAATCCTATCTCTAACCCTAATCCTATCCCTATCCCTAACCCTATCCCTACCCCTAACCCTCATTCTAGCCCTAACCCTAGCCATAGGTCACTGCGCATGCGCAGAGCTATCTTTTGCCGACTAAGTGGAGACGTTGGGGAGAAAAATCTTCTTCCGACTAGTCACTTCGTAATTTTAAATTAGACAGTCTCAAGCTAAACATCACTCGATCAGCCCTCAAGTAAACTAACATAATAGTCTCTTGTTGCCCAGGTCTTAAAAGTGCACATCTGAATGGTAGATACACACCTCACCACCCCCCCCCCCCCATTCAACCGGACTGGCGGATATTTCAAGGTAGCGTGCCCTCTTCGCCATCCATCTTCCCTTTATTTATTTAATGTAGTCATATTGCAATTACTTTTAATGATTAATTAATTATCTAGTTAGAGAGAAAAAAATTAGGAATCTACAAATAATTACCGGAAAGACAATTTGCCGATGGACATTTTTCCTAAATGTCTTAAATATTCGAATTGGCATTTGCCTCATTGTGAGAAATGCTCGAATGAACTTATACCTGATTGGGACAAACGTGAAAATTGACATTTGCTTGAATTTGGACAAAAGCGTGTTGCTGCATGCAATAATGAAAGACTGGCCTGCCAAGATGAAAAAGAGAATTACTGGAGATGGCCATCACGTGTTATCTAGTGTTGTCTACACTCAAAGTGTTCATTTAAATATCAAACTGATCAAAATACTGTCATTGGGCCGGTGAAGTGGAGTCGACTTGTTAAGTGTTATTGTTAGGAGTATTACATTTTAACACAGTAATTTGGTTAAACTTAAAGACTTTAACATTATTTTATATCTTTTATATATGTTTTTTCATATTGTGAATTTTTATCTTAATAAGCGCTGGACTGAGATAGATGAGTTAAAAGTCAATTACATTGTTTAAAAAGGACTTTGGTAGATGTTATGTATATATGAGCAGGGTGCATTGGCGTAGCTAGGTCGGGTGTCACCCGGTGCGGCACTTAATGGTGTCACAATAGTATAAATCAAATATTATATTAAATTTACTTTCGCTATTAATTTGTACAATTTCAGTACAATACATACCTTAATTTATTTCAAAAATATTTATTTAATTGATGCTATATATTTGTGATTTTGACAGTGTTCACATTATACTAACGATTTTTATCTATAGCCGGTTATAAATACACCGTGATGTAACGTGTTTTCTACATCATTAGCAGGTTTACGTCATAGTGTCACCTCCCCCCCCCCTCCCCTTCCAATCATTGTCGGGATTTGTCAACTTTGCTCTTAAAAGACTATTCAACTTACTCCAATTGATCACTTAATTAAGTGGGATTATCATTTTTCTCTATATATTTTGATATTTTTTTTGTCTTGTGTCACCCCCGTAAATGGTGTTACCTTGTGCGGTCCGCACCCCCCCCCCCCAACCAACCTCTCGCTACGCCTCTGGCAGGATGAACGATAATTTAACAGACCTCTATACCAGGGGTCGGCAACCTGCGGCTGCGAGCCGCATGCGGCTCTTTTGGTGGCAAGATGCGGCTCTTCAGCTCGATGCACAATATTTAATAATTATTTTATATTATTTTTAAAACTCATAAAAGTATTCGTTTGCAACACCCGGTAATGAACGATATAATAATAAATATAGACAATAAAACACTCGCTATTCAATTAGAATATTTAGTTGCTCCCTATTTCAATGTACTTCCTTGTTTTCTAAAGTTATTTACGTTTAAACAATGCCTGTATTTGGATCATATTTATCGGGGCACTGGTTACCTACAATACCGCCCACCACCATGGCGTGCTGTATGAAAGCTTTGAGTGTAAGTTAATCACTCGCCGTAATATCTCCGTTAATCACTCATCGCCTATTTGTCGAGGACGGAATGTGGCGCTCTAGTGAACCTGATTACACTACCGCAGGGGCGATGCGTACGGCCCATAGCTCGGTTTAATCATCGAATGTCGTATTGTAGGGTGCTTCTTAAAACTAAGGTAGGCGCTTGGTGCTCGCAGGATAGCCCTGGGCGCCAAATAACACCCTGCAGAGAAGCCGGAGGACGCGCCTGATTCGATTTAGTAAGCGACTAAAGCAACGCGTGTCTATAGTGTATAGCCTATTTTTAAAATTGAACTCTTCTTCTTCTTCTTCGTTCTTAATTAATTTTTAGTATTGGAAGGGATCGAGCCTTATCTGCCACATGGTTCCAACTCGAGACTTTTTCGAATTTAACAACAATGAGCTTTAGCCGACTCGACCACGCCTCCAACACAATTAAGCGTTACGTGTCAACTGATTATGCGCCATTGAGGCCATTGACTCCGATTTCAGCCTGCTTTTCTTTTTGGATTTGCTTCCATAGCCTTTGTCCAACAGAGAACAAACTACAAGGCAGATATATATATATATATATATATATATATATATATATATATATATATATATATATATATATACATATATACTAGTTTGACGAAATATATTAGGATTTCACCAACGCGTTATCAATTATAATTATATGTTCTTAGACGCGTGACCTTCTTTTCTAAAAATGAGTTATTTAAATGTAAATAATTCTTGCGCTTGGATCATAAATATCAGGACACGGGTTTACCTCCAGTACCGCATGAAAACATTGAGACGTAGAGGGGCGCTCTCAGGGCCCCCACCCCCCGATTACACTACCGCATAGGCGCGGCGTACGACCCCTGGCTCCTTAAAACTAACAGGCGCCATTTAAAGAAATTAATTGACGTGTTTTAAATATCAGTGTGACTGATGCAATATGCTAGCGTTACTAATGGTCTATTATTAGATGCTCGATCTCAATTTCTGACTAGATTGTCTAATAGTAGATGCTTATTGCATCATTCGCAAAGTGACGAAACTCTACAGTAGGCTCCTCATATTCAAAAAGTTTTTTTTTCATCTTTGGCAAGGTGACGAAACTGTACAGAAGGATTTCCTCGCGTTACAAAGTTATTTTTAGAAGACTGTTGTAGTTTTACCGCTGAATATAGTAGTACCCCTTACTCGCTATGCAGGACGCTCGATTAACGGGTGCCAAGTGCCAACATAGTCGCTCTAAAACTCTGGGCGCCAAACCGTGTATTCACGAAAGTTGTACCCTATATGGCGCCGCCAATAAGAAACTTTCGTTTTCTTTTTCGCAGAAATATTCTCGGGAGTATTCTCATCTACTTCCTAAAGTTTCATGGCACTCGGATGAACAGCATCAGAGTTTTATTTTTTTATATACCGTGTATAGAAAAAAAAATCGCCCCCCCCCCCTGGGGGCGCCGCCCTTGCAATATTAAAACAAATTTTTTTGCAGAACCCTACCTTTGAGTGATCTAATCATCTCCCCAAAGTTTCATGGTACACGGATGAACGACGTGAAACCGAAATAGACTTTTATTTTTATAAACCGTATATAGAGAAAAATTGCAGCCTCCCGTGGCGCCGCCCTTGCGAAATTAAAAAATGATTTTTTTTTTTACAGAACCCTTCCCTGAGTTGTTCTAATCAACCCCCCCAAAGTCTCATGGCTATCGGATAACGGTGTCACACCAAAATCGACTTTTTAAAAAATATACCGTATATAGAGAAAAATCGCACCCTCCCGTGGAGCCGCCCTTGCGAAATGAAAAATGTTTTTTTACAGAACCCTTTCCCTAGAGTTTTATAATGAACTCTTCAAAGTTTCATGCCTATCGGATGAACGGTGTCACTGCTATTCACTTTTATTATTTTTATATAACGTATATAGAGAAAAATCGCACCCTACTGTGGCGCCGCCCTTGCGAAATTAAATATGATTTTTTTACAGAACCCTTCCTTAGAGTGTTATTATGAACTCCCCAAAGTCTCATGGCTAGCAGATGAACGATGTCAAACCAAAATCAACTTTTTATTTTTATATACCGTATATAGAGAAAAACAAATCGCGCCCTGCCGGGGCGCCACCCCTCCGAATTTGAAATTTTTTTTTTCGCAGAAACCTCCCCAGGAATATTCTCAACAACTTCCCAAAGTGTCACGGCGATGTGATGAGAGGTGTAGTAATGCATAAAGGACAAACACACATACATTGCTTTTTATATATATAGATAGATAGATATATTTAAATCGACTAAATTTTTGAATACCAATTACGTGGACATATTGCAATTTGTGTTGATTACGATCGTATAATATATAACTATTTTGTAAAGTATATCAAAATAGTAAAATAGTTATAATATATAACTATTTTGTAAAGTATATCAAAATAGTAAAACTATCATTTTATTCAAAAACCATGTGTTCATCAAAATGTTTTGCTTAGTGCATATTGTTTGTGTTACCCTAAATTTAATGTACAATAAATGAAACATATTTGTCTAATAGATTTCTATTAAACAGACAAAGACCCTATACTTTCTTTATGTCGGGAACATTTTCCAATAAGGAATGTTATTCATCTTAAAGTTTGTTGTTACCTAAGTTAATTAAGAATTTCCAATGTTGATGAAGCAGGATTTTCCTAAAAAGAAACATAAGACTTGCTAGCATGAGAAGTGAAGTGGAACTCTTTTTCTGTAATTGAATATTGTTAACATCATGAATTTATGCTACAATAGACATCTAATAAATATTTGGTTTACTCAAAGACTTAAATTTTCTTTGTGTTAAATTTTTGCTTTCCCGTTAATATTATAATAGCTGGTAAACCAAAGTTTTATTGATAGAGAGAAAGAGAGGGGACTGCAAGGAGGCGCTTGCAGCTTGTTTTCTAACGGCTCCCAGAAGAGAATTATATATTGCAGTCCCCTCTCTTTCTCTCTATCACTATCACTACCACCCCCACCCCACCCCTACATTTTATGGTGAGCTGTGGTCACGCTGTTTACATTTTACAATCATAGAGACGGGTTTGGTGACGGCTATTAGGGGCAGATAATTTAGTTTGAAACGATTTTAAACTTAGAGGAGGTAACTAAGAGGAGGCTGCTTTCACGTTGGGGGGGGGGGGGGAGAGTTAGTGTTTTTAAGCAAATATTTTCAGTGGCAGCATTGGTACTGTCGAATTCACAAATTATAAATTACTGAAAAGTGGAAGAAAAAAGAACAACTAAATAGCGGCGTATGATACGCAGCGGGTCGGCTCGTTATATATATAGGTTGTTTCGATCTTATAAAAAAAGGGGACTTAATTTAATTTACAATTTATACGGGAGACAACTTAACCATTTTTTTGCTAATTAAAGTGTACCAAAGCAGTTCAAAAATAGCATACATCTATTACACTATTGAATTAATTTTCTAATAAGAACTTATAATTTCAAAAATATGTCGTTTAAGAGAAAAGTTACGATTTGAAAATAAGCTAAATTTCTTATGTATTTTAATTCGTAAAGACCATTACTAAATGATATATAATCTCAAATATATCTTGTGCCAGATCTTCAACTAATGTTTGTGCATATACATACTTTCCTTTCGTATTATCTTAACTTTATAAAAAAAAAAAAAAAAAAAAAAAAAAAGAAAAAAAAAATTAACTGTAGAAAATATCGACTTAAATCAAAATGTGAAAACCACATGTCAAACAACTTAACAAAATACACAATAAACTAGGAAACATTTATTAAGATTGTACGTTAGTACAGAAAGAAAAGCAAACGCGTACGCATATATTAAAAACCACCAATCAAACAGCCACAACAAATAATGCAATTACACTTAACGTAATTAACATAACTAGACAAAAACAAGACGAAAGCAGACTTGTAGCAGCGGCTAATAATATATCCACTATATGGAAATATAGGAATACAATCAGATTTTATTCTAAAAAAAAAATACTCTGGCATCGATTTAAAATAAATATTTCAAGAAAAGCTAAGACATAGCTAAGACTTTGTAGTTAATAAACATATAAATGTCTAAAAATATATTAGTGTTACTTAACATTGCCCTTACTATAATTTTTTTAGTTACGTAAGTTGCACAATTTTAACTTTTGTTTTGCTTTCTTAAAATATATTATAGCTTAATATGTTTAAAGCATATATTCATATGCACTGTTTAGTTTATTTATAACAGATGTATGGTTGTATATGGACCACCAAATAAAACAAAACAAAAAAATCGATACACCACACACTTGGTGAAATTCATTAATAGAAAAATGAACAGACGCTGATAGTTAACACCAGGGGTCTCCAAACATTTCGGTCCGAGGGCCGTATTAACTATCACATTTCAGTTTGGGGGCCAGTTTCTTCCAGGCATGTCTTTGATTTTTCTAAGCAAAGTTCTTTAGCCATCACCAAGAAACGCTTTTTCCTTGGACAAAAAATCTCCGCGGGCCGGATGATAGGACTTCGCAGGCCGCATCCGGCCCGCGGGCCGTAGTTTGGAGACCCCTGGTTAACACGATTGTCGATTAATAATTATTCAACTCCCTTCAACATATTAGATGTATGCTTAAATAAACCGGGAGTGATCTCCCCTATACTTTCTTGAATATTCTTATATAACACTACGGGGAATGTCAACTTGGGATATAGACAATATGTTTTATCCATTTTACTTTTAAAATAGAATAAAATCTCGTAGAAAAAAAGAATTGCACACTAAGTGAACGCCAAATAAATTGTGTATAATAGTGAGGAATATTATTAGTACTTTATAAATTCACATGCGTGTTTTGAGAAATCGGAAATAGCCTAAACTACTACATCCGGTCAACGAAAGTTATTCAAAATGTAATATAATGTAGAGCATTACATATTTTACTTATATGCGATACTTCATGTATCTATCTGAATTTCTGAAATAGTTTTCTAGTTAGAGGATCTATACATTTGATATAATACTAATATTTGAAATTTCATCAACTTAGCTGTAACGCTACTCAAGTTATCGTGTTTTCAGACAAACACACACACATATAAACTGATCAGCTACCTGTGTGTGTATTAATTTATTCCGTAATTTTACTACGTTAGTTGCGATTTAATATTATGAAGAAGTATGCCAAGTTTTTCACAATTATCAGTATATTTTCAGCCAATGAAACAAAGGTTAAACCTAACAATCACTGTTCATCAAACACATGGATGTTTTTTTTCCGCCTTCAATTTTCCATACACTATAAGCTCTTCCAGTTTATAAAAGGGATAATCTTTTGATATACATTACGTTTGATGTTGGGTTTTAAAAAATACATATTGACATGGTATATATTATAGTGAACATTATCATTAGTTTCATCATAAAATAGTATGGTTTATTTGATGTTAACATTATTTTCTTTTATTAATACTATTAAAATGCAATATAATGTTAATCATTTAAATGAGGCGCATTAAGAGTTAAACATGATTATTTTAATTCATTGCACAGTTTAGATTATAAAATAGAAACGTATACAGATACAAGGTAAATATAGGCGATACTGTTGCAATAAATTATTCTGTGAAAGAGATAAACCTAAGAAAACAATGTTTAAAGATAATGTCCCAGTTAGTATAAAGTGTGATTGACTACACAACTGTGCTGAAATAAGCAAATACATTTTTAGACCTTATATATAATAGGACACATTCTATAAACATAGTTTTTGTTTATTTATAGCAGATGTATGAACGTATATGGAAGTCCTTATGTAACAAGAGATTCAGTAGATTAATCACACACTTGGTGAAATTCATTACAAGCAAACTGAAAAAAACCCACTCAAATACGGTTAAGTATAAATAAATATTCTACTCACTTCGACATATTAAATGTGTGCATATGCAATATTGATCTTGAAATTTCACGTATAAGACAAAATTGATTAAAATAATATATATACAGCACTGTTCTTAAAGACGTCATCTTTTTTATTTCCCTTGCTTTAGGAGAGATAACTCAAAGTTATTTAATAAAGTCAATAAGTGAAAAACACTAAGTGAAAATACACCTTTAGTTTGAGGATTATCAAACAAATAAAGTTATTTTTTTGAATGGATATATGAAACATATTTAACATTTTTGTAAAATGTATTTTAAATTTAAAATATTCTGCAAAACTTAGAGCAGAGCTTTATTTATAAAAAAAAATGTTTTTAAAAAGCTTTTCTTGTAAATAAGAGAAGCATTATCTTTTACTAATGTATTTTTTTTTAAAAATGTCATTATTTTCAAAAGCAAAATGACGCCTGTTATTTTAAGGAACCAGGGGCCGTACGCGGCGCCTATGCGTTAGTGTAATCGGGTGGGGCTACTGAGAGCGCCCCTCTACGTCCCTGGCACATGGGCGGTCACCGAAGTGTGTTCTACCTCATTATTTCGGTGACTGATTAATGTAAACTTAAGGTTTTCATGCGGTAGTGTAGGTAAACCCGTGTCCCGATATTTATGATCCAAGCGCATGCAGTCTTTACCTTTAAACAACTCACTTTAAGAAAACAAGGTGATGAGTCCAAGAACACAGGATTGGTAACGCATGGATGAAACTCGTATATATTTCGTCGGACTTTCTTATATTCCCGCGGAAACGCGCGGGGACGGGTGTACCCACTCTAGTGTATATATATATATATATATATATATATATATATATATAAATTAGTTTATATTATCAGTTTTATCATAAAATGTTACATGTATATCTCATGGTAACACCATTTTCTTATATTATTACAATTTAAATGAAATAAAATATTAACCCTCTAAATAAGATACATTCAGGGTTAAACGTGATTATTGTAAACCACTGCAAAATTTAGATTATAAAATAGAAACATATACAGATACAAGGCAAATATAGGCGATATAGTTGCAATAAATTATTCAGTGACATAGATAAACCTATGAAAACAATGTTTAAAGATTGTGTCCCATTTAGTATTACGTGTACTTGACAATTTACTGCAGAAACATACTGAAACAAGCAAACACATTTTTTGCGAATAAGACGAAATCAACTAGAAGAATATAAACACTGTTCTAAAAGACGTCACCTTTTTATTTCCCTTGTGTTAGGGGAGATAATAATTAAATATTTAAAAACAAGTCAATAAGAGAAATATACTAAGTAAAATCACACACTTTTATTAATAATTGCGATATAAATAAATAAGATATGTGTACAAATATACACATTTATTTCAGTTTTTTATATAATGTATTTTAAATTTAAATTATTCTTCATACCAAACACCAAAATTTATATTTAATTAAATGCTTCTAAGAATTGTTACTTATTTCTTGCGATAGTGTTAGTCTGACTCATATGAGTTTAAAATATTTCTTCTTCTTTTAAAAAAAACAAAAAAAAAAACTTTAAAAGTATAGTAATTTATTTAAAAGTAACTTTCAAAAACTAAATGCATTTGGAAATAATGATAATTAAAGTTACTTTCAAAAACTAAATGCGATTGGAAATAATGATAGTTAAATTTTGTTACATAAAAAATCCAAGAACACGTAGCAGAATTATCTTTTTGAAAAGATATAAAGTTGGTTAGGCTGATGAATAAAAATAAATAGTTAGGCACACAGTCGCTATCGTTTACGCGTTGGGCCTAATAATATAATATACTAACATAAAAGTATGCCGGTTCTCAAACAGAGTTTCTTCCAGGCATCTGTTCGGAGAGGGGGGGAGAGCCCCCCCCCCTGAAAAAATTCTACCGCCCCCCGAACGAAATAAAATTTATATAATTTATATAGACAATATATACTTTTAACAGTGTCCGGCCCCCGGAAGAAAGTCTACCGCCCCCCCCCCCCTCCGAAAATTTCAGGTTTCCCCCCGGAGAAAAGAGTCCGGAAGAAACAATGACCTCAAAGCTTGCTAAAAGTTACGGTCTTATCATGTGTTTGCAAATAAATACTTTTTTTTTAAAAAGAATTTCGTATTGTCTTACGCTTTTATGTTTAGGCCTTTACAACAACAACAAATTACATTTCTTTAATAATATAGTAAAATAATTTGAGAGAAAACAGTTTCGCGAATGAGTTAGGTAAGTGTAATTTAATAGCTCCTATATACAACCAGTTCCATTTTTTTCACCGCGTTTCTATTCCACGAACTGTTAAACTTTGATTGTTGATAATCATGATTTTAAATATATGTTTGACGAAGTTGCTGGGAATTTAGACACAAACAACAACTTTAATACTGCAATTTTTGACACGGCAGCATACTTAATACTAAATTTCAATTAACGAAGAACACAATGCCTAACAACTTCTTTTTTTTTCATGAAGTTACGCCCAAGTGTCTTCGTCTTCTTTTGTCGGACTGTCTGTATCAGGTCACCACACAATAGAACATCACAGACCTTTTCTTGATCTGTCAAATGCGCATGTCAATCATACCAAACAATAGAACATTACAGACCTATTATCTAGCTGTAAAATGTGCACGTCCATCATACACACTATCTGCTACATCTGTAATGATAAACTGGGCTCGGCGTTGTCCCATTGTGTAGATAAAAAAAAAAACTCTTTAAAAATGTCCAGTTTATAAACACAAGTCAGCACTGAGTATTATCAATACAGTTTATTATTATGTATGTTCGCCTTCAAACTCTAACGGTTAGCCATCATATCTGTCGACTTGGTCGAAAAAGAAGCCGTTCAAATAGCACAAAAAATATCACATTTAAAAAATAAATACACGTCTTTTCATACGATTTGTATTTACAAGCTCTAGCTATATTGTTCTATTCCGACCTAACTCAGAACTGAATTAATCATTACGCGCTTTTAGAAAGCATGTATTTCTGATACAAAGATTTTTACAAAAATCAAATATACATAGAATTTAGCGTCTATTAGAAAGAAAGCTAAATATAACATATTTGAAAAAAAAATACTTCTAACATATATAGCTGCTAAGAAAGTGTACAATATTTTAATAGATTAAATTGATTTAAAACAATCTTGTGTAGGTCTACGTTAGTGAAATAACACACATGAATGATAGCTTACTTATAAAGTAAAAAAAAACATTATATTTCCATTCATGCTTTGCCATTTATCGCAGTATAGAAAATCAATGACAAACTATTGTGTAGGTAAAGATAACTCTTATGTTTTTTTAAGCAGGGGAAACAATCACATATTAGTACATTATTTTAAGAAACATACAAAAACAAAAGAGTAGAAATATAATAAATATACTATTTTTAAATGCAAAATAGAAAATAAAAATAGAAACAAAAATATTTTTCAAATGATGATGAAAAATGAAACTATCTATAAACGTGCCCTTTAATACTAGATCTAACTCTAAATGTAAAACATAAGTCAGATTACAAAACTTAATACTAAATATATAATGATATTTTATGTGAGCACGTTCTTTTTTTGTCTATTTTTTCCCATATAAAATATTAATGGATTTTAATTTATTGAAAAAAAAACGGTTTGAGGACTGTAAAGATATAGTATTGATGTTTGAAAGGGAAGAATGTTTGCTTTGATGTGTCTCATTGTAATAACATAACTTTTCCGATTGCTTAAAATTTGTATCATTTTAATTCTCGATAATCCCAATGTTTTTTATTTCAGCTCTACTTAAAAACCCAAATTCCGCGCCCCCCCCCCCCGTCCCCTCAGTCCACCACGCCGAGAAAAAAAAAATCCCTTGAATCATCATTTAATTACACATTTGCATTTTCTGTTTCAGGGTTTAAAAAAAAAATAAAAAACATATTTTTTTTTCTTTATATTTAGACGTTTTGTATTATATCTATGTATAAGTAAACCATCTTAAATGAATGAAAGCAGGCTACAAGTAAGAAAGAAATATCACTATTGTAAATCTGTATCAGTCCTCACAAGCCGATGATGAAAACTGTAATACTAAAGCGAACACACAACTGACGCTATAAATTACATGTCTGAGGCGGAAAAAAAAGAGAAAAAAAAAATGGTTTTTAATTTACAACATAATAAATTACAAAGTCAAGATAAAAAAATGTTCTTAAACTTCATTAAAGGAAATTTCATTTGGAAATAATAATTTTAATTTTAGAGACTTAAGTATTAACTTAAATTATTTGGCTATATATATATATATATATATATATATATATATATATATATATATATATATAGATTGCATGTGCGTTTTTTATAATGTTTGTGCATTTCATAACGGTTAATATGAATGTATTTTATTTCTGCTATTATATTAATTATACTGATAGTATCGACTACACATACATTATTTCAACTGTGTGGCCTGGAACATAGACTAGACTAGCAAAAACAATTAATTGGCTATCACTGTCAATCGTTAACGACCGGCTCTTTAACGTGGCCATGTCATTCGTACACGGGCATTGACCAGCCTTTCTATATAGCTGCTACAAAAGTGTAAAATATGTAAATGGCTTATATTGATTTACAACAAACTTGTGTAGGTCTACGATAGTGTAATAACACCGATGAATGATAGCTTACTTATAAAGTAAAAAAAAAAAAAAAAAAACTGTTTCCATTGAACATTAAAAAATTGACAAAATATAGGGCCCACATCCTAAACCGCAAATATAATTATAAGCATTAGGCTTTGCCATAGATCGCAGTATAGATAAATAACTACAAAGAAAAGCATCGGACACTTAAGGGGATAGGCTCCCGAAAAAAACAGGGAAAAAAACTTTTTAGTTAAAAAGCCTTTTTCATTTATTTGTGTATGTATAAGTTAGGGTACTTAAGGAAAAATATTTGGATGTACCAGGGACTCTTCTGAAAATATGGTTGCCATGGAAATGGCGGCCATCTTGGAAAAAACTACCTTTTGTGGAGTTCTAAAATTTCCTAAAGTAACATATAAACCGCCCATATAATCATTGATCTTTATTGTACAAACATCAATAGAGTGAGCTGGCTAATTTTTGTAACCGAAACACAGCTAGACATATTTTTTTTCAAATTTTCAAAAAAATATGTGGTGAAATTCCATTGAATTTAGCATTATTTTCATTGGAATTTCGTCACACCAAATTTTGAAAATTAAAAAAAAATATTTCTAGAGTGATTTCTGTTACAAAAACTAGCCAGCTGACTCTATTAGCGTTAGTACAAGAAGGATCAATGGTTATATAGCCGATATTTATGTTAGTTTATGAAATTTTAGAACTCCAGAAAATGATGTTTTTTTCAAGATGGCCGCCGTTGCCATGGCAACCATTTTTCCAAAATATTCCCTGATGCATGGAAATATTTTCCTTCAAGTACCCTAACTTAGATATACACAAATGAATCAATAAAAGGTTTTAATTAAGAAGTTGGTTTTTTCTGGAGCCTACCCCCTTAAGTACCTATTGGATACCTTTACTAATATTTGAGAAGAGACCCACGCTTTTATTTATAGTTATTTAAATAGTAGTGAATAATTTATTGTCTACTTTTTGTTGCATTATTACATAAAAGCTTGTTATTAAAACGTTTTTTTATGAAATATTAGTACCATAATTTAAGAAACAAAACCAAAAGAATAAAAATATTACGAAATATATTATTTTTAAGAACAAAAGATAACAAAAAATGTCTTATAAACGATGATGTAAATTGACATTTCCTATAGAGTGCCCTTTAATACTTGATCTAACTCTATATGTGAAACTGTTGTCACATTACAATACTTAATGCTAAATATATCGTGATACTATGTGTGAACACATTTCTGATATTTTCCAAATAAATATTAATGATTTTTAATTTAAACCATACAAAAATGTCAAATTATAGAATAAAAAGTTCGCTGAGCTGGACCCACGTCATGAGACCATCCGTTAATTACACCTTCCCAACATCCATCTCCGTATCGAGATCGTTGATACAGCATAGAAAGAGCGTGCAACACAGAGCTGATCCATGTGGCAGACCATACTCGATCGTTATCAGATCAGATAGGTCAGTTCCTACCCTGGTCCTGATAATACAAGCGTCCAGAAAGTCTGTTGGTCACAGGTACATGTTCTTACACACACCCATTTGACGGAGTTTTAATATAATTATAATGTGCTCGCTTGGTCAGGTGTGTAGGGCTAACGGTTAGCCCGACCACAAAAAGAGAGAGAGGCGGTTTGTTATAGAAACACATGCAGCGAAAAGTTGAGTAACTCTAATATAATGACGTCACGTTGATTAAGCGAATTTATAATCGTTGATCGCTAGACAGCTACAAATGACACTAAAAAGTTCGGTCTACAGCATCTTCAATTAAACAAAAAAAAAAAAATTTATGAAAAATGGTTGGTCAAAAAAGCCTTTAAAATTGAGGGGCAAGGTACACAGCGTCACGGTCCGATCATTCTTTTAATAAAGAACCATTTTAGATAGTCTTAGCTAACATGTTAAGAGAATGATATGTTAAGATTCTATTGATTCGATGTGATAAATGAAAGGGACCTAACTTAATTTACATTTTATAAGGGAAACAACTACACATTCTTTGTTGATCAACGTTTACCTAAACATTACAAAAATAGTAAACAGTTATTGCATTATTATATTAATTTTCTAATATTAACTTATACGTTCGAATGTATCGTTTAAAAGATCAGTTTCGATACAAAAAATGTAATCAAATTACTTTTGTATTCGAACTTGTAAGAACCCATCAAAGATGTCACACGATTTCTTACATAGTTTTATCTTGATCTTCTATTATTATCGGGTGGTTGCAATCGAGTACCACACATTATTTAATATTTGATAGATCCTTAAACAGACCAAGAGAGATATGGTCTCGTAGAAGATTGCACCTGCCATCTGAAAATGATGATTCAGGGGAAGAAAGTAAAGGAAGATTGTCTGCAGTAAAAGAAGAGGATCCACTGAGGCTGGCCAGGAGAGAAAAAGATATTCTGTATGGAAAAACCACTGATGCTTACAAAAAAAATGTATCAACTATTCCAAAAAACCTACGAAGTGGAGATCTGAAATTGCACCCTAGAACTCCTGAAAAAACAAGAAAGTGTAGTCGCAGATCTTGGGACTCTCAAGTTAAGATGGAAACGTCGACTTCATTCATGGGCTGGACTGCACTGCAAACAAACAGACTCTGATTTATTTGTTGACGAAAAAAAAATGATGACGAAGCTTTTTTTTTTTTTCCGGAATATTCATTCGTCATAAGGACCACCAAGTTAAAGAAAACAAGAAAGCTTAGTGGTCATGTCAGCCATGGACATGGTCGTGTTGGCAAACACCGCAAGCATCCAGGTGGTGGGGGTAATGTTGGTGGTCAGCATCATCACAGAATTAACTTTGACAAATACCATCCTGGTTACTTTGGTAAAGTTGGTAACAGATTATTTCAAAAGACAAACAGTAAATTTTACTGCCCATCAGTAAATCTTGACAAACTGTGGTCCCTCTTGAGTGAGCAGAGCCAAATATCTTGATGCACCATCTGAGAAGGCTCCAGTTATTGATGTTGGACAGGCTGGATACTACAAAGTTCTTGGCAAAGGTCATCTTCCCAAAAGACCAGTTATTGTCAAGGCCAAGTTCTTCAGTAAAGTTGCAGAAAAGAGAATTAAGGAAGTTGGGGGTGCATGTGTCCTCACATCTTAATTTTACACAAAGTTATAATTGTAAAAAAAAAGAGATGACGAATCTAAAGTAGAATCAATTTACAATATCTCCTAGTTCTTAAAGAGCCACTAACATTTTTTTTTCAATATTTCGGTATTTGAATAGGGTTAGGTAAACGGATTTAAGTATGAAATAATATGTATTCATATAAAATATAAAAACATAAGCATGTTTTCACAAAACATATTAAAGTATTTAACTAGCTCTGCTAGGATACTAGGATAACAAAAGCAAATTATATATAACTAGAACAATATTCCTACCTAATTTAGAAGCTAATAACTACAAAACCATGTGACAAAAGTCAACCCAATGCACACTGACACATAAGACAATGCCTTCTAAAGAAAATAAAAAAATAAAATTGAAAATATCTCCTAGTTCTTAAAGAGCCACTAACATTTTTTTTTTCAATATTTCGGTATTTGAATAGGGTTAGGTCAGGGGTCGGCAACCTGCGGCTCGCGAGCCGCATGCGGCTCTTTTGATGTCAAATTGCGGCTCTTCAGCTCCTTGCACAATTATTTATAATTGATTTATTTTATTTTTAAAACTCATAAAAATATTGTTCTGCAACAGTCGGTAATGAACGATATAATAATAAATATAATCAATAAACACTCTCTATTATATTAGAATATTCAGTTACTCCCTATTTCAATGTACTTCTTATTAAATTGTCCATCACGAATTGAAACATCGAACTTCATATTAAATATTACAAAGAAACTAAACGAGCTAAATGTAAAACTGCAATGAAAGGGAAACCCAGCCTATGCCTTGCTTGAAGAAGTTGATTGTTTCGAAAAAAATTTTTTGTTGTTGAAGACAAATTTTGATAAATTTGAAAAAAATATCATGATGAAAACAATGCTACTTTTAACATGAATTACTTAGGCATTACAATAAACAAAATGAAGGATGGATTCCTGAGTGATTTGAGCAATTCGAAACAAATGTAAGTACTTTGACGTACTTAGTAGATCGTCTTAACACAAAAACAAATGCGATCAACATTGAGCCATTTGAAATGGATGCTGATTAGCTTCAAATGAAATGGCTGGATTTGTAAAAACAAAAATTTCACGAAACTCAGGAGAAAGTTAGAAGATTTGGAGGTTCAGAAAAACATGCACTAGACAGCTCAAACATAAATGCCTTGAGTTGAGGCATTATTATGTGACGCATGGAATATTCTCCCAAAATACTACAATGAGGTAAAAAAGTTAGCATTTGGAGTGCTGATGATCTTCGGGTCTCTATATTTATGCGAGCAGGCGTTTTCTTGCTTGAATAAAATAAAAAGTAAAGAAGCCAACCAGTGTTTCTTCCAGGCATTTCTTGGGAGGGACTTGCCCCCCCCCCCCCCCCCCCCCGAAGAGTCTACCCCCCTCCCCGGAAGAAATGGACTTTATATACAAAATATATACTTTTAACATTGTCCGCCCCCTCGGAAATTTTAGTCCGTCCCCCGCGAAAACTTTAAGTGCTCCCCAGTGAAGCAAAGTAACAAATAAAAAAATCTTAAGGCGTGCTTGAAACTGAAAACAAGTTATGAGCCAAGTTTAAACAAACTTTCAAAAAGCTTGCAAGGTCAAACTATAATCGTAAATATTATTCAATAATTATTGTTATATAATTTGATTACTGATTTTATTATTCTAGCAGAGCTGGTTAAAATACTTAATTATGTTTTGTGCTAATCATGTGTATGTTTTTATATGAATAAATATTATTTCATATTAAAAGCTATTTATTTTAAATTTTATATAGACATATATATATATATATATATATATATATATATATATATATATATATATATATATATATATATATATATATATATATATATATATATATTCCTAATAAAATATCATACTATTGAAATAAAAATGGCGGCTCTTTAAAAACAGGGAAATTTTGTAAATTGCAACTTTTGGCTCTTCCGTCTCAAAAGGTTGCCGACCCCTGGGTTAGGTAAACGGATTTAAGTATGAAATAATATGTATTCATATAAAATATAAAAACATAAGCATGTTTTCACAAAACATATTAAAGTATTTAACTAGCTCTGCTAGGATACTTGGATAACAAAAGCAAATTATATATAACTAGAACAATATTCCTACCTAATTTAGAAGCTAATAACTACAAAACCATGTGACCAAAGTCAACCAAATGCACACTGACACATAAGACAATGCCTTCTAAAGAAAATAAAAAAATAAAATTGAAAATATTCGAAAAAATAAGCATTTCAGTAGTAGAAAGAATGGAACTACTGCCACGGGGCTGGCCACATCACAGTTGTGGAGGTGGGCCTAGTAACCAAGCAGCTGTCAGCTTCTGTATACACTCTACTCCACCTATTCTTAGTGTTGTCTTATCTTGTCTAAAGTTCTTTTTTACAGTATAATATTTTTATGAATTATGAAATTAAAATAACATCATTATTATAGAACTGGCGAGCCGCATCCTTAGATCAAAAGAGGCGCAGGTTGCCGACCCCTGATCAACATTGAATGTAAATCTTTACATTTTTGAATTAGCTACTGATTGTTATGCTATTTAAAAAAAAAAATTAACATAATGATGTTTACATGTAATTACAAAAACAATATTCACAGAGTTTTACTGGTTTTAAAGTCGCGATTCTGACTGTAAAATAACAAATATAATTATTCTTTATTTGCTGTTTGCTTCTTTTCATTTTTTGTAGGCAGTTTTACTATTATCTGTAGTGTTTGTATATTGTTGAAACTAAACTTACCCGAGGTATTTTGTTGATTCATTAAGGACATCTGTACGTGCTTATCATCTTGACTAATACCAACGTTCTTGAGGTTGTGTGTTTTTTTTTTCGTTACATTTATTCGACTTTCTCTCCCCAATATATAATTGTATAGAGTTTTTAAAACAATCCACCTAAAAAAGGAGTGCATCTGTACAAGATGGCCTTTGGAGAATGTTCTAGATCAGCTGACTAGCAATGGGCCTGCAGTTTCCCTTCTTGCTTGTATTGACATTTGAAAGATACGCAAAATCGTATCCTACGGGGCACACTTTTACATCTTATATTAACAATGACCGATAAAAAACTTTTACTTCGGCGCCCCACGTTTTTCATCGCTTATAGTAGAGTGATCGCTTGCATTATTGTGATGTATAGCATTTATTTTCTACTTTTTAGTTCAATCAGAATACGTGGGTTTTTTAAAACTTTTTTAATGATAATTATTTTCTACTTTTTAGTCTTTGTTTGTTTGCATTAAAATCTTGCTATCGATTTTATCTTTTCGCATTCACTTTTTTTTTGGGGTAAACGAAGACAACTCGTAAAAAACACGTGCCTTGAACCCATGTCGAGTGGGTTAGCAATCCTGTGCCCAACCACTCGACCATATCGTCTCCCCCATACTGGCCACCAGTTGTTCCGGTTGTTTGTAGACCGAACCTTGTTTTCATCAAATTACAATTACTGAGTTATGCCGCTTTTTCCCCACGTTTTTTTTTTGTACAAATATATAGCGGTCTAAAATGTTCAATAAAATGTTTCCATGGATCAATTTAGTAATAATAACAATTGAATATTCTATTGTCATCGTAAACAAAGCTTCCCTGGAAATTTCAGCGCGCTAGCTAACTGGGAAGTGCCCGAAATTTCGATCGCAAGATTTGATTGGAGAACCAAACAAACAAACAAAAAAATAAAAAAAAAAAAAAAAAACAGACGCGAAAGCAAGTTAAAGAAAACGTGGGAAAAAGTGCCTCGCACACGCCCGGCGCTGAGCTAGGCGCCGATAAATAAGCCAAGAAGTAGCCTATATATCTACTTGCGATGAGTTATTACAAATGTGATATGTAGGGTAATATTAAATTCATAGTTTCAGTAATGTGTTTGCTGCCTTTGTTTCTGTGTGTGTGTGTGTGTTTTGTTTAAATTTTATTTAATTATCGTCTGAAAAAGGCGCCACTATCCTTAAAATAGTCGTAGCGGGAGGGGTTTCCTCCCCCCCCCCCCCCCCCCCCCGTGTACGCGGCTATGTCATTCATAAAGCGCAAGAGAATATCAAATCTGAATACAAAGATACATACCCAACTATTCGCACGATTTGTATATACATGTTCTAGCTATCCTCGTCTACCCCACCCACTGACTTAATCATTAATCATTTAAACACGTGAGGGCGGCCTTGGGAATACGGCAAAGGGCAATAAATGTTTTTAAAAAAAAAAATTCAGACGAAAAAAAGTCAGATAAGTTATCAAAAATGCAAAAAAAAAAAAAAAAAAAAAAAAAATGAACAAATGTAAATCCATCCAAAAACATTTTAAATCAAACATTAAATATAAATGAAGAACGGCTGACAACAAAACAAACAATAGAACATTACGTCTAAACTGCACCATATTAAATGAATAGGAAAATAAAACAAAGCAAACATGAATAATACTGTTGCAATTATTTGACGTACTTATTCCATATATACTCTACACTCTATATGTTTAGACTCATATCTCTGTGCTGCTCTCACAAATTAAGAGAAAGACTTATATTAGAATTATATTATTTCGATGTGATAAATAAAGGGGGATAATTTTACATTTTATAAGGGAAACAACTTACACATTCTTTTGTTGATTAACGTGTACCTAAACAGTACACAAATTGTAATATCTATTACATTATTATAATAATTTTCTAAAAACAACTTCTCCGTTCGTAATATATCATTTAAAAGATAAGTTTCGATATAAAAATTTAACGAAATTTCTTTTGTATTTAAAAACCTAAGAACCATTTAAAGATGTTATATATATTGTTATATACTGTGTGCCTGATCTGTAATAAACGCTGGGTAATTATTCCTTTTCTGCTTTAAAATTATTTTATTTAAGGAATTATCGTCTTGGGAGAATTGAGACAGATTTAAAGTAGTAATACCTTTTTGTTTTACTTGTAGCTTACTTTCATTCATTTAAGATGGTTTACTAATACATTTAAACATTACATGTCTGAGGCAAAAAAAAAATATTTTTGGGAAATAAAAAGTCAAATCAAATTTTATTGTTAAAATTGCATGTCAACATGTCAACAGAATATACAAGAAACTGGGAAACACATTTATTTAGATTGTACACAAAGCAAATCAAACACTTGCGAAAATATTAAAAATCACCAATCAAATAGCCACAACAAATAATTCAATCACACTTAACTAACAAGACTAGACAAAAAACAGAAGACGAAAAAAGACATGTAGCAACGGCTATTTAAAGATCTATATAGAAATATAGGTAGGAAATCAGATTTTATTCTAAAAATACTCTGATATCGATTTAAAAGAAATATTTCAAGAAAAATTAAAACATAGTCTAGACATAGTAGTTAATAAACATATAAATGTCTAAAAATAAATGAGTGTTACTTAACCTTTTTCCTTACTATGAATTTTCAGGTATGTAAGTTGCACAATTCTAACTTTTGTTTTGCATTTGATTAATATATTATTTCTTTAATATTCTTTCAAACATTACCGAATACCTATTTATTTATTTATTTCTAAAGGTGTTTGTCTTTAATTGCGTCTTTTCCTGTCAGACTGTCTGTATAAGGTCACCAAACAATAGTACATTTACATAGGCACACATCAATCATACCAAACAATACAACATTATATACCTCTTCTCTAGTTTTCAAAGAGTGATGTCATTTTGGATATCCATACGTAATCGTAGGCCTGTTAGAGATCGAAGGACAGGACATAGGTTGTGACCTTTGTGTGGAAATAGCCAGTGATTTCCTTAATCAACTGAAGAACGGAGACCACTGGCTGCCGTCCCCACCAAAAGCCCGCTTGACACGAGTCTATCAGTCTGTTATTTGACAAAAACCAAAACAAGCGGGCATTGACCAGCCTTTCCAAGAGCTTGTTGATGTTCGAGCAGAGGGAGAACGGTATGTAGCTCTCAGGTGAGCCCAGATCAAGATCCGTGGCAATTTTATAAAACCGAGTCTGCATCATTATAATGTGCTCGCTTGGTCATGTGTGTAGGGCTAACGGTCAGCCCGACCACATAAAGAAAGAGAGGCGGTTTGTTATAGAAACGCATGCAGTGTAAAGTTGAATAACTGTAATATAATGACGTCACGTTAATTAACCAAATTTATAATCGTTGATCGCTAGACATCTACAAGTGACAGTACAAAGTTCGGTTTACATCATCTTCAATTTAAAAAAATAAACATTACTGCCCGCGATCTCTGACTCTTTATAAAAAATGGCGGGTCAAAAAAAAAAGCCGTTAAAATTGAGGGGCAAGGTACACAGCGTCACAGCGCCATCACTCTTTCAATAAAGAACCATTTAGATAGTCTTAGTAAACCGATTAAGAGAATATGTTAAAATTTCTTTGTTCCAATCAGTGGCGGAACTAGAAAAAAATGGCCACCCCGCACAAATTGTTTTAGCCCCCCCCCCATATATATATATATATATATGTATATATATATATATATATATATATATATATATATATATATATATATATATATATATATATATATATATACAAACACAAAATACGAACATAGCATTATGCGTTATGATTATTATTATGTTTTTTTTGTATTTATATTATTAAGTTAAAATACATTTCCTTTTTATACAAGGTCATTCTTTAGTAAGTACTATATGAAAAAATATTTAGTAAGAGAATTAATTGCTTTTTAATTTGTTTAGCACTAATCTATTAAAAGGAGCTTATGAGCACCCCAATTTGACTATTTAAAAAAGGGAAATAAGTCATGGAAGTGGTTTGAATGTTTGCTTATCTTTGTTAAGTTTAATTGTAGAAGAGAGAGGACTTGGCTTTCACATTGGTTGAAAAAGAAAGTGAAAAAGAATATACAAGAGCGTGGGTATGGTGTCTATAGAATACAGATAATCAAACCGCAGCTATGGTAATCGTTTTACAAAACAAACATCAAGTAAAAAATTGCAAGAAAATTAGATTTTTTTTTAACTATATTAAAACTATTAGGGTCGGCCGTGGGCCCCTAAATGGCGTGCCCCCCCCCCCCCCCGCATTGCGGGGTCTTGCGGCACTGTAGTTCCGCCCCTGGTTCCGATGTGATAAATGTAAGGGGCTTAACTTAATTTACATTTTATAAGGGAAACAACTACTCATTCTTTTGCTGATTGTTGTGTACCTAAACAGTACAAAAATAGAAAAAAGCTATTACATAAGTATATTAATTTTCTTATAACATCTGAGACGTTCGTATGTATTGTTTATAAGATCACTTTGATATAAACAAAGTAACTAAATTGCTTATGTATTCATAATCTTAAGAAACATGTGACATAATTTAATACATACATTGAGCTTGATCTCATATAACATGTTGTACGATTGATTCACTGTACACGCATTATTTTAATTTTGAACAAAAAAACAACTAAATAAATAAAAATGCAACTTTAATGACAATTCACGAATTTTTTTAATGTATGTACTAATAAAGAAATCTGCTAGCTAATGCTTTCACCAAAAATTGCGCTAAAAGCTATGCAATTTCAAATATTAGAAGTCTTAAATTTCATTATTGTAATCACATTTTTACTTTCTCGTATAAACGAAGTATAGAGAAAGTCTTGTAATCGTGCACATTTTTTTTTACAAATCTCGACTTTTTACACCTCACTGATACGAAAAAAACATAATTTTGCAATCTTGTCCATATGCCTGTGTGTGTGTGTGTCTCTGTGTGTGTGTAAACACGATAACTTGAGTACCGTTACAGCTAGGTTGATGAAATTTCATATATAAGTATTTTATCAAAATCGTAGATCCGTATCAACTTTTGAGCGATTTCCAATAACCGGAAGTGGTACTTTTTCTACTTTGATTTTTTTTCAAAAGCCTATAACTTGAGTACTATTTCAGATAGATAAATGAAATTTCACATGTAAGTAAAAGTTTTAATTCGCTACCTTCTGTCAAATTTTGAGCAATTTACTTCGACCGGAAGTAGTAATTTTCACTCTTTCCGATTTCTCAAAAAAACGCATGTGAATTTATAAAGTACTAATAATATTCCGCACTATTATACACATCTTTATTCGGCGTTCGCTTGCTGCGCAATTCTTTTTTCTATGATATTCTATTCTAGTTTTAAAACTTTAAGTATTTAAAATGGATTAAAAATCATAACTATATCCCGTGTTCCCATCCCCTGTTATTTTATATAAGAATATTCGAGAAAGTTTAAGGGAGATCACTCCCGGTTTATTTACAAATATTTTTTCCACTAATGTTGCGGTGTTGAATTTGTATGGTTTGTATGCATTATTTAGAAGCCATTAATATGTTTGCACATGCAATTAAAATGAAGTTAAAACGGTTGAAATAAAATATAAAATGTTTCATTTAATTAATGATGTGTCTCATAGTAAGATTACACTGTAAAGTACAACACTAGAACGAAATCACAATGGTGACTAGAAACAACATCACAATGTAAACTATAACTAAATTACTAGTTCAATGTAAAGTATACTAAATCACTAGTTCAATATAAACTTAACTTAATCAATAGTTCCATGTTAGCTAGTTACACGACATATAACTTTCTGAGCTCCGATACATTACGATTCTCGTCTAAACACCAGGTTTTTCAATGACAAGAGTGCATCTCTTGCATGTATAAGATAACGCAGTATTATTCTAAAATATACGTGTATAACACGCTGTTATTTTAATGCCTTACAAGGCAAATAACATATCAGTATATCTAGCCTAAATTAGAAACCTCGATACGTCATTCCTCATGTGATTATGACGTGTTAAAGAATTGACCTTTTATGCCGTGTTATAGAATTGACTAGTTGCGACGTGATATAGAATTGACCCGTTACGACATGTTAAATAATTGACCAATTACATTTACAAGCGTGTAAAAAAAGTGCAGATACTAGAATGTTCGTATCCTGGATACACACAGTGTTTATAGTCCGGCTAGCAACCATACTAAAGTATGTCGTGTCCTCTTCTCCTGTCGTCAAAGATTATCCCATGACATCTGAGAAACTCTGACATGATATGGCATGACCTTGACATCTGTGCTATTGTTTAACAGAATTTATGTATCAGTTATATGGTATTGCAAGTCAACTTGACATCACCAATTAAGTTTAAAATAACTTTTTCTAGTAATTATCTTTATGAATGTACTGTATAGTGTGCTCAAATGACATGGAGCTTCCACCGCTTTTATTTTGATCTATAAAATCTCATATCCCATTTTTGTTTTTGTTTCAGGTTACGTCCGTTTTTGGCACTGGTTCCTTCCCCTTTTTTTTTTCAGAATAAAAATTGTGCTCCAAATAAAATAAACCGGGAGTGATCTCCCCTAAACTTTCTCGAATATTCTTATATAAAATAACAGGGGATGGGAACTCGGGCTACAGACATGATTTTTAATCCATTTTAAATACTTAAAGTTTTAAAAATATAATAAAATCTCGTAGACAAATTAATTGCACACCAAGTGAACGCCAAATAAAAAAGCGCATAATAGTGCGCAATATTATTAGTACTTTTAAAATTTACATTAGTATTTTGAGAAATCGGAAGTAGCGTAAATTACTACTTCCAGTCAACGGAAATTACTCAAAATTTAACAGAAGGTAGAGAATTAGATCTTTTACTTACATGTTAAATTTCATTTATCTATCTGAAATATTACTCAAGTTATAGGCTTTTGAAAAATTCAAAGTAGGAAAAGTACCACTTCCGGTTATCGGAAATCGCTCAAAAGTTGATACGGATCTACGATTTTGATAAAATACTTATATATGAAATTTCATCAACCTAGCTGTAACGGTACTCAAGTTATCGTATTTACACACGGACAGACAGACACACAGACAGACACACAGAGAGACACACAGACATACGGACAAGATTGCAAAATTATGTTTTTCCGTATCAGTTAGATGTAAAACGTCGAGATTTGTAAAAATCTCGATTTTTTTTTTTTTTTTGCACGATTACATTACTTTCTCTATACTTCGTATATACGAGAAAGTAAAAAAATGTTTGATGACGAATCCTAAGTAGAATATTTAATTAATACATCACAATAAGCTGATTGTGATAGATTTATATCAGAGTTCAGCCTTTTGGCTAAGATCAAAGTGTAGTATCTGTTATGGATCTACATACATCTTAGTCATTTGGTTGGTCAGCCCTTTTTAAGGCTGGCTGCTGGGGTCGAGGCTGTGATTGCTATAAAACTGAATGTGAACCAATACAAATGCATCTTCTATTTAAAGCTGCTGATCTAGCTAACTGAAACTATGCTTTAGGAGCTGTCTGTCTATACATCAATACTTTCAAGTGTACAACTAACCAGTGCTTTATTTAGCTGTAAAAATATATCAGCTGCAATCAGAAACGATGGAGAAAATGTTACATCTATACCTAGACCATAGCTGTTTTTGTTATGTGAAAACAATCATGAAAAGTGGAGGAAAAAAATAATAATAAAAAAATAATAATAATAGTGATACAAAATGCAGTAGAAAATGAACAAATGTAAATCCAACCAAAAATATTTTAAATCTAACATTAAAGAAATGAAGGATCGCGGAAAACAAAACAAGCAATATAACATTATGTCTAAACTACTCCATATTACATGAATAGGAAAATAAAACAAAGTAAACATGAATAATATTGACGTAATTATTCCATATACACTCTACACAGTTATTAAATAAAAATAAATTGTTTAGACTCATATCTATGTGCTACTCTCACAAATTAAGAGACAGACTTATATGAGAATTATATTGTTTCGATGTGATAAATGAATGGGACATAACTTAATATATATTTTTTAAAGGGAAACTACTTACCAATTATTTTGTTGATTAACGTGTTACTAAACAGTACAAACATGGTATACGTCTATTACAATATTATATTATTTTATTAATTTAAACTTTTATGTTCATATATATCATTTAAAAGATAAGTTTAGGTATAAAATTGTAATTAAATTTCTTTTGTATTTTAAATTATAAGAACCATTTGAAGATGGTATATAATTTGTCATATACTTTGTGCCTGATGTTTCAAATACGGTGTTTATTTCCCGTTCTTGTGGTTAAAGTTATTTTTTTTAAAAATATGATTTAAACGAAAGGTAAGTTAGAAACCAGCACGAAGTCAAGAATAGTCACAATTTCTTATAGTATACATTTTTATGTTTAATATGCACTTTTATGTTTATTCATAGCAGATTTATTGATGTATATGGAAGACCGTATGTAACAAAAATAAATAAATAAAAACGGATTCAATCGATACTTCGCACATTTGGTGAAATTCATTAAAAGCAAACCGATCAAACGCGAATATTTAATACCGTTATTTAAATACATAATCAGCTCACTTGAACCTATTAATTTTGTGTGCAAGATTGAGCTGGACATTTCGCGGATTAGGCGAAATCTAATACAAGAATTTAAACAACACTGTTCTAAAAGTCGTCACAATTGTATTTCCCTTGTAACACCAAGCTGTAAGCGCGCTCCCTACCACCCCCACCCCCACATGGTCTGGTGAGCAGTGGTTCACGCTAAATATTTACAATCGTAGAGCCGGGTTTGGTGACGGCTATTAGGGGCAGTTAATTTAGTTTGAAACGATTTTAAACTTAGGGGAGGTAACTAAGTGGAGCTTGCTTTCACGGGGGTGGGGGGGGGGGGAGTAGGGGTTGGGGATAGGAGGGGGGGGGGGTTATCGTCCTTAACGAACTACTGATAGTGCTTTAAAGCAAATATTTTCGGTGGTAGCGTTGGTACTGTCGAATTCACAAATTATGAATTACTGAAAATTAGAAAATAAAACAACTAAATAGCGGCGTATGATACCCCGCGGATCGGCTCGTATTAAATAAATTCTATTAGTGCAAGACGTTAAGTGAATTTATTTTTTAACTTTATCTGTCCTTAGATGTTAGAATTTTTTTTTTTTATTAGAGTATTACATTTTTTTGTTGTTGTTGGTAAAATGTATTTTAAATTTAAAATAGTCTTCAAAATAAAAACCAGAGCTTTATATTTAAAAATGATTTTAAGTAGCTGTACTTAGTATTGCCTGATAATCGCTTCCAAATACAATTATTTCATATATGTATTAATCTTTTGAAAAGAAAATGCTACTGGAAATTATTTTTATAAGGGTTTCTTTACAAAAAAAAAATTAATAAAAAAAAATCAAGAACACTTTGCTGAATTACCTTTAAAAAAAAAATTCATAAAAAACGTTTTAATAACAAGCTTTTATGTACTAATGCACTAAAAAGTAGAAAATAAATTATACACTACTATTTAAATAACTATAAAGAAAAGCGTGGGTCACTTTAGTATCTATTGGATACCTTTACTTATGTTAAGGAAGACACCCAAATGTGGTAGATAATAATATTATTGAATTATGTACAGTTGATATTACAGACTTATTTAATTATTTTCTACATTTAAAATATCTGACATCAACAAAAAAAAAACAAGTTAATTAAAAAAGTCTAGTGACATTTATGCGCAATTTCCTTATGTTATCTAAAAATAGCTCTGACGTATAATGCTGGGGTGCGTTCAAGCTAGAAGTACGATCGTTTGTAGGTGTTTATGTAATTTAAAAATTTGTGCCCGAACGAGAGGATATTTTTGAAAACTTTCTTCGGTTCTAAATTATGGCAGGAATCGATTGGTACATGTTTCAAGTCGCTAAGTGGTCTGGTTGCCGAGATATGGGCAAAAAACTGCATTTTTTTCGAGTTTTTTGGCTTTTCCGGGAAATACATGAAAGAAACCCAGAGTTTTTATGGCCTATGCTCATCCTCGTAACTTGCTTAACATATTTGCTTTTGGAACTAGTCATCGATATTGCTTCGTTGAGGAGGAGATACGACTTAAAGCTGCGGACACACATCCATCCATCCATCCATCCATTCATACATCCAGAAATGACGGGTTAATAAACGCAATTCTCCAGAATGGAAATTGCGCTAAAAATAGAAAGTGACTGGCAAAAGCGCCCCGACCTTTATAAATTCGGGAGGTGGGGGTGCATTTTTTAAAATTTTCACCCTAATTTGGGGAGGGGCGCAAAGTCGATAGTTCGCCTCTGGGGGGTGACACCATTATTTGCAAAATTTATTTTCTCCCTTTGATTATTATATAGGCAATGTCTTTGATGCTGTGTAAAACTATCAAACAAATTATTATTACTGATTTAAATGTTTAAAACAATTGAATTTAAAAAAAATAAACTGTTTGAGGACTGTATAGATATCGATGCTTGAAAGGGAAGAATGTTTACTTTGATGTGTCTCGTTGTAATTAAATGTGTAATTAAATGATGATTCAAGGAATTTTGTTTTCCTCGGCGTGGTGGGTGAGGGGGGGGGGGGACGGGGTGGAGTTTAAGTAGAGTATTTAAGTAGAGTTGAAATAAATGTGTGATTACAGAGAATTAAAATGATACAAATTTTAAACAATCGGAAAAGTTATGTTATTACAACGACTTTATTAAAAGCGACTATGTCATTCATAAAGCGCAAGAGAATATCAAATCTGAATATCAAATCAATTTATATATTGACATGAGACACAGTAATTAGAATTTGTTTTAAGTTTATTTAGGCCCAGACAAATATTTAGTATGCCTATAGAACCTACAACTAGTGGCGTAGCGATGTCGGGTGTCACCTGGTGCGGCAATTAATGGTGTCACCCCCAGAGGCGTAGCGACCCTTCAAACCCTTCAAATTTTCGATTTGCACCCCCCCCCCTGTCAAATTTGTCTCAATATATTTTACTATTTTTTGCCTAGGTGTCACCCCCTTAAATGGTGTCACCCGGTGCAGCCCGCACCCCCCCCCCCCTCGCTACGCCTCTGCCTATAACATATGCTTCTAATTAATTCCCAGCATTGAAATGCAAACACAATTTTCATTAAGTCTTCTTTATGTTATGTTTTTAACTCCCGTACTATCTAGGGTATTGGTAATTACTTTCGGGCACAACCTAATGTTTGATCGAAAACAATGTTTATGTCAACTCGTTTTTACGCACACATTTTACTTTAAACTAAAACAATGGTGTGCGAAATAGCGCGATAAACAGTTCACGCTAAAGAAACACCTTTAAAAAACTTGCAACTGAATGTGCTAGTTAATGACATATACGTAATTAATTTTTGAACCATTCTGAAATGGTGGAAAAAACAAACCTTGGACATGTTTATTTTAACGGCCAGCTTGGTTCATTTTCAAGGTCAATACACTTTATTTAAACCATTTTATTTGCGTTACCTTTAATATGTTATTATAACAGATTTTGTCATCTATAAATACACTTATATTTATGAAAAGCACCTATAAAAACAACTCGGTAGCTAATTGACGAGCAGGTACTTTATGGAAATTTTGCGCACATAACGAAATCTAATAGAGAAATATAAACAACACTGTGCTAGAGAAATGCACAGAGTTACCTGGTTATCTTCTGTATGTTAGGGGAAACAACTCTTACAATACAACAATTATTAAAGTCAACCAATTGTGGTCGTCAAATGTAATACACATTTGTATTGAAGTATAAACATAAAAATTATAAGTCTTTATTTGCACAGAAGAACGTATACTTTTTTCTAGTGATGAAATATGATGAAATACAATTTAAGTTTTATAAAAAATCAAAACTAAACGCCAGACCTTTACACTAAATACTTTCTTAAAAGTAGGTGTACCAATATTATTTTAATGCTACACTGATTTTCTCTTTCAATTAAAAAAAAAAATGATTTCTTTACAAAACTTAATGCAATTGTAATCAATAATAATTAGTTTTTGCTAATTGAAAATTCACGAACGGGTTGTAGCTACATTATGTGTTTTAAAAGGTTGGACATTGATAGGCACATGTCTAAAAATAACTAGGTACAAAAATGCTATAATTTACGCTTCGTACGGAATGATATATACACGCCGACAATTAAAGAATGCAAAAAGTAGACGGTCTTATTTTGTGTTTACAAGTGAGTACGTACGTCATTTCTATTAAGCGGTGAGTAGCACTGTCAGCTTGAACTGTTGTTGTTGTTAAGTAAATTAAGAGTGTCGAAAGTGGACCTGTGCGGAAGGAGGTTGGGGGAAAGGGGCATCATAAATGGTTGACCCCTTAGACGTTACTTATCACCTTTAAAAAGACTTGGCAATAGTTCTACATTTCATCTTGCAAGTTTGATCGTAATGAAGACGACATGATCTATATTTAAATAAGTTTACTTGACGCCGATCAAATGTGTGCTGTGAGTATTGTCTCAGAGTACTGACCATACAACCATCTTATATGTAGAGGTAAAAGAACCTTTTTATAGTAACTTTGTATCAAAGCCATTATCTTTTTCTTGTATTAAACTACGAGCAGATTCAGTTAAAAGTCATTCTCTTTTTTATATAAAACTAAGAGCAGGTTACGGTAAGAGCCATCTTTGGTTACAATCGCTAAGAAAATATGTTTGTATTTAAGGTATGCCAAATACAGATACTTATATTCAAGGTTGGGGATGGGGCGCTATTTGGTCGATTTTTTTATGGAAATAATGTGTTTTTATTTATTTATTTATTTCATGTAATAAGTAATCAATCACATGTTGGTATTATTATACTATGGTAGGTCAAAAAACGTTTGTTTCTAATCTAGTTATGCAATTTGAATCTTTTTCACTTTGTTAGCAGCTATGTATCATATCACCTGCAATATTTTAAAATTTGTTATACTTAGCTTAAGAAATATGAATAAGAGAATGAATGCATATTTTACTTTCATGCCATGTACTCTATTTTCTAAATTGTATATTTTATAGATATATTATCTAAAATAAAAATATGTATATTTCATTATTATTAGAATTGTTTGTTGCCTGTCATCGTTTTGTCAGATTTTTTTGTTTGTTTTGTTTTAGAAAAAAACATTTATTGCCCTTTGCCGTATCCCCAAGGCCGCCCTCATGTGTTTAAATGATTAATGATTAAGTCAGTGGGTGGGGTAGACGAGGATAGCTAGAACATGTATATACACATCGTGCGAATAGTTGGGTATGTATCTCACTTGGTATTCAGATTTGATATTCTCTTGCGCTTTATGAATGACATAGTCGCGTACGCAGGGGGTGGGGGTGGGGGGTGGGGGGGGGGGGGTTGGAGCAAGTGGGGGGGGGGGAGGAAATTCGTCCCCTTACGACAATTTCAAGGATAGTGGCGCCTTTTTCAGACGATAATTAAATAAAATTTAAAACACACACACACATACTCAAACACAAACAAAGGCAGCTAACACATTACTGAACTTATGAATTTAATATCACCCTAAATACCACATAATTTGTAATAACTCATCGCAAGTAGATATATAGCCTATTTCTTAGCTTATTTATCGGCGCCTAGTTCAGCGACAGGCGTGTGCGAGTCACTTTTTTGTCGTAAGGTATGTCCACTTTAGCGTTCGACACACAACTTCAAGAACGTTAGTATTAGTCAAGATGATAAGCACGTACATATGTCCTTAATGAATTAACAAAATACCTCGGGTGAGTTTAGTTACAACAATATACAAACAATACAGATAGTAGTAAAACTGCCTCCAAAAAATGAAAAGATGCAAACTTCAAATAAAGAATAATTATATGTGTTATTTTACAGTCAAGATCGCGACTTTGAAACCAGTAAAACTCTGTGAATATTGTTTTTGTAATTACATGTAAACATCATTATGTTAAAAAAATCTTAAAAAGAGCACACAAATCAGTAGCTAATTCAAAAATGTAAAGATTTGCATTCAATGTTGATCAGGGGTCGGCAACCTGCGGCTCGCGAATGCGCCTCTTTCGATCTATGGATGCGGCTCGCCAGTTCCATAATAATGATATTATTTTAATTTCATAATTCAGAAAAATATCATACTGTAAAAAAAGAACTTTAGACAAGGTAAAACACTAAGAATAGGTGGAGTAGAGTGTATACAGACAGCTGACAGCTGCTTGGTTACTAGGCCCACCTCCACAACTGTGATGTGGCCAGCCCCTTGGTAGTAGTTCCATGCTTTCTACTACCGAAGTGCTTATTTTTTCTAATATTTTCAATTTTATTTATTTTATTTTCCTTAGAAGGCATTGTCTTATGTGTCAGTGTGCATAAGGTTGACTTTTATCACATGGTTTTGTATTTATTAGCTTCTAAATTAGGTAGGAATAGTGTTCTAGTTATATATAAAATGCTTTTGTTATCCTAGTATCCAAGCAGAGCTAGTTAAATACTGTAATATGTGTTGCGAAAACATGCTTATGTTTTTATATTTTATATGAATACATATTATTTCATACTTAAACCAATTTATTTTAAATCCATTTACCTAACCCTAATCAAATACCGAAATATTGAAAAAAAATGATAGTGGCTCTTTAAGAACTAGGAGATATTGTAAATTGATTCTACTTTAGATTCGTCATCTCTTTTTTTTCTTTTACTATTATAACTTTTATTGTGTAAAATTAAGATGTGAGGACACATACACCCCCAACTTCCTTAATTCTCTTTTCTGCAACTTTACTGAAGAATTTGGCCTTGACAATAACTGGTCTTTTGGGAAGATGACCTTTGCCAAGAACTTTGTAGTATCCAGCCTGTCCAACATCAATAACTGGAGCCTTCTCAGATGGTGCATCAAGATATTTGGCTCTGCTCACTCAAGAGGGACCACAGTTTGTCAAGATTTACTGATGGGCAGTGCCATTTTATTGTTTGTCTTGTGAAATAATCTGTTACCAACTTTACCAAAGTAACCAGGGTTGTATTTGTCAAAGTTAATTCTGTGATGATGCTGACCACCAACATTACCCCCACCACCTGGATGCTTGCGGTTTTGCCAACGCGACCATGTCCATGGCTGACTTGACCACGAAGCTTTCTTGTTTTCTTTAATTTGGTGGTCTTTATGACGAATGAATATTCCGGGAAAAAAGCTTCATAATTTGTTTTCTCTTTTTAAGTTCTTTGCGAAATAGAGATTTTTTAATGCTATTTTTATAGATCAACGTTAAAAACGTTTTTTCTTTCTGCCTCAGACATGTAATTCGTCATCAAATATTAAATAACGTATGGTGCTCGATATCAAAGGGCAAACAATTATAGAAGATCAAGCTCAAGCTATGTAAGAAATCATGTGACATCTTTGATGGGTTCTTACAAGTTTGAATACAAAAGTAATTTAGTTACATTTTATATCAAAACTGATCTTTTAAACAATTCATACGAACGTATAAGTTGATATTAGAAAATTAATATAATAATACAATAGCTGTTTACTATTTTAGTACTGTTTAGGTACGCGTTATTCAACAAAAGAATATGTAGTTGTTTCCCTTATAAAATGTAAATTTAGTCCCTTTCATTTTTCACAATGAAAAATATAATTTTAACATATCATTTTCTTATTTGGTTAGCTAATACAATCTAAAATTGTTCTTTATTGAAAGAATGATCGCGCCGTAACGCTGTGTACCTTGCCCCTCAATTTTAAAGACTTTTTTAACCCACCATTTTTTTAAAGAGGCAGAGATCGCGGGCAGTATTTTTTAAAAATTGAAGATGCTTTAGACTGAACTATTTACTGTCATTTGTAGCTGTCTAGCGATCAAAGATTATAAATTCGGTTAATCAACGTGACGTCATTATATTACATTTACTCAACTTTTCGCTGCATGTGTTTCTATAACAACAATATACAAACACTAAAGATAATAGTAAAACTGCCTCCAAAAAATGAAAAGAAGCAACCTTCAAATAAAGAATACTTATATTTGTTATTATACAGTCAGAATCGCGACTTTAAAATAAGAAAGTCAAACAAGTGTTAAAAACAGATGCAGGTTGTGTTTAAGTTGCTTAACAACACCCGCAGCTCAAGTGCTATCCATCGCCTTATAGAACTGAAGCGAAACAAAATACATATTGCAAAATGTGAACCATATTCATAAAATTATTTGGATTTAATCGTAAAACAAATACAAGTAAAACACAGTACTATCATGACTGTGTGAATGCTTTTAAACATAATGTGCACCGAGACAATTACATCGGCACTTTAAAGCTGTTAAACTTGTTACTTGAAACGTCCAAACTTATTTTTAGATCTAACATAGATAAGACACATATTTTTAATCGATACACAACACACTTGGTGAAATTCATTAAAAGCAAACTGAACAGACGCGAATATTCAAAACGTTTGTCTATAAATAAATATTCTACTTCCTTCAACATATTGAATGTGTTCGAAAAGAAATTCACATAGTTATACCCCTACCTATGCTATAGGAACAAATTCTTCCAACAATTATTTAAGTCAGCAAATGAAGGTCGCGATGAGGTAACATACATTTGTATAGAAGTAAAACGTAAACATGTTACATTTTAGTACGCTTATTGGGATGTATGTTTTTTTTTTACCGGTAATAAAAATATATTCTTTATTTTAAATAATCTTAAATAAAACAACCAGCGATGTATACCAACATTTTGCTTATAAGTAGTTGTACTAATATTATATTTCTATTATGACTTTTACATTGATAAAATTAAAATAATAATTGTTCTTAACAAAACTAAATGCCACAATACTAAACAATAATATTTAGGTTTTTCTAAATAATTATCCATGAACGGGTTGTACCTGTATTACGTTTTTTAAAGGTTGTAATTTGATAGGCACATGTCTAATTATAACTAGGTACACAAATGCTATCAATTACCCTTCGTACCGAATGATATACTATACTTACATATAAATAGGTCGATACTCAAAGAATGCTAACAGTGGACGGTCTTATCATATGTTTGCAAATGAAAACGCTTTATAAATGTGTAATAGTCTTGTTATTTTGTTTATTGATATACCAACACATTTGCATTTATATAATAATATTGTAAAATAATTTAAATAACACTGTTTCGTGGTGTTTCTTTTATACGAACTGTTAAACTGTCTAATCCGGTTACTTGTATCTCAAATTTTGCTTGTATGACAAAACATATTTAAGCTTGCTCAACAGCTCTTACCCCAACACTCTCTTATATTGGGCCACTCGTATGTTAAGGTACCACTACAAGTAAACAAAATCTACCTTTTAGTAAAAAACCAAATGACTCAATAATATTTTAGAAGGTTGAGATGTAGATAGATAAACTACTGAAATCATAGAAGGTAATATATGTTACAGTTTTTGTTTAGAATAAAGAAAAATGGTATCATAAAAATGTGTTCACTTTACAGCGGACATTGCACATACACACTGTTTTCGATCATACAACAGGTTTTGTCCGAAAGTAATTTATTAATACCCTAGGTGGTACGGGATTTAAAAACATAAAATAAAGAAGACTTTTTGAAAAGTGTTTGCATTCCGAACATTGAGCGTTAATTAGAAACCTATGGTTTGTGATCTGTATGAATAACACATAATTTAATGGAATTAAATTGGTTTAAGCTTATTTAAATCATTGTGTATGAAGTTAAACTATAAATACAATTTTTTTTAACTGGGAAATTTCACTCAACTAAACAAAAAAGTTAAAAATATGCAGTAACTGATGCACTTTATCGTACAAAAAACGTAATGACTGTAAACACTATAATCATGAAAATAGCTAAGATAACAGACATAATATTCAAATTACCTAGTGTGTAGGGTAGTTGATGGAACCGCCACTGTTTTATCACAGAGTTTACCTAATGAATGATATTGAGAAAGATTACTACGAGTTTATGTATGCTTTGATTGTCCTTCTAGAGTACCAGTCGACACTATTGGATTATACAACTGAAGAGGAACAGATAGTATATTTAATACTGGAGGTTTGACATGAGATCAAGAAAGTCTAAAAGAAATGACTAGATATTGTTATTTTGTTTTCTAGTGTTAAAAAAGTTAGGAGATGTCACAATATATGTTGCTTTTCCTTCAGGAGCTAACTATACATCAATCAATTAAAGTGTTCGACTAAAAAGTTCGTTATTGTCTGTAAAAATATATCAGCAGCAACCAGAACAGATGGAGAACATGCTACATCTAACCCAGAACATAGCTGATTTTGTAACGAGAGAAAAATGTCACAAAGAGTGAAAGCAACAAAGAAAAGAAACGGGAAATGTAAATTTTATAATAGTAGCAAAAATGTGACATAATGTGTAAATTTAAATCCATCCAAAACTATTTTAAATCAAACTTAAACTTAGAGAAGAATGGCGGATAATAAAACCAAAAATACAACATTAACTCTATACTACTCGATATTAAACGAATAGGAAAATAAAACAAAACAAACATGAATAATACCGTTGCAATTGTTTCCGTAATTATTATCTATACTAAACACATTTATTAAATAACATAAAATTGACTACACTCATATCTCTGTGCTACGCTCACCAATTGAGAGAAGGACTTATATTAGAATTATATTTTTTTTGATGTGATAAATGAAGGGGACTTAACTTAATTTACATCTTATAAGGGAAACAACTAAACTTTCTTTTGTTGATCAACGTGTACCTAAACAGTACAAAAACAGTAAACATCTATTACATTATTATATTATTTTTTTTAATAACAACCTTTACGTTCGTTTATATCATTAGAGATAAGTTTCAATTTGAAAAGGAAAATAAATTGCTTTTGTATTTAAAATCGTAAGAACCATTCAAAGATAGTACATACTTTCTTACATAGGTTGAGCGTGGACTATAAATTGTTTTCACGATTGACATACATGCGGAGCATATTTATTAGCGCAATTTCCATTCTGGAGAATTGCGTTTATTAACTCGTCATTTCTGGGAATGGATGGATGAATGTATGGATGTGTGTCCGGGCTTTAAGTCGTATCTCCTCCTCAACGAAGCAACATCGATGACTAGTTCCAAAAGCAATTATGTTAAGCAAGTTACGAGAATGAACATAGGCCATAAAAATTCCGGGTTTCTTTCATGGATTTCCAGAAAAAGCCAAAAAACCTCGAAAAAATGCAGTTTTTGGCAACCAGACCACTTAGCGACTTGAAACATGTACCAATCGATTCCTGCTATAATTTAGAACAATATTGCCGAAGAAAGTTTTCAAAAATATCCTCTCGTTCGGTCACAAAGTTTAAAATTACATAAACACCTACAAACCGATCGTTCTTCTAGCTTGAACGCAGCCCAGCATTATACGTCAGAGCTATTTTTAGATAACATAAGGAAATTGCGCACAAATGTCACTAGACTTTTTTAATTAACTTGTTTTTTTTATAACCAATCTTCTTTTCTCTACAACTCTTCCAAGACAGGGGTCGGCAACCTTTTGAAGCGGAAGAGCCAAAAGTTACAATTTTCAAAATTTCCCTGGTTTTAAAGAGCCACTAACATTTTTTTATTTCAAATATGTTATTATTTTATTAAGATTATTAGTATTTGTGCAAGGAGCTGGAGAGCCGCATCTTGATATCAAAAGAGCCGCATGCGGCTCGCGAGCCGCAGGTTGCCGACCCCTGTTCCAAGATGAGTAAAATCAACAGAGACTCGCTTCGTGAGTCAATTGATGCTGTACTCAAGTATTCCAATGAAACCAAGAAACGCAAGTTCACGGAATCAATTGAGCTACAAATTGCCTTGAAGAACTATGATCCCCAGAAGGACAAACGTTTTGCTGGAACAATCAAATTGCGTAACATCCCCAAGCCCAAGATGAAGGTCTGTGTTCTTGGTGATCAAGTCCTTTGTGATCAGGCTACGGCAAACGACTTGCCCCATATGGATATTGAAGCTCTAAAGAAACTCAACAAAGACAAAAAGCTTGTGAAAAAATTAGCCAAGAAGTATGACGCCTTCCTTGCTTCCGAGTCTCTGATCCGTCAAATTCCCAGAGTTCTAGGGCCGGGTTTGAACAAGGCTGGCAAGTTCCCCGCACCAATTACCCACAATGACAGTCTTAATGACAGACCATAGCTGTTGTTGTAACGACAAAAATGATAAGGAGTGAATGCGGCAAAAAAAAAATGAAAATAAAACGAGAACTATCAAATGATAATAATGAGAAAAATAGATAACCTAATGAGTTGTTGTTACTTAATTAAAACCATTATGAGAACATGCTTTTAATAAACACGTAAATGTCTAAAATACAATATACTGTCTAAATGTTTAAAAAATACCATGACATCGAGTAAAAGAAATATTAAAAAAAAAATATAAGACATTCCTATGAAATTGTAGTTAATAAACATATAAATGTCTAAAATATATGAGTGTTACTTAACCTTTTCCTTACCATAATTTTTCAGGTACGTAAGTTGCACATTTTAAACTTTTGTTTTGCGTTTGTTTAATATAGTATTGCTCTAATATTCTTTCAAACATTAACTAATACCTATTTATTTTTAAGGTGTTTATTTGTCCTGTGTTGCTTTGATTTAGTCTTTTCCTGTCAGACTGTCTGTATACAGTCACCAAACAATAGTACATTACATAGGCACACATCAATGATACCAAACTATATAACATTATGTACCTATTCTCTAGCTGTCAAAGACCGTTGTTATTAATACCAAACGATACAATTTTACAAGACGTATTCTCTATCCCTCAAATGCGCATGTCGATCATACTATCTAATTATTACATAACTAGATAAATGGCCCGTTGAGGAAGGGTACAACGGGCGCTAGGCTGATAGTGCTGTCTCTTTTCTCTAAACTAAAACCAACCCACCCCCCACACACCACCCCCACCCCACCCCCCACCCCCACACACCACCCGCACCCCACCCCCCACCCCCACACACCACCCCCACCCCACCCCCCACCCCCACACACCACCCCCACCCCCCACCACACACCACCCCCACCCCAACCCCTCACCCCCACACACCACCCCCTCCACACACCGCCCCCCCACCCCCCACCCCCCCCAAAAAAAACATGTCTACCGTCCCATTCAACGAAATATAATTATATACTTTTTCCAGTGTCCGCCCCCTCCCAGAATATTCTACCCCCGCCCACGAAAATTTCAAGTACCCCCACCCCTCTCCGGGGAGGAAAAAGTCTGAAAGAAACACTGAAACCAACCCACCCCCCCACACACCACCCCCCACCCCTACACACCACCCCCCCCCCCACCCCTCCACCCCTCCCCCCCAACCCCCCCAAAAAAAAACATGTCTACCTTCCCATTGCAAGAAAACCACTTTTTAGATTAGACACATTAATTAGGCTGTAATTTTATTATAGAGTATCGATGAGGAAATTTCTTTTGAGTTGGGGAGGGGGGGGGGGGGGCTCAGACGTTCTTACGCGGGGGGTGGGACTTCGCCCCTACCCGAAGAATTGTATGCAAGAAACTCTTCACGCAAACCATTTAGATTAGACAACATTTCCTTTTTTTCAATGTTTACGCGATAATCAATGACGTCATATTACTGTGTGCACTCTCTGGTTTGAGATTATGTTCTACTCTACGCTAAATGTGTCGACGTCATATTTCGTTTTTCGAATTACTGTGCATGTTTTTATTTTGCTTGTGTTTTCTCTAGAGCGTTCTTGTCAGACAGAGCGTTCTTGACAGACAGCGAAACTATTATATAGAACGAGAAAAATGGCCCGTTGAGGAAGGATACACCGGGCGCTAGCTTGATAGTGCTGTCTCTTTTCTCTAAACTAAAACCAACCCACCCCCCCCACACACACACCACCCCCACCCCACCCCTCCCCACACACCACCCCCCACCCCCCACACACACCACCCCCTCCACACACCGCCCCCCCACACACACCACCCCCTCCACACACCGCCCCCCCACACACACAACCCCCCCACCCCTCCACCCCCCCACCCCCACCCCCCAAAAAAAAACATGCCTACCGTCCCATTCAACGAAATATAATTATATACTTTTTCCAGTGTCCGCCCCTTCCCCGAAAATTCTACCCCCGCCCCCGAAAATTTCAAGTACACCCACCCCTCTCTGGGGAGGAAAAAGTCTAAACTAAAACCACCCCACCCCCCACACACACCACCCCCTCCACACACCGCCCCCCACACACACAACCCCCCCACCCCTCCACCCCCCCCCCCCCCCAAAAAAAAACATGCCTACCGTCCCATTCAACGAAATATAATTATATACTTTTTCCAGTGTCCGCCCCTTCCCCGAAAATTCTACCCCCGCCCCCGAAAATTTCAAGTACACCCACCCCTCTCTGGGGAGGAAAAAGTCTAAACTAAAACCACCCCACCCCCCCCACACACCACCCCCCCCACCCCCCACACACACCACCCCCCCCCCCCACGCACACACCACCGCCCCCACCCCCCCCCCCCCCCCCCGCCCCCCAAAAAAAAACATGTCTACCGTCCCATTCAACGAAATATAATTATATACTTTTTCCAGTGTCCGCCCCCTCCCCGAGGGGGGGGGGGGGGCTCAGACGTTCTTACGCGGGGGGTGGGGCTTCGCCCCTACCCGAAGAATTGTATGCAAGAAACTCTTCACGCAAACCATTAAGATTAGACAACATTTCCTTTTTATTCAATGTTAACGCGAAAATCAATGACGTCATATAACTGTGAGCACTCTCTGGGTTTGAGATTATTTTCTACTCTGTGCTAAATGTGTCGACGTCATACTTCGTTTTTCGAAATACTGTGCATGTTTTTAAATTCCTTGTGTTTTCTCTAGAGCGTTCTTGTCAGATAGAATTTTTTCTTATGTTTTCTCTAGAGCGTTCTTGTCAGACAGAGCGTTCTTGTCAGATAGATAGATACATACACAGACAGCGAAACTATTATTATAGATGAAAACTAGTACTTAATCGAACATATCAAGGCATTTAACACTGTAAATTACATATTTGAGGCAAAACAATCAAATGAAAAAAAAAACAATTATGTTTATACATTACAATTGTAAATATGCATCAGTCCTCACAAGCCAACTTAACTACCGAAAGTCTGTTGGTCATCGCTACACGAGTCTATCAGTCTGTTATTTGACAAAAACCAAAACAAGCGGACATTGACCAGCCTTTCCAAGAGCTTGTTGATGTTAGAGCAGAGGGAGAACGGTCTGTAGCTCTCAGGTGAGCCCAGATCCCTTGCTGTCTTGGACAGGGCGACCACCTCCATAATTTTACACCTGCTGGCAAGTTCAACACACGTCTATGATTGGTTGATTAAGGCGCGCATTTAGCTCACGAGTAATAAAATAATTTAAAAACAAATCCATCCAATTTCAATCTTTTAATCGTTAAACGTGTTTTCTCTTACAACGAAACAAATATAAATAGCCTCACCGTTAGAGATGAGAAGTTGAAAGAAAAAAAACAAACATGTGATGGAATGTTTTGATTAGCGATGCACTGAACCTTAAGATCTTTATTATCTCCTATTGCTCTAGGGAAATACATTTAGTAACATTATTTTAATGAACAGCATATTATAAACAGTAAAAACATTATATTACTACTGCATCCTAATTTAAGAAATAAACAGAGAAATGCAATTCTTATTTAGAAAACATATCTTAATTGTTATTATAAGGAATATTACATGTGTGATGTTGTTAAATGTAATTATCATTATCGTCGTCCTTGTCGTTGACGTCATCAAACAACGTGGAGTATTACTGTGCTACATGTCTACCCGGATTGGTTATGCCCAGCTGCACACAATGCAGTGTGCTTCACTCGCGTTACACCCACACGTGTGTTGTGTTGTTTTTCTCTCAGGATCTGACCCTACCCGCTCTTAACCCCAGTGGTTGTCGACCACTAACATCCCAACTAGGCAGTGTTATCATATAAATCCAGTGTTTCCCATGAGACTTTTATTTCCGGGGAGGGGGGGGGGTGGGGGGCATTTTAAATTTTCGTGAGGGGGGGTTGCGGTAGCGGACACTATTAAAAGTATATATTTCCTATATAAATTTCATTTAATTTCATTCAAAGGAGGGGGTCGGCAGTGGAGTTTGTCGCCCCCCCCCCCCCACCCTCCTTTGAACGAAGAGATGCCTAGAATAATCTTGATCACTTCCTGACCTAATATAACACACCAACAAATATTAAAATACAAACACATCATTCTTGTCTCCAGTGATAAACCTAACACAAATAAAAAGGTAAAAAAAAACATGTGCCAATAATAATATCTTCACATCAATTAATTGCACAAGGAAATAAAAATAGGATCTGACATTGATTTGGGTAGCCTATATTTAGCGATTATGTTTAAGGGAGACAACTTATATACAACACTTTTTTAGTAAACAAATATAGACTATAAATATACTTAAATCAACTATATTGTTGTTTCTTGATTAGTAAGACATATTTTAATGTTTTGTATTTAAATTGTTTAACACTTTAATTTTTTTTTAAATAACTATATGCAATCAAAATCACAACAAAATAGTTACACTATTATTTTATTTTAAAACCATGTCTACATTATACATTTATAAACAATTAATATTCGGCATTCTCTACGTTACAGATGTTTTTCTCATAAATGATTAAAGAATAGATAAAATGTATTTTATGAATGCCATTGCATGGACTTAGAACAGGGGTCGGCAACCTTTTGAGACGGAAGAGCCAAAAGTTGCAATTTACAAAATTTCCCAGTTTTAAAGAGCCACACACATTTTTTTATTTCAATATTATGATTTTTTTTTTAGGATTATATATATATATATATATATATATATATATATATATATATATATATATATATATATATATATATATATATATATATATATATATATATATATATATATATATATATATATATATATATATATATATATATATATATATTTTATTTCAATATTATGATTTTTTTTAGGATAATATATATATATATATATATATATATATATATATATATATATATATATATATATATATATATATATATATATATATATATATATATATATATATATGTATGTATAATAGAAAGTACATTGACATAGGGAGTAGATAAATATTCTAATATTATAGCGAGTGTTTATTGTTTATATTTATTATTATATCATTCATCACCGAATGTTGTAGAACAATATTTTTAATTTTCGAAAATAAAAAAAAAAATTATAAGTATTTGTGCATGGAGCTGAAGAGCCGCATCTTGACATCAAAAGAGCCGCAAGCGGCTCGCGAGCCGCAGGTTGCCGACCCCTGACTTAGAAGACCAAGTGATTCAATTTTGTATGTTTAGTGCAAAATGAGGATTATACGTTCTTATTCGTAAAGTCTAAATAGGAGTGACACATAACTTAAAAAAAATCAAATTGTAGCCCTAAATAATTTTTTTTAAATATTACTAAACAAGTAAAAATATTTCATAACCGTTCATTGCTCTGATCCAGTGATTACAAGCACTTATTCCAGTTATCTCTCTTTTGCTGTTTAATGTAGTCATCTATTAATTACTTTTTAATGACTGAGTCATCAAATTAGAGTAAAAAAATAGGCGTCTGCGATAATTACGGGATAGACATATGCCCGAGTGGCGTATGTTCGGTGTACGTTTTTTCTAAATGTGAGAAATGCCCAAACAGACATTTCGCCTAGAATGAGAAATGATCAAATTGATATTTTCCTAAATTTGATAAATTGTTGAACAGACATTTCGCCTAGTAGATATCACTTAAGACATGACTTGGATAATCGATGGTATAATTCAGTTTTTTGAAAAAAATTGTATTGATATATGAGGTGTATGTTTCACCAAATTTTATCACATATATTTTGGATAGTGTAGTGAGAATAATTATGTTAATTCTTAGATGTGTTGTAACATAATATATTTGAATATTGTCTTTTAGTTTTAATGGAGCGTCACTTGACGTGTTGTGTTTCCTAGCACACGGGGTAATTTAGTTCAAATGAAAACTTAACAGTGGCTGTCGTAATTTGTACTTTGTCGATTGAGTCAAACATTTCAAATATTTGATTGAAACGCTGTTTTATTCTTAGTAAGCGTTTTAGTCTAAATGAGGACTTTATTAGTGTTTTCATTAGTTTTCATTAGAAATCAAATCATTGTTAACGGTTAGACCAAGGAAGTCTAAAAGAAAATACAAGATATTGCTAGTCTTTTTTTTAGTGTCAGAAAAGTTAGCACATGTCACTATATAAGAGATATTTATACTACAATCAATAAAAGTATATAAATGAAAAGTGCGATATTGGCTGTAAAAATATATCAGATTCACTCAGAAGCGATGGAGGAAATGTTACATCTGACCCACACCATAAATTTTGTTTTAACGACAAAAAAATCATACAAAAAGAAAAAAAAAAAAAAAAAAAAAAAAAAAAAAAAAAAGACGATCATATTTAATTAATACTGACCAAAAATGTGACATAAATTGATTTTAAGAATCACATAGTTGTAAATTAGCATAATTTCTATTTTAAAAATATATTACTGCTTTTCTATTGCTTGAATATCTATTTATATTATGAATGTTCACATTAACAAAAATATATGTATACACCAGGGTCAATGTAAACCAAGATTAAACTACACATAGATCGAGCAGCACAGACATGAGTAGGGAAAGTTGTCCTGTTTGTCTATAGAACGACATATAGGAAATTTAAATCTGCCCTAGAACATTTTGAATCCAACATTTAAATAAGTGAAGAAAGTCGAACAGCAACACAAACGACATAACATTGCCTCTAAACGACTAAATATTAAATGAATAGGGAAATAAAACAAGACAAACATGAAGGATAATGCTGCAATAAATTACCGTAATTATTTTCTACACACTTATTTAATAAAATAAAAATTGATCAGACATGTCTCTGCTGTAAGCTCACCGATAATTATCGTCCTCCCCCACTCCTGCTCCATCCCCCCTCCCCTCTGCTTACGCGATTATGTCATTCATAAAGCGCAAGAGAAATGTATTGTGATAATACATCATCTTCAGTATTTAACATAGTATTTCATTACAGGGGTGGTGTCGTGGGGACGAAGGGGATGCAGTTATGAGGGGAAATTTGATGTTGGGATCATGAGGTTTAGGGGCGGGGGGCGGGGGGGTTGTGATGAAAGGGGATATGCCGGTTAGATTAGGCGGGCCAGGTGGCCAATGTAGTGTCATATGTTCTTTAAGTTGTGGTGTTGCTAATTATGGTATATGTGTTTGAGTGCTGTCATTGTCGAGTCGTTTACGATAAATCAAGTCTAGTATGTATAAAACATTAATGGTTTTTAATTTAGATCAAAAAATAAATTTCAAATTAAAGATAAAAATATTCGCCAAGTTCTCAAGCTTCATTATAGGAAATTTCAATCGGAAATTAGCATTTTAATTTTAGAGACTTAAGCATTAACTTAAATTATTTGGATGTATATTGTATATGAGGTTTTTTTTGTATACTGTACGTGTATTTCATAACAGTTATAATATATGTATTTTATTTCTGTTATTATATTCATTCAACTTATAGTATCGACTACACATACATTTTTTCAAGTGTTTGACCTGGAACATAGACGTGCCCAAAGGTTAACTGGCTTTCTACAACTCAACTACGGCCAAGCAGATACTTGATATTTCTCGGCTGTTGTTCACGTAAAAGAACTAAACAACACCACCAAACATCACGGACTTTATACATTAGAATTCACCATCTACAGGGAAGACAATGTCAGCGGCACCCTCAGATGTCCTACCCCCACCCCAACTACTCAACAGCGACACAATCATAAAGGCCCTGAGAAATCTTAGCAAACTAGAACCCACTGTCAACGCAATGGTCTACACCAACAACCACAGCTTCACAATTGTTCGGACAATTCATCAACCTTGACACACTCCTTAAAAATCAATTATAAATCACTTATAAAGAACGCCAATAAACATTTTATTTGCTATTCCTGTAAGACGACACATATGTGGAAGTTGTCGGTCAAACAAACATTAGACTACCTACTGTCACTTAACTAATCAAGACATACTACAACAAGATACAGCGGCGACAACTAGTACGAACATTTTAAAATTAAAGTTATCCATTAATATAATATTTGAAAATATAAACAAATTGATCAGCAACTGTTGCATGTATTAATTTATTCCATAATTTTTACAACGTTAGTTGCGTTTTATTTTCATGAAGTAGTATGCTGTGTTTTTTAGAATTATCATTTTGTTTTCATTCAATGTAATTAATATTTGACCTACGAAGCACTTTCACCAACCTAATTTTTTTTTTCGCCTTCAACATCTCCATACAATATAAGCTAGATATGGGATAATCTTTTGATAAACATTAAGGTTACTGTTAGGTTTCAAAAATACATATCATATAGTATATATAACAGTCGATGTTATCATTAGTCTCATCATAAAATAGTACATGCTTGTCTGATGATAACACTATGTTCTCATATTTTTTTTGTATTCGAATGCCATAAAATAGTAATCAATAAAAATGCGGCACATTCAGAGTTAAACATGATTATTTTGTATTGTATTGTACAATTGACGATTTTCATTTTTTTTTTAGCGCAAAATAAGTTTCTGTTTTTTGGAAAGATAAAATGCTAAATAGAACATTTTACATATCACCCCTAATAGGTTAAAGACATCGAATTAATAAAAATAAAAGCACTATATATTGCGGTTCTCGATCAGAGTCAAATCATACTAATATAACATATAACATATAATATATATAAGTATAAAACAGTTACATGTTATTTACTTTAATTAAAATGACAACACCCGCAGCTCAAGGTGACAGTGCTATCCACCGCTATATAGAACTGAGGGGAAACTAAAATACATTTTGCCAAATGTCAACCAAAGTCATCAAATTATGTGATTTCGATCGTAAAACAAATACAAATGATAGTATAAACACAGAACAAACATGGCTGTGTGATTGCTATTAAACTGAATGTGAACCAACACAAATGCATCTTCTCTTTAAAGCTGCTGAACTAACCAGAGGCGTAGCGAGGGGGGGGGGGAGGGGGGGGGGGCGGATCGCACCGGGTGACACCATTTAGGGGGGGTGAGACCATGGCAAAAAAAAAGCAAATTATATAGAGAAAAATTTGAGGCGAGCCGCATGGGGCTGTTTCGATGTCAAATTGCGGCTCTCCATCTTTTTGCACAAATATTAATAGTTATATAATTTAATTTTCAAAAATCAAAACAAATATTTTACTGTAAAGTTTAAACATGATAAAAACACTATTCAGAGAACAGTGAGAATTGGTGGAGTAGAGAGTACATGGACAGCTAATTGCCGCTTGGACACCAGGCCCAGCCCCTCCGCCGTGCTATGGACAGTAATTCCATGCTTGACACTCCATTTCCCTATGTGTCAGCAATAATTAATATGACCTGAGTGACGTTGTTGTTTTTTTTTTTTATTTATTATCTTCCTACGGTCGAGATGGGTACTGGACGCTGGGGTACGAGTTTACCCTGGGCTCTGTGTGGTGGAAGATAAGCCTGGTGAGAACCAAAGGACAGAAGTGACAGATAGACGGTAATCAAATTGATATCTAAGCCACTTTGTAGGAGTTTGCCGTGTTGAGGCCTGCCTGGCTAATTGAGAGACACCTTCTGAGCCGGTGATATCCGTAAAGACAAAAAAAAGTTAACAGCTTCTAAAGTGGATTGGGATAGCCCATAACGTTATATTATTTGATTACTAATTTTATTACTCTGGCGAAACATGTGTATGATTTTATATGAATAAATATTATTTCATATTTAAGGCTATTTTTTTTAAATAACAAATCACATGTATTTACATAATAATAATCAAAAACTAAATATTGAATTTAAAAAAATGTTGCTCTTTAAAAACTGGGAAATTTTGTAAATTGTAGCTTTTGGCTCTTCTGTCTCATAAGGCTGCCAACCCCTGTGCTAACATCAATTTGAAATCTAAAGAAAAAAAGAATACTAACGAGACGAAAACTACACTTCCTTCTGCTCAAGATTGCCTTTAATAAGGAAACACACCTGGTTTCTTAAAAGTGTTAGATAGTAAAGAGTTCAATTGGGATCAGCTCGAAAAACGTCTAGACAATGTCAATGCAGATCAACAATAACAGATTTCAAGAAGAATGTTACCAGCCAAGATGGCCGCCGTAGTATATATTTGTAAATAGTGCTTCGTATTTTTCCATTTTTAATGTGTTATTTGTGACCATTTTGTGTTGTTTTTATTTTTTTAAAAATTGGATTTTAATGACAGTGATTGAATCGAGATACCCTTGTTATCTTGATTTAGTCTGCATGTTTTTATTTCTGCCTGTGGAGTTCATTTGTAAGAAAATGTTCATACTAAGCAAAACAATTGAAACTTGTTGAGTGTATTTTGGTCCTGGTGGGGCCAAAACACAAAAACAAGAATGGATGACAATAACTTATTCTTTGACGTCTGCATACCGGGATTCAAAGCCTTCTTCTACGAACCAAATACAACCACAACAAATATTGCAATTACACTTAACTTAAATAACACGGCTAGACAAAGAACAGAAGACGTAAACAGACTAGTAGCAACGGCTATTTATAGATATATGTAAAAAATCAGAATTTATTTTAAAAAATAAACTGTGTTAAAAGATATATTTCAAGAAAAGCTCAACATAGCTAAGACATTGTAGTTAATAAACGTCTAAATGTCTAAAATATACGAGTGTTACTGAAACTTTTCTTTACTATAATGTTTCAGGCACGAAAGTTGCACAATTTTAACTTTTGTTTTATATATTATTGCTTTAAAATTACTTTAATCATTGACGAATACCTATGTATTTTTGAAGGTGTTTATTTGTCTTGTATTGATTTAATTTCGTCTTTTTCTGTCAGACTGCCTGTATAAGGTCACCAAACAATAGTACATTACATAGGCACACATCAATCATAGCAAACAATACAACATTATATACCTCTTCTCTAGCTGTCAAACAATAAAATGCTACAAGACCTATTCTCTAGCTGTCTAATGCGCATGTCGATCATACTATCAGATACATCGATAAAAAAAAAACAACTAATACTGAGCGAACATAGCAAGGCATTTGACACTGTAAATTACATATTTAAGGTAAAAACAAAAATAATTTTAAAAAAGTAATTTTTTTTAAATGGTGTTTATACAAAGATGTTGTAAATCTGCATCCGTCCTCGTAAGTTTATGATACGAACTGTAATTTAAAAGCGAACTTGGTATGGTAAAGTGACACTGTAAATTATATTTCTATGGCCAAAAAAGCTTACATTGTATCAGAATAAAGAAACGATATTGTAAGAGCCACCTATTGTTTTAACTAATACAACCAAGTGTTTTATTTTATTTTTTTTCTTCTAATAAAACATATCACTAAACAATTTTATACATATCTTGTCTAGCTTTTAGTTTAAAATTTCAAATAGTAGGCCAACATTCATTTGTTTTAGAATTTACAAAACGAGAAGTAAAACAAGTAGTATTTTGATTGCTGGTTTAACCTGGTCAGTAACTGGTGTAGAGAATAATAATAACATTTAGCGATCACTAGCACTTCATCCAGAAATCTTCCCTTTATCTATTTAATGTTGTCATCTTTTATATTATTTATGATTGATTATCTAATTAGATAAATAATTACCGGAAAGACACTTGCCCGATGGACATTTTTCTTAAATGTCTGTAATATTTGATTGACTCTTCCCTCATTGTGAGAAATGCTCGAATGAACTTTTACCCGAATGGGACAAACGTGAAAATTGACATTTACTCGAATTTGGACAAAAGCGTGTTGCTGCATGAAATGATGAAAGCCTGGCCTGCCAAGGTGAAAAAGAGAATTACTGGAGATGGCCATCACTTGTTATCTAGTGTTGTCTACACTCAAAGTGTTCATTTAAATATCTAAACTGTCAAAAGATTATCCAAGGGACGTGTAGAGTCCATTTGTTTAGGTGACTTCGACATAAGAACGAATGGTGTTGTCAGCACTATACACAGCCGCACTAATTCTCCCTAACACAGAAAGTCTGTTGGTCAACGGTACATGTTCTAACACACGCCCATTTGACGGAGTTTTAATATCAATTTGGATCTCCATACCTTATAGTAGGCCTGTTTCAGATCGAATGACAGCACATAGGTGGTGACCTTTGTGTGGAAACAGCCAGTGATTTCCTTAATCAACTGAAGAACGGAGTCCACTGGCTGCCGTCCCCACCAAAAGCCCGCTTGACACGAGTAAATCAGTCTGTTATTTGACAGAAACCAAAACAAGCGGGCATTGACCAGCCTTTCCAAGAGCTTGCTGATGTTAGAGCAGAGGGAGAACGGTCTGTAGCTCTCAGGTGAGCCCAGATCCCTTGCTGTCTTGGACAGGGCGACCACCTCCACAATTTAACACCTGCTGGCAAGTTCGACACACGTCTAGGATTGGGTCATTACAAGTATAAAACTAAGGTAACGACCACTAAGATATTAAAAAATAAATCGAAGCTTCCATCCAACTGCAAACATTATCGTTTAAACATGTTCTCTCCTACAACGAAAAAAAAAATATCAATAGTCCCCACCGTTGGAGATGAGAAGTTGACCGAATCAATTATACATATGATTATATGTTTTGATAGGCAATATACTGAATCTTGGAATCTGAATTATCTTTTGATTGGCATGGGAGATAATTTTTGATCAAATTATTTTTTACAAAGATATATGATAAAAAAGAATCAAATATATGTATTCTGCATACAGTTAAAAAATTATTGTCTTAAAATATCTTTTCTAGTAAAATAAATGTTTTTCTTTTAAACTGATTATTACATTTTAACTTAATAATTTAGCTAAAAATAAAGACTTTTAATTTATTACATATCTATTTTGTTTATACAATGATTTTAATTTTCAATTTGTCATTCTGCAAGTCACTAGTCTCCATTTTTTTTGACATAAAGAATTTTAATTTATTTTACATCTATTACAACATTACAAAATTTTTGACAACTTCAGTCCGATCGTGCAATAGAATTTTATTTTTTTGTTTGAAAATTTTAAATATTTTTTTTTTTTACAGGGACGCTCTCAGGGCCCCCACCCCCCGATTACACTACCGCATAGGCGCGGCGTACGACCCCTGGCCCCTTAAAACTAACAGGCGCTATCGGCCAAATAGGATCCTGTTAATAATGATGCAGATTCCGTTATTTGCTAAAATGAACAGGATTTTTTTATTTAACACGTAAAAAAACTATTTGACGTGTTTTAAATATCAGTGTGACTGATGCAATATGCTAGCGTTACTAATGGTCTATTAGAAGCTCGATCTCAATTTCTGACTGGATTGTCTAATAATAGATGCTTATTGCATCATTCGCAAAGTGACGAAACTCTACAGTAGGCTCCTCATATTCAAAAAGTTATTTTTTCTTCTTTCGCAAGGTGACGAAATTGCACAGAAGGATTTCCTCGCGTTACAAAGTTATTTTTAGAGGTATGTTGTAGTTTTACCGCTGAATATAGTAGTACCCCTTACTCGCTATGCAGGACGCTCAATTAACGGATGCCAAGTGCCAAATTAGTCGCTCTAAAACTCTGGGCGCCAAACCGTGTTTTGACGAATGTTGTACCCTATATGGCGCCGCCCGTATTCTCATCTACTGCCTAAAGTTTCATGGCACTCGGATGAACCGCATCCGAGTTTTATTTTTTATATAACGCGTATATAGAAAAAAAATCGTCCCCCGGGGGGCGCCGCCCTTGCAATATTAAACAATATTTTTTTTTGCAGAACCCTACCACTGAGTGATCTAATCATCTCCCCAAAGTTTCATGGTACACGGATGAACGGTGTGAAACCGAAATTTTATAAACCGTATATAGAGAAAAATCGCAGCCTCCCGTGGCGCCACCCTTGCGAAATTAAAAACGGATTTTTTTTACAGAACCCTTCCCTGATTTGTTCTAATCAACTCCCCCAAAGTCTCATGGCTATCGGATAACGGTGTCACACCAAAATCGACGTTTATTTTTATATACCTACGTATATAGAGAAAAATCGCAACCTCCCGTGGCGCCGCCCTTGCGAAATTAAAAATGATTTTTTACAGAACCCTTTCCTAGAGTTTTAAAATGAACTCCCCAAAGTTTCATGCCTATCGGATGAACGGTGTCACTGCAATTCACTTTTATTATTTTTTTTATACCGTATATAGAGAAAAATCGGACCCTCCCATGGCGCCGCCCTTGCGAAATTAAAAATGCTTTTTTACAGAACCCTTTCCTAGAGTGGTATAATGAACTCCCCAAAGTCTCATGGCTATCGGATGAACGATGCCAAACCAAAAGCGACTTTTATTTTTATATACCGTATATAGAAAAAAACAAATCGCGCCGTGTCGTGGCGCCACCCCTGCGAAATTTGAAATATTTTTTTCGCAGAAACCTTTCCAGGAGTATTCTCAACAACTTCCTAAAGTTTCATGGCGATCGTGTGAACGGTGTCACGGCAATTCACTTTTATTATTTTTATATACCGTATATAGAGAAAAATCGCACCCTCCCGTGGCGCCGCCCTTGCGAAATTAAAAATGATTTTTGTACAGAACCCTTCTCTAGACTGTTCTTATCAACTCCCCAAAGTTTCATGCCTATCGGATGAACAGTGTGAAATAAAAAAAAGACTTTTATGTACCGTATATAGAGAAAAACAAATCGCACCCTCCCGTGGCGCCGCCCTTGCGAAATTAAAAATTATTTTTGTACAGAACCCTTTTCTAGAGTGTTCTAATCAACTCCCCAAATTTTCATGCCTATCGGATGAACAGTGTGAAATCAAAATAGACTTTTATTTTTATATACCGTATACAGAGAAAAATCGCACCCTCCCGTGGCGCCGCCCTTGCGAAATTAAAAATGCTTTTTTACAGAACCCTTTCCTAGAGTGGTATAATGAACTCCCCAAAGTTTCATGCCTATCGGATGAACAGTGTGAAATCAAAAAAGACTTTTATTTTTATATACCGTATATAGAGAAAAACAAATCGCGCCCTGCCGGGGCGCCACCCCTGCGAATTTGAAATTTTTTTTTTTCGCAGAAACCTCCCCAGTAATATTCTCAACAACTTCCCAAAGTTTCACGGCGATGTGATGAGAGGTGTAGTAATGCATAAAGGACAGACACACAGACATACATTGCTTTTTATATATATAGATTGTTATTTTTATATGCACGTTTATACGCAATGCACGTCATTTCATATTCCCACATGTTGAAGTCACAGAAATATGCGAGTGCCTATCAGTGTTACTGTTGCACCCTCCTCTTTTCAGCATTATTTTAGACTTTTTTGTGGGTTCCATTTGTTACTAGGGCCTATACTATTGTATGGTGACTCTCTTTGAGATTCCATTAGATGGGTGGGAAGTTGAATCCTGACTACTGAACGTTGTCTCCGTTGTTAGGCATCCAGAAATATATTTGAAACGTGAACATTTAGATAATGAATAATTGCAAGTATTACTAAATATTTAAACTATTCTTAATATAAATGACATGCGTTTCTGTTTTCAGACACCAAGTGAATCGGTTGTGTGATTTTTCCCCTTAATTTTCAAACATGAGATAATGCATGGTCCCCTTCAACATCGAAATAATGATAATATTATCTTTTAAAGTGGACTGGGATTGTCCAATTGTTATATTATTTGATTACTAATTTTATCATAGCAGAGTTAGTTCAAATACTTTAGTACGTTTTGGGAGAAACATTTTTTTTCTATAAATAAATGTTATTTCTTTTTAAAGCTATTTATTTCAAATCAAAAATCAAATTTATAAACATAATCCTAACAAAGTTATAAAATATTGAAATAAAATGTTAGTGGCTCTTTAAAAGATAAGAAATGTTGTAAATTTTAACTTTTGGCTCTTCCGTCTCAAAAGGTTGCCGACCCCTGTGATACACAACAAATCCCAAAGTATTTTTAGCGCAAAATAACTTACTGTTTTTTTTGGAAAGATAAAATGCTAAATAGAACATTTTACATATCGCCCCTAATAGGTTCAAGACGTCGAATTAATAAAAATAAAAGCACTATATATTGTGCTTCGCGATCAGAGTCAGATCATACTAATATAACATATAATATATATAAGTGTAAAAACAGTTACACGTTATTTACTTTAATTTAAATGACAACACCCGCAGCTCAAGGTGACAGTGCTATCCACCGCTATATAGAACTGAGGGGAAACTAAAATACATTTTGCCAAATGTCAACCAAAGTCATCAAATTATTTGATTTTAATCGTGAAACAAATACAAATAATATTATAAACACAGAACAATCATGGCTGTGTGATTGCAATTAAACTGAATGTGAACTAACACAAATGCATCTTTTCTTTAAAGCTGCTGATCTAGCTAACTGAAACTATGCTTCAGGAGCTGCCTATACATCATACTTGCAAGTGTACAACTAACCAGTGCTTTATTTAGCTCTAAAAATATATCAGCAACAATCAGAAGAGATGGAGAAAATGTTACATCTAACCCACACGACACAAAAAATCATAAAAAGTGGAGGAAACACAAAAAAATTAAATGATAATAGTGATCAAAATTGCAAAATAAATGAACAAATGTAAATCCACCCAAAAACACTTTAAATCAAACATTAAATAAACGAAGAACAGCGGAAAACAAAATAAACGTTAGAACATTACGTCTAAACTACTCCATATTAAATGAATAGGAAAATAAAACAAAGCACACATGAATAATACTGTTGCAATTATTTGACGTAATTATTCCATATACACTCTACACTCTTATTAAATAAAATGAAATTGTTCAGACTCATATCTCTGTGCTGTTCTCGCAAATTAAGAGACAGACATATTAGAATTACATTGTTTATAAGGGAAACAACTTACTAATTCTTTTGTTGATTAACGTGTACCTAAACAGTACAGATACGGTATAAATCTATTACATTATTATATTAATTTTCTAATACAAACTTTTATGATCGTATGTATCATTTAAGAGATTAGATTCGATTTAAAAAACGAAATTAAATTTCTTTTGTATTTTAAAGCGTAAGAACCATTTAAAGATGGTATATAATTAGTATTATACTTTATGCCCTATCTATAATTAACGATCAACATTACCATCTCTTGACATTAAATTATTGTATTCATAATTATGTTTAAAACGATAGCTAATTTAGAAATCGAAAGTTAGAAAACAGCACGAATGTCAAGAGTAGTCACAATTTCTTATAGTATACATTTTTCAATTATCCCTTGGGTTAGGGTCAAGAAATCATCATCATCACCATAATCACCATCTGCACCTACTTGGACAAATCCAACATTATCCTGCCGTGCCCACACTCATAAAACTATAGTGCCAAATCTTCATCTGGGCAGTCAACCCTCAGTCTCCAATTCAGCTATTTAAGCTACCGAACAAAGACTAGATATATCAAGTCATCCTCTAGCCACACCAGACCTCCATACTTTTCTCAATGTTGGATAAATACATCTGTCAGATTGCATGTAGCTTATAAGTTATATTCCAAGACAACAAAACAAATATTGAAACAAAACATAGATTTCTTTATTTGTTAAAATAAAGTTTTAATGGAGTTGATTATTAATTATTAGGTACTTATTAATAAAGAAAAGTACATATTTTTTGCGCGACCCCCCCCCCCTCCCCTCACCCCCCCCCCCCTCCGTATGGATAGCGCCCCAGGCGACCACCTAGTTCGCCTTATAGTTAGCGCCAGCCCTGCATACAGGGCCCCCTATCCCAAAACGTAATCGTAACTATTTGGAAATGCCATGGATCACAATGAAGAAAAAAAAAAAATTAGTAGACAAATCCTGTCTAAATAAAGATACCTCCCATGATATATTTTTTCTTACATCAGGGGAGTTTTTAAAGTATATTAAATCGATTAAGCAAACACGTACAAAATAAAAATAAAATAACAAAATGTATTGTTAGAAATATAAACATTTAATAAAAGTTTAAAGTCAATTTTTTGTTGTTGAAATAATTGTATAACTTGACTTAACCTTTAGAAAGTGTGTTTAAAACTCAAAATAATAAACGATAGTAAATTACAAAAGGTTAATGTTTCATATAGTGATATGTAAAATGTCCTAACCTTTGATATGATTGTACTATTTGGATGTTTGATCTTATTTTTTTATGAAAATAAAACAGTAACGGTATTTAATCTCACACACGCTAGGTAGCGTCAATATCTGGTCCAAAGGTTTACTGGCTTTCACTGTCAATCGTAAACGTGACGGGCTCTTTAACGTGGCCATGTCATTCGTGAACAGCGAGTACACGGTCTTCTCCAGGTTGATCTCCAACAGCCAGTTACGTCAGTACTCGACAATACAGGCCAGGTTAGATTGTAACTTCACTCTCTGCTGAGCGATAGTTTTGTTTGTCCCCTGGACCCACGTCATGAGACCATCCGCTAATTACACCTTCCCAACATCCATCTCCGTATCGAGATCGTTGATACAGCATAGAAAGAGCGTGCAACACAGAGCTGATCCCTGTGGCAGACCATACTCGATCGTTATCAGATCAGATAGGTCAGTTCCTACCCTGGTCCTGATAATACAAGCGTCCAGAAAGTCTGTTGGTCACCGGTACATGTTCTTACACACGCCCATTTGACGGGGTTATAATATTAATTTGGATCTCCATACCTTACAGTAGGCCTGTTTCAGATCGAAGGACAGCACATAGGTGGTGACCTTTGTATGGAAACAGCCAGTGATTTCCTTAATCAACTGAAGAACGGAGTCCACTGGCTGCCGTCCCCACCAAAAGCCCGCTTGACACGAGTCTATCAGTCTGTTATTTGACAAAAACCAAAACAAGCGGGCATTGACCAGCCTTTCCAAGAGCTTGCTGATGTTAGAGCAGAGAGAGAACGGTCTGTAGCTCTCAGGTGAGCCCAGATCCAGATTTAGGCGAGAACTTTGTTAATGACCAATAAAACAATTACAAGAGATAGCAGAAAAAATATTTAAATTACACTGTGGGTGTGGCAGTTGATGGAACATCCACAGTTTTATCACAGAGTGTATCTAATGCATGATATTGAGAAAGTTAACTGCTATATTAGTTCTGTAGTACCAGAAGGGTCATACAACGGAAGAGGAACAGATATGATATTTTATACTGCAGGTTAGTCATGAGATCAAGGAGGTCTAAAAGAAAATACAAGATATTGCTAGTCTGTTTTCAAGTGTCAGAAAAGTTAGCACATGTCACCTATAAGAGATGCTTATACTACAATCAATTAAATTATAAGACAAAAATGCGTTACTGTCTGTAAAAAATAATCAGCTAAAATCAGAAGAGATGGAGAAAATGTTACATCTAACACAGATCATAGCTGTTTTTTGTAACACAAAAAAAAATTCATGAACAGCAACAAAGAACAGAAACGAGAGGTATCGAATAATAATAGTGACAAACAATGTGACATAGTATGCAAATTTAAATCCATTAAAACATTTTAAATCATACATTAAATAAGAGAAGAATGGCGGACAATAAAACAAACAATATAACATTAGCTCTCAACGACTCGATATTAAACGAATAGAACATAAAACAAAATAAATATAAATAATACGGTTGCAATTGTCACACGTATTAAATAAAATAAAATTGATCAGACTAATGTTTCTGTGCTAAGCTCACCGATTAAGAGAAATAATCATATTAGAATTATATTGTACGAGCCGACGCGCGGTGTATCATACGCCGCTATTTAGTCGTTGTTTTTCTACTTTTCAGTAATTCATAATTTGTGAATTCGACAGTACCAATGCTGCCACTGAAAATATTTGCTTTAAAACACTAACCCCCCCCCCCCCACCCCCGTGAAAGTAGCCTCCTCTTAGTTACCTAAGTTTAAAATCGTTTCAAACTAAATTCTCTGCCCCTAATAGCCGTCACCAAACCCGACTCTACGATAGTAAAATGTAAACATGTAGCGTGAACCTCAGCTAACCAGACCATGTGAGGGGGTGGGGGGGGGATTGTAGCGATAGAGAGGAAGAGATAGGACTGCATGGCGCGCTTGCAGCTTGTTTTCTAACGTCTCCCAGAAGAGTATTATATATATATATAGGTTGTTTCAATGTTATAAAAGAAGGGGACTTAATTTAGTTTACAATTTGTAAGGAAGACAACTAAAACACTCTTTTGCTAATTAAAGTGTACCTAAGCAGTTCAAAAATAGCATACATCTATTACACTATTGGTGACATTCATTAATAGAAAAATGAACAGACGCTGAAAGTTAACACGATTGTCTATTAATAATTATTCTACTCCCTTCAACATATTAGATGTATGCTTAAATAAACCGGGAGTGATCTCCCCTATGCTTTCTTGAATATTCTTATATAACACTACGGGGAATGTCAACTTGGGATATAGACAATATTTTTTATCCATTTTAATTACTTATACTTTTAAAATAGAATAAAATATCGTAGAAAAAAAGAATTGCACACTAAGTGAACGCCAAATAAAATGTGTATAATAATGCGGAATATTATTATTATGTTTTGAGAAATCGGAAATAGCCTAAACTACTACATCCGGTCGACGAAAGTTATTCAAAATTTAATATAATGTAGAGCATTAAATATTTTACTTATATATGACACTTCATGTATCTATCTGAAATAGTTTTCTAGTTAGAGTATCTACAAATTTGATATAATACTAATATTTGAAATTTCATCAACTTAGCTGTAACGCTAGTCAAGTTATCGTGTTTTTAGACACACACACACACACATAAACTGATCAGCTACCTGTGTGTTTATTAATGTATTCCATAATTTTACTACGTTAGTTGCGATTTATTATTATGAAGAAGTATGCCAAGTTTTTGACAATTATCAGTATATTTTCAGCCAATGAAACAAAGGTTTGACCTAACAATCACTGTTCATCAAACAAATTGATGTTTTTTTTTCGCCTTCAATTTTTCAATATAATATAAGCCCTTCCAGTGTATACATGAGATACTCTTTTGATTTACATTACGATTAATGTTGGGTTTTACAAAATACATATTTACATATTGACATGGTATATATTATAGTGAATATTATTATTAGTTTCATCATAAAATGGTATGGTTTCTCTGATGTTAACATTTTTTTTCTTATATTAATACTATTAAAATGCAATATAATGTTAATCATTTAAATGAGGCGCATTCACAGTGAAACATGAATATTTTAATTCATTGCACAGTTTAGATTATAAAATAGAAACGTATACAGATACAAGGTAAATATAGGCGATAATGTTGCAATAAAATATTCTGTGACATAGATAAACCTAAGAAAACAATGTTTAAAGATAATGTCCCAATTAGCATAAAGTGTGATTGACCACACATTGGTGCTGAAATAAGCAAACACATTTTTAGACCTTACATATAATAGGACACATTCCATAAACATAGGTTTTGTTTATTTATAGAAGATTTATAAATGTATATGGAAGACCTTATGTAACAAGAGATTCAGTAGATTAATCACACACTTGGTGAAATTCATTACAAGCAAACTGAAAAAAAACCACAGATATTTAACACGGTTAAGTATAAATAAATATTCTACTCACTTCGACATATTAAATGTGTGTATATGCAATATTGATCTGGAAATTTCACAGATAAGACAAAATTGATTAAAATAATATATACAGCACTGTTCTTAAAGACGTCACCTTTTTGTTTCCCTTGCTTTAGGAGAGATAACTCAAAGTTATTTCATAAAGTCAATAAGTGAAAAACACTAAGTGAAAATACACCTTTAGTTTGAGGACTATCAAACAAATAAAGTTATTTTTTTTGAATGGATATATGAAACATATTTTACATTTTTGTAAAATGTATTTTAAATTTAAAATATTCTACAAAACTTAGAGCAGAGCTTTATTTATAAAAAAAAATGTTTTTAAAAAGCTTTTCTTGTAAATAAGAGAAGCATTATCTTTTACTAAAGTATTTTTCAAATAAAATGTCATTCTTTTCAAAAGCAAAATGACGCCTGTTATTTTAAGGAACCAGGGGCCGTACGCGGCGCCTATGCGTTAGTGTAATCGGGTGGGGCTACTGAGAGCGCCCCTCTACGTCCCTGGCACATGGGCGGTCACCGAAGTGTGTTCTACCTCGTTATTTCGGTGATCGATTAATGTACACTCAAGGTTTTCATGCGGTAGTGTAGGTAAACCCGTGTCCCGGTATTTATGATCCAAGCGCAGGCATTGTTTACATTTAAACAACTCACTTTAAGAAAACAAGGTCATGAGTCCAAGAACACAGGATTGGTAACGCATGGATGAAACTCTTATATATGTCGTCCCACTTTCTTCTATTCCCGCGGAAACGCGCGGGGACGGGTATACCTACGCTAGTGTGTATATATATATATATATATATATATATATATATATATATATATATATGCATATATAATTAGTTTATATTATCAGTTTTATCATAAAATGGTACATGTATATCTCATGGTAACACCATTTTCTTATATTATTACAATTTAAATTAAATAAAATATTAACCATCTAAATAAGATACATTCCGGGTTAAACGTGATTATTGTAAACCATTGCAAAATTTAGATTATAAAATAGAAACATATACAGATACACGGCAAATATAGGCGATATAGTTGCAATGCTTAAAGATTGTGTCCCATTAAGTATTACGTGTACTTGACAATTTACTGCTGAAACATACTGAAACAAGCAAACACATTTTTTGCGAATAAGACGAAATCAACTAGAAGAATATAAACACTGTTCTAAAAGACGTCACCTTTTTATTTTCGTTGTGTTAGGGGAGATAATAATTAAATATTAAAAAACAAGTCAATAATAGAAAGATACTAAGTAAAATCACACACTTTTATTAATGTGTGCGATATAAATAAATAAGACATGTGTACAAATATACACATTTATTTCAGTTTTTTATATAATGTATTTTAAATTTAAATTATTCTTCATACCAAACACCAAAATTTATATTTAAAAAAATGCTTTTAAGAATTGTTACTTATAACTTATGATAGTAAAAGTCTGAATCCTATGAATTTAAAATATATTTTCTTCTTTTAATAAAAAACAAACTTTAAAAGTATAATAACTTATTTAAAAGTAACTTTCAAAAACTAAATGCAATTGGAGATAATTATAATTAAAGTTCGTTACATATAAATCCAAGAACACGTAGCAGAGTGATCTTTTGAACAGATATAAAGTTGGTTAGGCTGATGAATAAAAATAAATAATTAGGCACACAGTCGCTATCATTTACGCGTTGGGCCTACTGATATAATATACTTACATATAACCCCCCTGAAAAAATTCTACCGCCCCCCGAACGAAATAAAAATTCTATAATTTATATAGAAAATATATACTTTTAACAGTGTCCGACCCCCCGAAGAAAGTCTACCGCACCCCCCCCCCCCCCGGAGAAAAGAGTCTGGAAGAAACACTGTTCTCAAAGCATGCTAAACGTTACGGTCTTATCATGTGTTTGCAAATAAATACTTTTTTTAAAAAAAGAATTTCGTATTGTCTTACGCTTTTATGTTTAGGCCTTTACAACAACAACAAAATTACATTTCTTTAATAATATAGTAAAATAATTTGAGACAGTGGCGTAGCGAGGTCGGGTGTCACCCGGTGCGGCTCTTAATGGTGTCACCCCCCCCCCCAGAGGCATAGAGACCCTTCCCAGGGACAAACTTTCAAATTTTCGTTTTGCACCCCCCCCTCAAACTTTCGATTTGCACCCCCCCCCCCCCCCTCAAACTTTCGATTTGCACCCACCCTCAAGTTTTCGATTTGCACCCCCCCCCTCAAACTTTCGATTTGCACCCCCCCCTCGAGTTTTTCTCTACATATTTTGCTATTTTTTACCTTGGTGTCACCCCCCTAAATGGTGTCACCCGGTGCGATCCGCACCTCCGCCCCCCCCCCCCTCGCTACGCCCCTGATTTGAGAGAAAACTGTTTCGCGAATGAGTTAGGTAAGTGCCATTTAAGAGCTCCTATACACAACCAGTTCCAACTTTTTCACAGTGGATCTATCCCACGAACTGTTAAAGTTTGATTGTTGATAATCCTGCTTTTAAATATAAAGTCGCTAATATGTTTGTTTGATGAAGTTGCTGGGAATTTAGACACATCCAACAACTTTAATACTGCAATTTTCGACACGGCAGCATAAATTAACGAACAACACAATGCCTAACAACTTCATTTTTTTTATTAAGTTACACCCAAGTGTCTTCGTCTTCTTTTGTCGGACTGTCTGTATCAGGTAAATATGTTGTATTTCCACCTTCTTTCTGTATATAATTAACATATGTACCTATTCATTCCAAATTTATGTAAACAATGTTACTATAAATATGTTGTATTTTGTTTTATGAAAAATAAAATTATTAAAAAAAAAATCTGAGAATTGATACAGATTTACAATAGTAATACTTCTTTCTTACTTGTAGCTTACTTTCATTCATTTAAGATGTTTTACTTATACATTTATACATTACATGTCTGAGGCGAAAAAAATATATTTTTGGGAAATAAAAAGTCAAATCAAATGTTAATGTTAAAATTAGATGTCAACATGTAAACAGAATATACAAGAAACTGGGAAACACATTTATTTAGATTATAATTTAGTACAGAAAGCAAATCAAACACTAGCAAAAATATTAAAAATAGCCACAACAAATAATTCAATCACACTTAACTAACAAGACTAGACAAAGAACAGAAGACGAAAAAAGAAATGTAGCAATGGCTATTTAAAGATCTATATAGAAATTTAGGATCATATTTATCGGGGCGTGCTGTATGAAAGCTTTGAGTGTAAGTAAGTCACTCACCGTAATATCACCGTTAATCACTCACCGTAATATCACCGTTAATCACTAACCGCCGGAAAATGGCGCTCTCGCAAACCGATTACACTATCGCACGGGCGTTGCGTAACACCCCTTGCTCGGTTTAATCATCGAATGTCGTGTGCCGGATTATCTCTATTGTAGGGTTCACTTTAAAACTAACGTAGGCGTAGTGCTCGCGGGATAGCCCTGAGCGCCAAATCAAACCCTGCAGAGACGCAGGAGGACGCGCCTGATTCGTTTTCGTGGGCGCCTATAGCAACTCATTGTATCCAAAACCTACTGCGGGTTTCAAGTGCGAACATAGCCGCTCTGGAACACTGGAAGCGCCAAACCGTGTATTGACAAAAATCGAACCCTCCCGGGCGCTGTCAATAAGAATTTTTTTTTTCGCAGAAATCTTCACGGGCGTATTCTCATCTACTTTGCAAAGTTTCATGGCATTCGGATGAACGGTGTCGAACCTCATGCGACTTTTATGTTTTATATACCGCACCCTCCCGGGGCGCAGCCCTTTCAAAATTTAAAAACTTTTGCAGAACCTCCCCTTTAATTTTTATAGATCGAATCGCTCCCTGCCGGGGCGCCAACCGTGCGAATTTGACTATTTATTTTCGCAAATATCCCCCAGGACTATTCTCAACAATTTTCTAAAGTTTCATGGCGATCCGATAAATAATGTTTTAAGGCGCGAACTTAGTTAATGAGTAATAAAATAATTTTAAAAAACGACAAATCCAACCGATTGCAATCATTAAATCGTTAAACATGTTTTCTTCTACAACGAAAAAAATATAAATAGTCCCCACCGCTGGAGGTGAGAAGTTGATAGAATCAAAAATAGACGTATATGTGTAGGAATGTTTTGAATAGCAATGCACTGAACCTAGGGAAATAACTCTAGTAACATTATTTTTATGAACAACATATTATAAACAGTACAGACATTATATTACTACAGCATCCTAATTTAAGAAAGTAACAGACAAATGCAATTCTTATTTAGAAAAAAAATATCTTAATTGTTATTGTAAGGAATATTACATTTGGTATGTTGTTAAACGTAATTATCATCATCGTCGTCCTTGTCGTTGACGTCATCAAACAACGTGGAGTATTACTGTGCTACATGTGTACCTGGATTGGCTACGCCCCGCTGCACACAATGCAGTGTGCTTCACTCGCGTTACACCCACACGTGTGTTGTGTTGTTTTTCTCTCAGGATCTGACCCTACCCGCTCTTAACCCCAGTGGGTGTCGACCACTAACATCCCGAATAGGCAGTGTTATCATATAAATCCAGTGTTTCCCATGAGACTTTTATCTCCGGGGTGGGGAGGGCATTTTAAATTTTCGTGGGGGAGGGGGGTGGGTGGTAGAGGACACCATTAAAAGTATATATGTTCTATATAAATTTCATTTCGTTCAAAGGAGGGGGGAGGGCAGTGGACTTTTTCGCCCCCCCCCCTACCCTTGAAAAGATGCATGGAAAAACTCTGCATATATCTTGATCACTTCTTCACCTAATATAACACATCAACAAATATTAAAACACAAACACATAATTCTTGTCTCCAGTGATAAACCTAACACAAATAAAAAGGTAAAATAAACCATATGCCAATATAAAATATTTACATCTATTAATTGCACAAGGAAATAAAAATAGGATCTGACACTGATGTTGATATATTTAGCGATTATGTGTAAGGGAGATAACTTATATAATATATACACCACTTTTTAGTAAACAAATATAGACTATAAATATACTTAAATCAACTATATTGTTGTTTCTTAATTAGTTATACATTTTTTAATGTTCTATGATTAAATTGTTATAACACTTTAATTTTTATAAAAAAAACTATATACAATGTAAATTATATCAAAATAGTTATACTATTATTTTATTTTAAAACCATGTCTAAATTGTAAGTTTGTGAACATGTAATAATTGCCATTTTCAATGTTGAAATGTTTTTCTTATAACATTATTAAAGAATAGATAAAAGGTATTTTATGTACTTAGAAGACCAAGTGTTTCATTTTCGTATTTTTAGTGCAAAACGATGACTAAACGTTCTTATGAGTAAAGTCTAACTAGGAGTGACACATAACTTTAAAAAAATTAAAATTGTAGGCCTAAATGATTTGTTTTAAAGATTACTAAACAAGTAACACTTTAATTTCTATTTTAATCTGATCTGTAACTGGCGATCAGAACTCTAAATGACAGTTATCTGCCTATTCCATGATCTGTAACTGGCGATCAGAACTCTAAATGACAGTTATCTGCCTATTCCATGATCTGTAACTAACGATCAAAACTCTAAATGACAGTTACCTGCCTATTCCATGATCTGTAACTGGCGACCAAAACTCTAAATGACAGTTATCTGCCTCTTCTTAAGGTCCGTGCTCAGCTCTCAGACGTAAATATATTTCATAACCGTTCATTTTTCTGATCCAGTGATTACAAGCACTTATTCCAGTTATCTTCTCTTTTTCTGTTTAATGTAGTCATCTTTTAATTACATTTTGATGACCGTGTCATTATCAAATTAGAGCAAAAAAATAGGCGTCTATGATAATTACCGGATATACATTTGCCCGAGTGGCGTATGTTCGGTGTACGTTTTTCTAAATGTGAGAAATGCTCAAACAGACAGTTCGACTAGTATGAAAAATGCTCAATGGATATTTTCCTAAGTTTGAGAAATTCTTGAGCAGACATTTTGCCTAGTAGATATCACTTAAGACCAGACTTGGATTATCGATGGTATAATTTATTTTCTTGACAAATTGTATTGATATATGTGGTTTATGTTTCACCACACGCTATCTCATATATTTTGGATTGTGTAGTGAGAATAATTATGTTAATTATCATATGTGTTGTTTGGTGTTGTAACACAATCTACTTGAATATTGTCTTTTAGTTTTAATCGAGCGTCATTTGACGTGTTGTATTTCCTTCCACACGAGGTAATTTTGTTCAAATGAAAACATAAATCGGCTGTCGGAATTTGTACTTTATCGATTGAGTCAAGCATTCCAAATATTTGATTGAAACGCTGTTTTATTCTTAGTTAGCGTTTAAGTCTAAATAAGGACTTTATTAGTTTTTTTCATTAGTTTTCATTAGTAATCGAAATATTGTCCGGAATTTTGTTTTTTATGACTATATATTACTAAAAGAAAAATACTGAAAACAAAGTAAAGTGTTACCTTAAGATACGAGTATAATTTGTTCCGTAAAATTACTCTGCAATAAAATTGCTTGTACTTCAAAGCAATTTTCTCCATTGTAAATAAAAGCCATTACTCCGTACCAGCCCGCCAATTTGCTACCGAGTTGTTTTTGTAAATGCTTTTCATGAATAGAAGTATATTTATACAGGACAAAATCTGTTATAATAACATAATAAAGGTAACGCAAATAAAATGGTTTAAATGAAGTGTATTGACATGAAGGTCGGCGCCCGAGGACACATGTGCCTCCTCCCCCCCCATTTCGCTACGCCTCTGCGCTGTGCTAAGCTCACCGATTAAGAGAAAGGCTTATACTATAATTCTATGGCTTCGATATTATAAATGAAGAGGACTTAAATTAATTTACATTTTGGAAGGGAAACAACTTTCCTACTCTTTTGTTGATTAAAGTCTACCTAAGCAGTACAAAAACAATATGCAACTATTATATTTTTATAATAATTTTCTAATAATAAGTTATACATTCGTAAATGTCTTTAAATAGATACGTTTCTATATATAAATGTATATAAATTACTTTTGTATTTAAAATCCTAAAAACCAGATAAATATGTTATATATTTTTTTATATACTTTAAGCCTGTTCTTTAATTTACTATCTCCTATGACCAATTCCGGCGTCAATTATTTCATTTTTAAAAACGTATAAATAATGCAATAATAAATCAATAATATCGCTTCTCGGCCTTTTGGCTAAGATCAAAGTGTAGTATCTGTTATGGTTCTACCTAAATCTTAGCCATTTGGTTTGGGCAGCCCTTGTTAGGGCTGGCTGCCGGTGTCGAGAGGTGGCCATTCGATAACATTCGAGAACATTCGATAACTTAATTACGCTATTGCAACTATCGCCAACGATCGCTGTGGGGTTGCGCCCACACATCCCTCGAAGTGCACATGCCCTCGAGATGAGTCACACAGTATTTGTATTGGGTGGCTTCAAATGTACGAGTGGCTAACTTTCAATCTTCTATTTTTCAGCCTGACGACACCCATCTAGGAGAAATCTTAGGTGGGAGGTCCGTCACGATCGCCAGCCAATCAACCTATTAACCACGCAAACATATCGCTACTAACTACTTTGCCACTACTTTGGCGACACCCACCTAGGAGACGTCTTAGGTGGGAGGTTCCGTCAAATACTAGCAAACGAACTTACCATCTCTCAAATACCAGCTCAACTCACCCAAAATAAACAATCGTCAACACCTTCACTCTACCCATTTCAACTACTAGACCAAGCTCAAATCCTTCACATCTACAATCCTCGACTCAGCAATATCACGAAAACTAATCATTCCTCTACGTCATCTCGCCCACTTTAAGCTCCACTCCATTATATCAACGCCACCATCCATTAACGACATCCAGTACCAAGTCATCTCGTCATCCCCCAACGATCAAATACTCAAAACATCTCACGTGTAATCATCCCTAAACTCTCGTCAACCTTCTCCAAGTTCTTGACATTCGATCAACTCTACCATAAACGACAAGACACAGGCTCGCCCTTTCAACAACAGAATATCTCTCATTGACATTCTCAAACTACAACTACCAACTAAGAATCAACCACTACCCAACCAAGATTGTATTTATCGCAAGAAGCACGGCCAAAAACGGAGAAGCGATCATATATTGTCCTGTAATCTATGTTACATGTAAAGAAACCGTAAATGGAAAACAAGAAATCAGAAGAACATGGAAAAATGGAATAAAAAGAAAACAGAAGTAAATCAAGAAAATCACATTGTACATTTGTCTATTTATGCAATGCTATGTATTGTATCTATTTTATCATGTTCATGCAACATATTCACATGTGGAAGGAAGACTATTAAACTTGTAAAAAAAAATATTAATGGTTCTTAATTTAAACCAAAGATAAATTACAAATTATACAAGTGTATTACGAAAAAAAAGATAACACTTTTGAATTTTCAGACTAGCGGCTTCAACCCCCGACACCAACCCCCACAAAATTCAAAAACGTTTCATAACCGAATGTCACTGTTTGTTTACAGAACACTGATTATGCCAGCTTACTACTTTATAACTCCCACCCCTACCACTAAACGTTTCTATGTATTATGTATATTTAAGAATGAAAGAGATGAAGATAGCGGAGGTTTGTAAATCTACTACGGTCCTCGTATGTCACGTGATGAAATACAAGTAATTGGACAGTGGTCACCTTCGGGACAAAGAGCAGGCGAGCTGAAAAGAATTACATCATCTGAGACTTAAAAAGCAAACCATTAATTTGTTCGTTTTTAATTTTATAAACATGTATTTTTTAAGGTTTTAAAATATATCAATTAATTTTTTTATTGTTAGGAATATTACATTTTAACACAGTAATTTGGTTAAACGTAAGGCTTTAAAATTATATATATATATATATATATATATATATATATATAAAGATATATATATATATATATATATATATATATATATATATATATATATATATATTATATTTTGAATTTTTACCTAAGTAAACCCTGGTCTGACATAGTTGAGTTAAAAGTCAATATTGTTTTTAAGAGGACTTTGGTATATGTTATGTATATATGAGCAGGGCAAATGATAATTTAACAGGCCACTGTTTGTAATCTACTACGGTCCTCGTATGTCACGTGATGAAATACAAGTAATTAGACAGTGGTCACCTTCGGGACAAACCTCAGGCGAGCTGAAAAGAATTACATAATCTGAGATTAAAAAAAAAAACAATGTATTTATTTGTTTGTTTGTCTTTTATTTTATAAATATGTATAATAATTAAGAGAATATATTTCTTTTTAATTTGCTTTTAGCAAAATCATTAAAATGAGCTATTTGGACACATCTATTAGACATTTAAAAGTGGGGTGATAAGTCATTGCCTGCTATTTGATATTACAGATGTATTTAATTATTTTCTACATTAATATATCTGGCAGCAAAATAAAAATAGAAAGTGACTGTTAAAAAGCGCCCCTACCTTTTTAAATGAGGAAGGTGGGGCGCATTTTCTGAATTTTCAACAACACGATTAACTATATATTGGTCTAGTTTGGGGAGGGGCGCAAAGTCAATAGTTCACCCTTGGCACCAAAATATATCGCTACACCTTTTTGTAACCTTCCTATATTTTTTTTAATATTAGCAAAGTTATTAATTATTAGGTACTTATTAATAAAGAAAATTATACATTTTTGTGACCCCCCCCCCCCCCGTATGAATAGCGCCCTAGGCGACCGCCTAGTCCGCCTTATAAGTAGCGCCGGCCATGCATACAGGGTCCCAATCCCAAAACGTAATTAGAACTATTCGGAAAAGCCATAGATAGATTATTGCAAAGAAAACAAAATAAAGTAGACGAAGTCTATCTAGATAAAGTTACCTCCCATGATGTATTTTTTGAGACATCAGGGGACATTTTTAAACGATAGTAATTGATTGAGCAAACAAAAATAACATATTTTAATAAATACTAATTAGATGATTAGCAATAAAATTTAAAATACAATTTAAAATTTAATTATTTAATGTTAATATAATTGTATAAGGCTGTTTACGTTTAGAAATATTGTTTAAAACTAAAAATGATAAACGATAGTCAAATTACAAAGAATTAGTTTTAGATTGTGACATTTTTGTTTAAGTAGTGTTGATCAGAGTCTTTTGATCTCGATCAGTGTTCTTAGTTTTTTTTTTTTTTTTGTAAATACAACTAAAAGTAATGGTATTTAATTTTCATTTAAAGATAGTTTTATCATAACGCGGGTTTATGTACGCTCAGTTCTTAATAGCTATTAAATGCACACACATTTGGCAATAATAATATGTTCAATATAGCGACTAAAGCGTTTACATAAACTATATAGCTGGAAATAATGTATGATTGTTTTTGTTTCTTTGAATATCGTTTGTGCACATAGATTTCAAATACATTGATAGTAATTGAACCGTTTTGACTCATTGTTAAATAGATCTCACACACGATAGTTAGCGTCAATATCTGGTCCAAAGGTTCACTGGCTTTCACTGTCAATCGTAAACTTGACCGGCTCTTTAACGTGGTTATGTCATTCGTGAACAGCGAGTACACGGTCTTCTCCAGGTTGATCTCCAACAGCCTGTTACGTCAGTACTCGGCAATACAGGCCAGGTTAGATTGTAACTTCACTCTCTGCTGAGCGATAGTTTTGTCTGTCCCCTGGACCCACGTCATGAGACCATCCGCTAATTACACCTTCCCAACATCCATCTCCGCATCGAGATCGTTGATACAGCATAGAAAGAGCGTGCAACACAGAGCTGATCCCTGTGGCAGACCATACTCGATCGTTATCAGATCAGATAGGTCAGTTCCTACCCTGGTCCTGATAATGCAAGCGTCCAGAAAGTCTGTTGGTCACCGGTACATGTTCTTACACACGCCCATTTGACGGAGTTTTAATATCAATTTGGATCTCCATACCTTATAGTAGGCCTGTTTCAGATCAAAGGACAGCACATAGGTGGTGACCTTTGTGTGGAAACAGCCAGTGATGTTCTTAATCAACTGAAGAACGGTGTCCACTGGCTGCCGTCCCCACCAAAAGACCGCTTGACACGAGTCTATCAGTCTGTTATTTGACAAAAACCAAAACAAGCGGGCATTGACCAGCCTTTCCAAGAGCTTGCTGATGTTAGAGCAGAGGGAGAACGGTCTGTAGCTCTCAGGTGAGCCCAGATCCCTTGCTGTCTTGGACAGGGCGACCACCTCCACAATTTTACACCTGCTGGCAAGTTCGACACACGTCATGATTGGTTCATTACAAGTATAAAACTAAGGTAACGACCACTAAGATATTAAAAAAATAAAGCGAAGCTTCCATCCGATTGCAAACAGTATCGTTTAAGAATGTTCTTTCCTACAACGAAAAAAGTATCCATAGTCCCCACCGTAGGGGATGAGAAGTTGACCGAATCAATGATACTTATGATTAAAATATGTTTTTATATCTAATGAATCTTGGAATCTGAATTATCTTTTCTTGGTCATGGGAAATAACTTTTGCTAATTTTTTTTTCCTAAAATATATTTAAAAAAAAAACTATAATATGAATGTGTTCTGAATATAATTTTTAAAAAAGTTTAAATCAATTTATAGTATTTTTTTTTATAAAATATTTTAATTTTTTTTTCATTTTCCCAAGATAATTTACATAAACTCAAAGACTTTTAATTTATTACATATCTTTTTATTTATAGATTGATTTTAAACTCATATTTGCGTTAATCCAAGCTGATTGATCTCTGTCAATTGAAAACATATATTTTCACATAAAGACCTTTAAATAATTATTTATCACTTAATTAATACATTGATTTTTAATTTTAAAAAGGGTGAGAAAAAAATCATAATGTTAACGCTAAAAATAAAAGTTCTCTCTACATATCTTATATCCAAATATCTAGATCTCTATAATTTCTTTGTCATTAATAGTCTCTCACATATTGATTTCAGACACGATTTCCTTTTTTGGATTGGTTGTTATTCATATTTAAAAAGACTAAATACATTAAAAAAAAAGAAAAGTGTGAGTGTTCACAAAAACAATAATTTTTATTACAAGTATAGTTAAACTGAGTCTCCAGTATACTAATTAAAACGTCAACTACATTATTTACTTAAATACATCACTATGGTGCATAAACTTCCAAACATTACAACAAGGCACGATTTGACTACCCCAGTTCGATCGTGCTATAGACATGTTTTTTTCAGCTTTTAAATATATTTTTAATAGGTGAACCCGCGTATTTGTGGACTTCTGTTTGAAAGGAAATGGCAGATTTCACGCTGATTTGCAAGAACATTGATTAAAATGTTTTTGATGCTTTGGAGAATCATATTTTTAATGTTTTTTTTTTCTTTGTACTCAGTGATGTTCATGCACATTCATCATCATTCCCGGTAATGCAAGTAATAAAAAAACAAAACCAATGGACAGCCTAACTTACGTAGGCATATTATCAGACGACTGATCAGTCGGTACACTACAACTCAACTACGGCCCAGCAGATACTTGATATTTCTCGGCTGTTGTTCACGTAAAAGAACTAAACAACACCACCAAACACCACGGACTTTATACATTAGAATTCACCATCTACAGGGAAGACAATGTCAGCGGCACCCTCAGATGTCCTACCCCCACACAACCCACTCAACAGCGACACAATCATAAAGGCCCTGAGAAATCTTAACAAACTCGAACCCACTGTCAACTCAATGGCCTAAACCAACAACCGCAGCTTCACAGTTTTTAGGACAATTCATCAACCTTTACACACTACATAAAAATCACTTACAAAGAACACCAATAAACATTTTTTTTTTGCTATTCATGTAAGACGACACATATGTGGAAGTTGTGGGTCAAACAAACATTAGACTACCCACTGTCACTTATCTAATCAAGACATACTACAACAAGATACAGCGGCGACAGCTAGTACGAACATTTTAAAATTAAAATTATCCTTTAATATACTATTTTAAAATAAAAATAAAATTGATCGGCAACAGTTGTGTGTATTTATTCCATACTTTTTACTACGTTAGTAGCGATTTATTTTCATGAAGTAGTATGCTAAGTTTTTTTTTATAATTATCATTTTGTTTTCATTTAATGTAATGACTATTTGACTTAACAAGCACGTTCACCCACCTAATTGAATTTTTTTCCGCATTCAACTGTTCCATACTGTATAAGCTCTCCACTTTGAGGGGGAGGGGTGCAAATCGAAAATACACCTCTGGGGGGGGGGGGGGGGGGGGTTGTGACACCATTAAGTGCCGCACCGGGTGACACCCGACCTCGCTACTTCACTGGATCTAGCTAACTGAAACTATGCTTCAGGAGCTGCCTATACATCAATACTTGCAAGTTTACAACTAACCAGTGCTTTATTTAGCTGTAAAAATATATCAGCAACAATCAGAAGAGATGGAGAAAAGTTTACGTCTAACCCAGACCATAGCTGTTTTTGTAGCGTCAAAAAAAAATCACAAAAAAGTAAAGGAAAAGGAAAATAAATAAATAAATACTAAAAAATAAAAATAAATGATAATAGTGATCGAAAATGCAATAAATGAACACATTTAAATCCACCAAAAAAAATAATTTTTAATCAAACATTAAATTAAAAATGAGCGTCGGACAACAAAACAAACGATAGAACTTTACGTCTAATCTACTCCATATTAAATGAATAGGAACATAAAACAAAGCAAACATAAATAATAATGTGGCAATTATTTGACGTAATCATTACATATACACTCTACACTCTTATTAAATAAAATAGAATTGTTCAGACTCTTATCTCTGTGTTGCTCTCACAAATTAAGAGAAGGACATATTAGAATTATATTGTTTCGATGTGATAAATAAACAGGACTTAATTTACATTTTATAAGGGAAACAACTTACCAATTCTTTTGTTGATTAGCGTGTACCTAAACATTTCAAATATAGTATACATCTATTACATCATTATATTAATTTTCTAATATAAACTTTTACGATAGTATATATCATTTAAGAGATAAGTTATGATATAAAAATTTAATTAAATTGTTTTTGTATTTAAAAACGCAAGAACCATTTAAAGATGTTAAATAATTTGTCCTAAACTTTGTGCCTGATAATTTAATATCGGTTCTTTCGCTCTTTAGTTTTCGGATTATATTAAGTTATTTATAATTTCTAGGCCTTTTGGCTAAGATCGATAACCTATCCGCACCATCCAATGATGTCATCCTCAAATAAAATGACGGACGCAAATATCATCACCGCCAGCAAAGGGGTTGCGCCCTTGGATGTTCCCCCTGGGTCGAGAGACTTGGGGAGGAGCCACCCGGACTACGGTTCGGGTGGCTTAATGAAATCCTGGGCCCAACTCTTTGCAGCAAATTCAATTACGTACCTGAATCTACCCGATGAAGATTGCCCAGAACTGTACCCAGTCGACACACCAACTATCCAAGTTCGAATCTCCTCAAAAGGACACCCCAACCTACGCGGACATGTTTTACGACAACTCATAAGTAATGAACAAATCCTGCTCCTCAACTACGGCAGAGCAGATACTTGGTTCTTCTCCTCAACAGCATTCGACGTCACCACTCTGCGCACTACACACAAAATACACGGCCCTTACACACTACACTTCACACTACACGAAAAAGATAGAATCAACGGAACCCTTAGGTGGGTCCCCCCCCCCACACTCAACGATCTCACATTCATACAAGCACTACAGCCTTACAGCAACATAGAACCAATCATAACCACAATTTCTCACACCAGTAACAGCAGCTTCTCCATACACACTGACAACCCAACAAACATCCCTCATTACATTCAAATTAATTACAAAAACAAATCCCTCAACATCCTAGTAGCAATCAAAGGAAGGAAACAAGCCTGCCAGTTCTGCTCTGCAACCTCGCACTGGACCAATCAATGCCCAACATCCAGTGCACACCTAACAGCATCACCGGATCCAGCTACACCTGCACAGCTGCCATCAACAGAACCTCCTACGCCGGAAAAAACATCCCTGTACAGCAACGACCAACAGGACCTCCTAAATCTACGAACATGCAAGCCACCCCCACTACGACTGCACCGATCTCACCCAAAACTCAATTCAGGAAACCAACTAGTCCAGCCAAACCGCCAAGCAAGCCAATAACCCCTAGTACGAGCACAGCGAAAACACCAACCGTTAAACCATCTGCATCAACAACTCTCAAATCGAATTCTCCTCTACCATCCTCGCTCTACCCAGTCAATTTTACGTTTACTTTGAAACCAACTCTCGAACATAACAAGCCCAGCACAGATACAGATATCCCCGAATATACAAGTCCAAAAAGGAAAAAAAGAAAGACAGCCCCACGGACACAAAACTAACAGCAACAAATAAAAAAACTACAAAATCAGTATTCGACGACAAAAAGTGCAGATTTTGCACCCAGCGATGCAAATCAGTTGTGGAAGCTAAAATACACGAACGCCATGAACACGGGGACTTCTTACTTTGTGAAATTTGTATTGACAAGATTCCGCACACAGATTGGACTTGGTACCTAGACTTATACGGGCACTATATAAAAAACCATCCTGAAGTAACGATGTACTCCTGTCACTCTTGCAACCTATGCATCCCTTTAGAAAGTATAAAGGCTCACACGGAAAGCCACCACCCGCCACCCAAATAATACGCTTCGATGGAACATTGTTTTAATTATAGCAAACTTAGACGTCTTGTTTAAGAAAAATCAAAAAATGTATGACATATTTAAAATATGATCTCGGAATATTCTATGCAATGCCATGTATGTATACTATGTATATATAAAAAAAAAGGTTATTGCTAGTTGAAAACTATTTAAAAAAAAAGGCGTGGTAAAAAAAAAAGACGAATCTCACTGTATAACATTATGCTAATGCAGCGGTCGGTAACTTTTTCAGACGGAGTCAGAGTTACAATTTTCAATTTTTCAGTTTTTAAAGAGCCACTATTATTTTATTATTTTAATATTTTATTATTTGATTAGGATTAGGTAAATACATTTGATTAGTAATTTAAAATGAACAGCTTAAAATATGAAATAATATTTATTCATACAATAACATACACTTGTTTCGTCAGAATAATGTAATTAGTAAGCAAAAAAAAAATATTTATTTTATTTTCTTTGTTTACGGAAATCACCGGCTCAGGAGGTGTCTCCCATTAGCCAGGCAGGCCTCAACACGGTAAACTCCGACTAACTGTCTTATATATTGGTTTGATATATCGTGTATCGGTTGCTTCTGCCATTTGGTTCTCACCAGGCTTATCTTCCACCCCACCGAACGCAGGGTAAACTAGTACCCCGCCGTCCAGTACCCGGCTAAACAGTAGGAAGCTACTATTACTAATAACTAAAAGAAAATACGTCACTCACGTTAAATTCTTTATTACTGACATATAAGGAAATGCATTCTGAATATAAAAACATTCCCCGATTAACGATATTCGAAAAAGTCGGCACCTCGGCAGTGGCAATAATGGAACCGTCGCCATGGGGCTGGCCACGTATTCTCACTGTTCTCTGATGAGTTTTTCTTCTGTTAAACTTGTGTTTATTTAAAGTATAATTTTTATTATGATTTTGGAAAATGAAATAATACAGCAATTAATATTTGTGCGAGGAGCTGGAGAGCCGCATTTTTATATCAAAAGAGCCGCATGCGGCTGGCTAGCCGCAGGTTGCCGACCCCTGTGCTAATGGATGATAATGTGGTTGGCGTTGGAATATCACTTTCTGTTCATATTGCTAAGTTAAAGTGTAAGACTGAAACGTTCGTTATTGGCTGCATCAATCAGAAGAGATAGATACAATATTACATCTAACCCAGACCATAGCTGTTGTTGTAACGACAAAAATGATAACGAGTGGAGGCGGCAAAAAAAAAATGAAAATAAAACGAGAACTATCAAATGATAATAATGAGAAAAATAGATAACCAAATGAGTTGGAAGTTGAAAGGCACACGTCTAAAAGTAACTAGGTACACAAGTGCTATCATTAACGCTAGGTACCAAATAATATAATTGTTATATTTTGATTCTTTTGTTTAAACACTGCTAAATTGGCTATACTGTCATTGTTCATTTTTTTAAAAAAACAAACAAACAATATTAATGTTTTTAATTTAGATCTAAAAATAAATTTCAAATTAAAGATAAAAATGTTTGCCAAGATCTCAAGATTCAGTAAAGGAAATTTCAATTGGAAATTTTAATTTTAATTTTAGAGACTTTAACATTAATTATTTGGATATATATTGTATGCTAGCCGCTTGACACGAGTCTATCAGTCTGTTATTTGACAAAAAACCAAAACAAGCTTCAATGCTATACATAAAGGGGACTTAAATTAATTTACATTTTATAAGGGAAACAACTCCCCCATTTTTTTTGTTAATTAAACTCTACCATAGCATTACAAAAGCAGTATACAACTATTCTATTTTTATACTAATTTTATAATAACAATTTATAAATTCATAAATGTCTTAAAGAGATAACTTTGTATATGAAAATTAAACTAAATTGATTGTGTATTTAAAATTCAAATAACCATTTAAATATGTTATATATTTTGTCATATACTTTAAGCCTGATTTTTATCTAATACTGTCGGAGAATTTTTTTTGTCCCTCACTTATTTCATTTTGGAAAACTTAAATAAGTCATGCAAAAATTATCACTAGTAATGAACGTGACATTACTTAAAACAAAAATGATTTTAATTAGGATTAATTGAAACTATTTGTGTAAAATATTTGATTGTTATTGTGCTTATGCTCTTATGTATGACTTTTTTGGCTTTACATTAAAAAGTAAAAAAAAAAACACTGCAAGTAGATATATGCTTTGAGTGTCCTTCTAGAGTCCCAGTTTACAGTATTAGGTCATACAACTGAAGAAGAACACATAGTATATTTAGTACTGGACTGGATGTTAGTCATGAGATCACGGCAATATAGAAGAAATGACAAGATATTGTTATTTTATTTTCAAGTATTAGAAAAGTTAGCAGAGGTATCTCTAGCTTCAGGAGCTAATTATACAAATAAAAAAATGACCAAAAATAATAATAGTTATAAAAAAGCCAATGGACAGCCTAACTTACGCGGGCATAATATTCTACAACTCAACTACGGCCGAGCGGATACTTGATATTCCTCGTTAAATATTAACGTTAGAAAAGTCATATGTTTCTCAGGTTTTAAAAGGGTACAATCTGAATGGTAGAAAATGATACACACCTCACCCCCTCTACCCCTCCCCCCACCACTTTCCTCCACCCAACCGGCTGGCGGATAAATCAAGGGCAGCGTACGCTCATTGCAAGGGATCAATGTTGTGTCATGGAAAATTTTGGAATGATAGATTATTATGAGTATTACAGAGACCATTTTCACACTACGTTTTTAGTTCTGGCCATGGGTGGCTACAATGTCAACTTTTGACTTCGCAGCTGAGGATGGAACATGGTAAACTAAGCAGTAAAAAGAAACCGAGATGCGCACCTTATTTTAGTCTAATTCTTATGTCATTTAGGTGTCACCATTAAATTACTTTGTATACAATTGATGTTCATATCTTTAAATCTGTGTAAATCTCGCAATTCTGTTTTGTAGTGTTATAAAATTTAGCAGAGGTTGCTTTTTTTTCAGGAGCTGACTATACATCAATTACGTCTAAAAAACAGACAAGATGAAACTATTTTGTTTTCTAGTGTTAGTTAACATAAGTCACCACAATGAAGTCCAAAAGAAAAGACAAGATCTTGCTAATCTGTCTTCAAAGAATAGTTAGTAAAGGTAGCTTTAGCTTCAGGAGCTAACTATGCATCAATAAGTTCAAGTGTAAGACTAAAACGATCGTTATTGGATGTATAAATATATCAGCACCAATCAGAAGAAATGGAGAAAATGTTACATCTAACCCAGACCATAGCTGTTGTTTTAACAAAAAAAAAATCACGAAGAAAGGAAGCAACAACAAAAAAAAATAAAAAAAAATAAACGAGAACTATCAAACAATGATGATGAGACATGTTTATTTTTTTTTTTACCGTACTAAATGCAAATGAAACAAGTTTTTGTTAAACAACACAATTAGAAACATGGGGTACATGATGTGTACCAACATCATATAATTTTGTGGAACAAAGTTGACTTAAACAAAATTGTAATTACTGTGTCTGATGTCAAACTATAAAGAAAAGGGGGGGGGGTAAACAAAATGTTCCGTAGGGGGATGGGGGGGGGAGTGGACAATTTAAATAGCAGATATTTTTATATAAATTCGTTTTCTTTTATAAGGTGTGTTATGGTGGGCGGGAGGGGGGGGGGTGGTAGACGAGCCTTCAATCCTCCCCCCCCCCCCGGAAGTTATGCCTGAATTAAACATTACACTGTTAAATTAACTTATTACAAGAAAAAAATATGTACACTTGTGAGAACTTGTGATAATTGTTCACTGCTTAATAAATATAGACAATTCTTAACTATACAAGTGTTATTTTTAAGCTTAATATTTTCATTATGAGATGAAATAGGTTAACTTGATTTTATGAATCATATATTTGTAAATTAGCATAATTTCTATTTTAAAAATATATTAATGCTTTTCTATTGTTTGAATTTATATTTATATTATCAATGTTCACATTCCCAAAAATCTATTTCTACACCAGGGTCAATGTAAACCAAGATTAAACTACACATAGGTCGAGCAGCACAGACATGAGTACACCCTACAGTCCTGACAATCATCTGATACATTTCTATACAAATGTTGTCCTGTTTGTCTATAGAACGATATAAACAAAATTTAAATCCTCCCAAAAAGATTTTAAATCCCAAATTAAATAAGTGAATAATGGCTGAAAAGCAAAACAAACGATATAACATTACCCCTAAAGTTAAGGGCATAAAATATTCCTTATTAAATGAATAGAAAAATAAAACATTACAAACAAATAATGCTGTTGCAATTGTTTGTCGTAAGTATTCTTTACAAAATAATTACATTAATTAAAATTGATTAGACACATTGTCATGTCCCTGTGCTAAGCTCACCGGTTAAGTTAAGACGTAATGAGAATAAAGTTGCTGCGATGTGATAAATGTATATTTATAAGGGAAACAACTTACACATTCTTTTGTTGATTAACCTTTGCGTTAGTAGTACAAAAATAGTATACATCTATTAAATTATTATATTCATGTTTGTATACTATTTAAACGTTTCGTGTATAACATTTAATAGATTTGTTTAGATATCAAAATATAACAAAATTACTTTTGTATTTACAATTGTGAAAACCATTGAAAGATGTTTTATATCTTGTTATATACATTGTGACTGATCTTCGATCATTGTTCCTGCTCGTTTATTTATTCGTCTGAATTATTCTTATTTTGATACTATAAAAAAAAAAAAAAATAAAATAAAAAAAAATAAACGAGAACTATCAAACAATGATGATGAGACATGTTTATTTTTTTTTTACCGTACTAAATGCAAATGAAACAAGTTTTTGTTAAACAACACAATTAGAAACATGGGGTACATGATGTGTACCAACATCATATAATTTTGTGGAACAAAGTTGACTTAAACAAAATTGTAATTACTGTGTCTGATGTCAAACTATAAAGAAAAGGGGGGGGGGGGTAAACAAAATGTTCCGTAGGGGGATGGGGGGGGAGTGGACAATTTAAATAGCAGATATTTTTATATAAATTCGTTTTCTTTTATAAGGTGTGTTATGGTGGGCGGGAGGGGGGGGGGTGGTAGACGAGCCTTCAATCCTCCCCCCCCCCGGAAGTTATGCCTGAATTAAACATTACACTGTTAAATTAACTTATTACAAGAAAAAAATATGTACACTTGTGAGAACTTGTGATAATTGTTCACTGCTTAATAAATATAGACAATTCTTAACTATACAAGTGTTATTTTTAAGCTTAATATTTTCATTATGAGATGAAATAGGTTAACTTGATTTTATGAATCATATATTTGTAAATTAGCATAATTTCTATTTTAAAAATATATTAATGCTTTTCTATTGTTTGAATTTATATTTATATTATCAATGTTCACATTCCCAAAAATCTATTTCTACACCAGGGTCAATGTAAACCAAGATTAAACTACACATAGGTCGAGCAGCACAGACATGAGTACACCCTACAGTCCTGACAATCATCTGATACATTTCTATACAAATGTTGTCCTGTTTGTCTATAGAACGATATAAACAAAATTTAAATCCTCCCAAAAAGATTTTAAATCCCAAATTAAATAAGTGAATAATGGCTGAAAAGCAAAACAAACGATATAACATTACCCCTAAAGTTAAGGGCATAAAATATTCCTTATTAAATGAATAGAAAAATAAAACATTACAAACAAATAATGCTGTTGCAATTGTTTGTCGTAAGTATTCTTTACAAAATAATTACATTAATTAAAATTGATTAGACACATTGTCATGTCCCTGTGCTAAGCTCACCGGTTAAGTTAAGACGTAATGAGAATAAAGTTGCTGCGATGTGATAAATGTATATTTATAAGGGAAACAACTTACACATTCTTTTGTTGATTAACCTTTGCGTTAGTAGTACAAAAATAGTATACATCTATTAAATTATTATATTCATGTTTGTATACTATTTAAACGTTTCGTGTATAACATTTAATAGATTTGTTTAGATATCAAAATATAACAAAATTACTTTTGTATTTACAATTGTGAAAACCATTGAAAGATGTTTTATATCTTGTTATATACATTGTGACTGATCTTCGATCATTGTTCCTGCTCGTTTATTTATTCGTCTGAATTATTCTTATTTTGATACTATAAAAAAAAAAAAAAAAAATAAAAAAAAATAAACGAGAACTATCAAACAATGATGATGAGACATGTTTATTTTTTTTTTTACCGTACTAAATGCAAATGAAACAAGTTTTTGTTAAACAACACAATTAGAAACATGGGGTACATGATGTGTACCAACATCATATAATTTTGTGGAACAAAGTTGACTTAAACAAAATTGTAATTACTGTGTCTGATGTCAAACTATAAAGAAAAGGGGGGGGGGGGGTAAACAAAATGTTCCGTAGGGGGATGGGGGGGGGGGGGAGTGGACAATTTAAATAGCAGATATTTTTATATAAATTCGTTTTCTTTTATAAGGTGTGTTATGGTGGGCGGGAGGGGGGGGGGGTGGTAGACGAGCCTTCAATCCTCCCCCCCCCCCCGGAAGTTATGCCTGAATTAAACATTACACTGTTAAATTAACTTATTACAAGAAAAAAATATGTACACTTGTGAGAACTTGTGATAATTGTTCACTGCTTAATAAATATAGACAATTCTTAACTATACAAGTGTTATTTTTAAGCTTAATATTTTCATTATGAGATGAAATAGGTTAACTTGATTTTATGAATCATATATTTGTAAATTAGCATAATTTCTATTTTAAAAATATATTAATGCTTTTCTATTGTTTGAATTTATATTTATATTATCAATGTTCACATTCCCAAAAATCTATTTCTACACCAGGGTCAATGTAAACCAAGATTAAACTACACATAGGTCGAGCAGCACAGACATGAGTACACCCTACAGTCCTGACAATCATCTGATACATTTCTATACAAATGTTGTCCTGTTTGTCTATAGAACGATATAAACAAAATTTAAATCCTCCCAAAAAGATTTTAAATCCCAAATTAAATAAGTGAATAATGGCTGAAAAGCAAAACAAACGATATAACATTACCCCTAAAGTTAAGGGCATAAAATATTCCTTATTAAATGAATAGAAAAATAAAACATTACAAACAAATAATGCTGTTGCAATTGTTTGTCGTAAGTATTCTTTACAAAATAATTACATTAATTAAAATTGATTAGACACATTGTCATGTCCCTGTGCTAAGCTCACCGGTTAAGTTAAGACGTAATGAGAATAAAGTTGCTGCGATGTGATAAATGTATATTTATAAGGGAAACAACTTACACATTCTTTTGTTGATTAACCTTTGCGTTAGTAGTACAAAAATAGTATACATCTATTAAATTATTATATTCATGTTTGTATACTATTTAAACGTTTCGTGTATAACATTTAATAGATTTGTTTAGATATCAAAATATAACAAAATTACTTTTGTATTTACAATTGTGAAAACCATTGAAAGATGTTTTATATCTTGTTATATACATTGTGACTGATCTTCGATCATTGTTCCTGCTCGGTTATTAATTCGTCTGAATTATTCTTATTTTGATACTATAAAAAAAAAAAAAAAAAAAAAAAAAAAAAAAAAAAAAAAAAAATGTGGTAACCGACACATTCCCAAATTGTTGAAAATCGAAATTGACATGTGAACAAATCTTGAAGTTTTACATTCCCGTGAGTCGAAAAAAAAACTTGTTTTCCGAATTTCTCTGTGTGTGTGCATGTGTGTGTGTCTGTGACTGTGAACACGATAACTTGAGAACTGTTATAGCTAGGTTGATGCCATTCCATATGCCTTTTATTTCAATAGAGAGAGAGAGAGAGAGAGAGAGAGAGAGAGAGAGAGAGAGAGAGAGAGAGAGGGAGAGGAGACGGAATGAAATCTGTTAGATGCAGATTTCTGTATTTGACAAAAGATAAAAACCGGTCGTGAGTACCCGCTAAAGACCAATAGAAAAAAAAAACTTACCTCGAAATTCCCAGCCCTATTCCCGTAGCAACTCTCTGTCATTGGTAGTAAATATTATGGTGTCAAAGTTCAGTAGGGACGTCGTTAAAAGTTTGCTGATGACGACAGTAACAGTTCGGTAGTGGAGATGATACAAATTCAGATGTGACGACGATAACAACCATCTGGTGACGACGATGAAAGTCTCAGGCAATAAACACTTTATATGGTATACATTTAACCTTAAACAATACCAGCGATTGTGACAAGTCTCAGACAATAAACACCTTATATGGTAAACATTTACCCTTAAACAATACCAGCGACTGTGACAAGTCTCAGGCAATAAACAACTTATATGGTAAACATTTACCCTTAAACAATACCAGAGACTGTGACAAGTCCCGGTAAATTGCGATCGCTACAGGGGTTGATGTTTTTGTACGGCCGGTCTATTTCTAAGTTCTTCTTGTTTTTACTGGCCACCAGCTGTTAAGGTCGACTTTAAGAAGTACAAACAACAAACTACACAAAGTTTGGACCACAGTATTAGTGCAGGCCTACACCCGTAATATATTCGCCTAGCCCTCTGTCCAAATCAACCCATCAACTCTCGTTCACACACACCTAGTAAACTGAATACCAACATTTGGTCTAAGGGGAATAACACAACAACGTGGGACTGAACACAACTCACATACTCACCATAAACAATGACTTACCAAGCCTTAACCCGACGCGTAACAATATTTAAATATATTAAATTGATTTAAAACAATCTTGTGTAGGTCTATGTTAGTATAATAACACCGATAAATGATAGCTTACTTATAACGTAAAAAAAAAACATTTTATTTCCATTCAAAATTTGACAAAATATAGGGCCCTCATCCCAAACCGCAAATAAAATTATTAACATCATGCTTTGCCATAGATCGCAGTAATAGTAAATCATTGACAAATTATTGTTTAGGTAAAGGTAACTCTTATGTTTTTTTTTATGCAGGGAAACAATCAAATATTAGTACATTAATTTCAGAAACACAACAAAAATAAAGAGTAGATATAAAAAAAATATATACTATTTTTAATAACAAAAAAAAAATTAAAAAAAAATTAAAAATTTCTTAAAACAATGATGTACTATGACATTATCTATAAACACGCTCTTTAATATTTGATCTAACTCTAAATGTGAAACCTTTTGTCAGATTACAGTACTTAATGCTTAATATATAGTGACTTTTTTTTGGACACGGTTGAAGGGATTTCTAATTTTTTTTCGATATAAAAATATTAAAGGTTTTTAAATTAAACCTGAACTAAATTACAAATTAAACAAGTATATCACGAAAAAAAGAAAACACTTTTGGATGGACAGACTGGTGGCTTTAACCCCTACCCTCATACAATTAAAAAACTTCTTCATAACCGAATGTCACTGTTTCTTTTCAGAACACTGATTATGCCAGCTTACTACTTTATAACTCTCACCCTACCACTAAATGTTTCTATGTATTATATGTATATTTAAGAATGAAAGAGATGAAGATAGCGGAGGTTTGTAAATCTACTACGGTCCTCGTATGTCACGTGATGAAATACAAGTAATTAGACAGTGGTCACCTTCGAGTGACACTTTCGAATGGACACTTGCCCGAATGCGACAAATGCCGGAATGGACACTTGCCCGAATGCGACAAATGCCCAAATGCTACTTTCCCGAAGGCCGTTTGCCCGAAAAATGTTAACATTATATATTACTAAATATCATACGTAATCAATTTAAATTTAAAATGTTAGTAAACAAAACACATCTACGCAAAAAGAAAGTGAAAAAATAATATTATATATTTCCACGTAGACATTGTAAAATAATTTGTATTTGATATTTAAAAATTTAGGGGGCGCCAAAATGGGTTGGAAAAATAAATTGAAAGGTTTAGGGGGGTGTAAATCGAAAGTTTGAGGGGGGGGGGGGGGGGGGGTTGCAAATCGAAATCTTGAGGGGGCGGTGCAAATCGAAAAGTTTGTCCCCGGGCGCCGGGAAGGGTCGCTACGCCTCTGATATGGTCGCCAAACAATAGTACATTACACAGGCAAACATCAATCATACCAAACAAAACAACATTATATTCCCTATTCTCTAGCTGTAAAAGAACTATGTCAATCGTACCAAACAATAAAACGTTACAAGACCTATTCTCTAGCTCTCAAATGCGCATTAGCGATCACTACCACTTAATCCAGTCATCTTCCCTTTATCTATTTAATTCAGTCATCTTTTAATTAATTGTAATGATTAATTAACTATCTAATTAAAGACAAAACTAGGAATCTACGGTAATTACCGGAAAGACTCTTGCCCGATGACATTTTCCTAAATATCTTAAATATTCGAATTGACCTTTCCGTAATTGTGACAAATGTTCGAATGGACTTTTACCTGAATGGGGCAAACGCGAAAACTACGTTTGCTCGAATTTGGATAAAAGCACGTTGCCACATGCAAAAATGAAAGCCTGGCCCGCCAAGGTGAAAAAGAGAATTACTGGAGATGGTCAGCACTTGTTATCTAGTGCTGTCTACACCCAAAGTGTTCATTTAAATATTAACCCTGTCAAAATACTGTCATCGGGCCGGTGAAATGGAGCCCACTTGTTTAAGTGACCTCGACTTAGGAATGGATGGTGTTGTCAGCACTATACACCAGAGGCGTAGCGACCCTTCCCGGCGCCCGGGGACATACTTTCAATTTGGCGCCCCCGTCGGGAGCAAATTTTCGATTTGCACCCCCCCTCGAACTTTTCATTTGCACCCCCCACCCTCAAACTTTCGATTTGCACCCCCCCTCGAACTTTTCATTTGCACCCCCACCTCAAACTTTCAATTTGGCGCCCCCCTCAGGTCGGCGCCCGGGGACATATGCCCCCCCCCTCGCTACGCCTCTGCTATACACATCCGTCTTAACAATCCCTAACACGGAATGCCTGTTGGTCTCCGGTACATGTTCTTACACACGCCCATTTGACAGAGTTTTAATATCAATTTGGATCTCCATACCTTATAGTAGGCCTGTTTTATATCGAAGGACAGCACATAGGTGGTGACCTTTGTGTGGAAACAGCCAGTGATTTCCTTAATCAACTGAAGAACGGAGTCCACTGGCTGCCGTCCCCACCAAAAGCCCACTTGACACGACAAACAACAAAAAAAAAACAATTATGTTTATATTTTACAATTCTAAATATGCATCAGTCCTCACAAGCCAACTTAATTCTATCGAAAGTCTGTTGGTCACCGCTAAAAGAGTCTATCAGTCTGTTATTTGACAAAAACCAAAACAAGCGGGCATTGACCAGCCTTTCCAAGAGCTTGCTGATGTTAGAGCAGAGGGAGAACGGTCTGTAGCTCTCAGGTGAGCCCAGATCCCTTGCTGTCTTGGACCACCTCCACAATTTTACACCTGTTTCATATTTCTTATTGATTAATTAGAGGAATAGAATTAAAGTAAAGACCCCACCGTTGAAGGTGAGAAGTTGAACGAATCAAACCGATACCCAGAGGCGTAGCGAGGGGGGGTGGGGGGTTCGCACCGCACCGGGTGACAACATTTAAGGGGGTGACATCAAGGCAAAAAAGAGCAAAATATATAGAGACAAATTTGAGGGGGGGGGGTGCAAATCGAAAGTTTAAGGGGGGGGTGCAAATCGAAAATTGAAAGTTTGTCCCCGGAAGGGTCTCTACGCCTTTGGGGGGGGGGAGTGACACCATTAAGTACCGCACCGGGTGACACCCGACCTCGCTACGCCACTGCCGATACCTAAGCCAGTTGGTCGGAGTTTGCCGTGTTGAGGCCTGCCTAGCTTATGGGAGACACCTCTTGAACCGGTGATGTCCGTAAAGAAGGGCAAAAAGTTATCAGTTTCTAAAGTGGATTGCGACAGTCCTATATCTTTGTTTTTTTATTACTAATTTCATTATTCTGGCGAAACAAATGTATGATTTTATATGAAAAAAATATTATTTCATATTTAAAGCCATTTATTTTAAATAACAAATCAAATGTATGTACTTATTCCTAATCAAATACTAAAATATTGAATTTAAAAAAAATGTTAGTGGCTCTTTAAAAAATGGGAATTTTTGAAAATTTTAAAACTTTTGACTCTTCCGTCTCAAAAGATTGCCGACCCCTGGACTAGAAATATATAAACACTTTTCTAAAATACTTCACCTATTTATTCCCTTGCAGGAGATAACAATTATATATTTTTAAAAAGTCAATAAATGAAAGACACTATGTCAAAACACATTTGTTTTTAATGATTGTGATATATATATAAATAAGTTATTTCTACTATATAAACTATTATTTCAGATTTTGAGCAAATTTATTTTAAATTTAAAATATTTTTCAAACTAAACACCATACATTTATATTTAAAAAATGCTTTTAAGAAATTGTACTTATAATTGGCGTATGCTATAAGTCACTTATTAGTATAACTTGTAAATATATTTTATTAAAAAAAAAATTACTCTTCTAATTAAAGAAAGAGAAGAAAAAATGTTTAAATAATTATATATAAATAAATAAAATCAATGTCATGTTAGAATTCAAATAATTTCCAGGCTTTAATTACACAAGTTAATTGTTTTTACCTAATTTATACGAAATGTTTAACCCCTTAACGCCGACAGTCGCGTTTTCGCGACATACCGATTTAGGGCACGGATCCGTCTCTGGGGGCTTGTATTGAGGTTCATGGCTCTCATCCATGTATGCACCTCACTATGCGAACAGCTCCCAATCTAACACCAGGAATCTCCTTAAAAGGTTAACAAAGTAAAACTGGTATCGGGAACCATTGGAGGGGAATATTATTGGCGCATGACAACTGTACATAGCTAATTCACATTTCTGCTATATGTAGCTTAAGCTATCTTATATGAAGAGAGTTAACCAACCCCCATGACTGAATCATATCACCTAAATCGTGGCCATTGTTATTTATCTGGTTTGTTATAATTTTAATATCACGCGCTAGTAAATTTACAGCAATACTAAATTAGTTTGTATTCAATGGTATTACATACTACAGTAAGTGTGACTCTGAAAACTTAAAAATAAAATTTAAGTTTTTCAATATTTGCAATTTTTTAATAAAATAATATATAAGAAAATATAGCTCAAGGTCATAATTAATTATCTATAAATACTACTTAACACCCCAAAGTCAACAGTTAACAAAGTCAACAATTGTTTCACCATAAATAACCATTTAACATAAACATTTGTTTCTCGCTAGTGTCCAATAAATGTGACGTTTGTGTAACAATGTACATGGGCCATTTGTTGCTAGCGTCCCACTTATGGGACGCTTGTTGTACACTTGATATAACCAAGTAGTAAAAAAAATGTTATTCTTAAATTTTCATCAGATAGAAATATGGTACTGCTACAAGTTTCAAATGTATTTTGCACTTTAAATGTTAATATTTTAGAAGAAATGCATTTTCCTGAGCGCATGTTTTCTTTTTTCGGCCATTTTGACAAGTCCTGCAAATCCGGCACTATAACATTTTTCTAAAATATTTTTTTTCACAAAACACACACAAATTCAATAGTCTAGCCATTTTCAAATACAATGAAACATAATTTGTGTTTTAACTAGTTTTTAATAAATTCTAGCAATTTTTACAAGCGTCCCATAAGTGGGACGCTAGCAGAATATGGGTTAAACCCCGACCCAAACACCCACAAAATTAAAAAAAAAAATCCTTCATAACCGAATGTTACTGTTTCTTTACAGAACACTGATTATGTCAGCTTACTACTTTATAACCCCTACCCCCACACTATACGTTTATATGTATTATATGTATATTTAAGAATGAAAGAGATGAAGATAGCGGAGGTTTGTAAATCTACTACGGTCCTCGTATGTCACGTGATGAAATACAAGTAATTAGACAGTGGTCACCTTCGGGACAAAGCTCAGGCGAGCTGAAAAGAATAATCTGAGACTAAAAAAAAACAACAATTACATTGTTTGTTCGACTTTTATTTTATAAACATGTATTTTAATGGTCTATAATAGCTATCAATTGTTTAAAGTGTTTAAAAATCTATTATTTTTATCCACATATACAAATTAAAATAGTTAACATTTTCAAAAGGTTCGTATGTTTTATATCATAAATCTATTTAAACAATGTGGGGGCTTAAAGACAAGCTAATGCGGTCACTCTAGCGTCGTATTTTAAGTTATCATAAATAGGCTTACATTTTATTATGGATTTAATCTCATATTACATAATGTCAGTAGGACGTGATTATATGCAAATATTTATCTCTTATATAAGAAGAAACACACCAACAAACAAGTACTTAATAGTATTTTCACCATGAAACATCAATGTCCGAAAGATGTATGAAAATACAGTTTTTAACCGCAATAGTTCACAGTATGAAAGAAAGAAAAAAAAAACCCACCAAAAAAGCAAGTATAAAAACTTAAAAAATAACAATTATGTATATAATTTGGAAATGTGAACAAACTAACCGTAAATAATAGTATGGTTAGATAACAATTACAATTACCGCGCAGTAGAGAGAAGATACGAACTGATGTAGAGACACCATGGCACTACATGTTTTTTTAACGAGATTGTGTAAGAATTTCTTATTAAAATCATATTAGTCACGTCGTTGTCGTTGACAGATTCATTGTCATTATTGTTATCATCATCGTCGTCCTTGTCGTTGACGTCATCAAACAACGTGGAGTATTACTGTGCTGCATGTGTACCCGGATTGGCTACGCCCAGCTGCACACAATGCAGTGTGCTTCACTCGCGTTACACCCACACGTGTGTTGTGTTGTTTTTCTCTCAGGATCTGACCCTACCCGCTCTTAACCCCAGTGGGTGTCGACCACTAACATCCCGACTAGGCAGTGTAACTGTTATATCATATATCTTGATCACTTACTCACCTAATATAACACACCATACACATATTAAAATTAAAAAAAACACATCATTTATTTTCTAAAGTGATAAACCTAACACGATTAATAAGGTAAAATAAACCTGCCACTAACATTATCATTACTTCCATTTATTTCAAAAGAAAAAAACAAAAAGATGCGGATATTTATTTGAACTGCGTGTACAAAATAAACATGTTAGCAATGATGTGTAAGGGAGACAACTTACATACAATACTTTTAATTAAACATATATAGTATATAGATATATTTAAATCGACTAAATTTTTGAATACCAATTACTTGGACATATTGCAATTTGTGTTGATATATAACTATTTTGTAAAAACAAAAAGCTATATGCATTTAAAATTTTATCAAAATAGTAAAACTATCATTTTATTCAAAAACCATGAGTTCATCAAAAAGTTTTGCTTAGTACATATTGTTTGTGTTACCCTATAATTAATGTACAATAAATGAAAAATATGACCAATGCATTTTCTTAAACAAAAAAAAAACAATTGTTTTACTTTCTTATTTTTAGTGCAAAAAGTATCACTATATATTGTGTATGTATAGTCTAACTTTGAGTGACACATAACTTTAAAAATTTCAAATTGTAGGCCTAAATGATTTGTTTTAAAGTTTACAAAACCAAGTAACACTTTAATTTCTGTTTTACAAATGCCTGTAGCCTACCAGTATTTGTCTCCGGGTAGCACACTTAAATTATTTATTTTATTTTATTTGAGGTAAAAGTATGTTTTTTTTATTTAAATTTCCATTTCATTCGGGAAGGGGGTAGACTTTTTACGTTGGGGGGTGGGAGAGTGGGAACGACTCTAAATATGAGGAGTGCTCGAACAGACGATTTGTCAAGTATTAGAAATGCTAAAATGGATATGTTCCTACATTTGAGAAATTATTGCACAGACATTTCGCCTAGTAGATATAACTTAAAACCTGTTGTATTGATATATTTAGTCTAAATAAGGACTTTATTAGTGTTTTCATAAGTTTTCATTAGAAATCAAATCATTGTCATAGTAATCATTAGACCAAGGAAGTCTAAAATAAAATACAATATATTGCTGGTCTGTTTTCAAGTGTCAGAAAAGTCAGCACATGTCACTATATAAGAGATACTTATATTACAATGAATTAAAGCATAAGACAAAAAAGTGCGATATTGGCTGTAAAAATATATCAGCTTCACCCAGAAGCGATGGAGGAAATGTTACATCTGACCCACACCATACATTTTGTTGTAACGACAAAAAATCATAAAAAAGTGAAAGAACAAAAAAAACAAAAAACATATTTAATGTTAATACTGACCAAAAATGTGACATAATGGACACATTTAAATCCATCCAAAAACATTTTAAATCAAACATTAAATAACAGAAGAATGACGGACAGTAAATCAAACAATATGTTACCTCTAAAATACTTCATATTAAAAGAATAGGAAAATAAATCAAAACAAACATGAATAATAATGTTGCAATTGTTCGCCGTAATTATTCTCTACACTCTACACACTTATTAAATAAAATAAAATAGATCAGAATTATGTCTCTGTGCTAAGCTCACCGATTAAGAGGAAGACGTATTGGCCTATAAGAATTCTATTGCTTCAATGCTATAAATAAAGGGGACTTAAATTAATTTAAATGTTATAAGGGAAACAACTTCCCCATTTTTTTTGTTAATTAAACTTTACCATAGCATTACAAAAACAATATACAACTATTCTATTTTTATACTAATTTTCTAATAAAAAGTTATAAATTTATAAAGGTCTTAAAAGAGATGACTTTGTATGTACAAATTAAACTAAATTGCTTTTGTATTTAAAATCCGAAGAACCATTTAAATATGGTATATATTTTGTCATATACTTTAAGCCTGATGTTTGCTTATGCTAATGTTGCTTTTCATTTTCTTCTCTCACTTATTTCATTTTGGAAACCATGCAAAAATTATCACTAGTAACGAACGTGACATTACTTTAAAAAAAATGATTTTAATTAGGATTAATTGAAACTATTTGTGTAAAATATTTGCATGTTATTGTGCTTATGCATTTATGTATGACTTTTTTGGCTGTACATAAAAAAGTAAAAAAAAACACTGCAAGTAGATGTACGCTTTGATTCTCTTTCTAGAGTCCTAGCTTACAATATTAGGTTATACAACTGAAGAAGAACAGATAGTATATTTAGTACTGGAGGCAGTGGCGGAACTAGAAAAAAAGGGCCACCCCGCAAAAAATATGTTTTAGGCCCTCCTATATATATATATATATATATATATATATATATATATATATATATATATATATATATATATATATATATATATATATATATATATATATATATATATATATATAAACCCAAAATACGAACACAGGATACTCATTGCAGGCCTGTTCGGGTTTTAATAAAAACAAAAGTTTTTTTTAATTAAAACAAATTACAACAACATGTCGTGTGTCTAAGTGCATTAGTGTGTTCTGAGAAAATCGGTTTTATTTTATCTCTGCTATAAGACCTCTTAAGCTCTGGTCGGTTAAAATAATATAAACCATGAAAGCTTTGTATAGGTAATGGTGTCTCGTGTTATGTTTATTTTTAAGATTTTTTTTTGTATTTATGTTATTAATTTTAAATACATTTCCTTTTCATACAGTGTCATTCTTTAAGTAGGTCTACTTTAAAAAAAATAATAGTTCAGATAAATAATTGCTTTTTAATTTGTTTAGTACAAATCTATTACAAGGAGCTTATGGGCACCCCTATTTGACTATTTAAAAATGGGAAATAAGTCATGGAAGTGGCTTGAACGTTTGTTTATCTTTGATAAGTGGGGTGGTTTCTATAGAGTAAAGATAATCCAACCGCAGCTACGGTAATCTTTTTTACAAAACAACCATAAAGTCAAAAATTATTTTTTTTAACAATAAAAAATTGAATAGGGTCAGCTGTGGGCCCCTAAATGGCGTGACCCCGACCCCCCATTGCGGGGTCTGGCGGCACTGTAGTTCCGCCCCTGACTGGGGGTTAGTCATGAGATCACGGCATTATAGTAGAAACTAGAATATCCGTCATCCGTTGGATAACTGTGGGTTTCGGGGGTCATCCATCAAAAAAACATCACGTCTGTCACTCAGAGGCATAGCGACCCTTCCCGGCGCCCGGGGACAAACTTTTCTATTTTAACCCCCCCCCCCCCAAGATTTCGATTTTCAACCCCCCCCCCCCTCAAACTTTTGATGTGCACCCCCCCCCCCCCCCCCCACTCAAACTTTCCATTTGAACCCCCCTCAACCTTTCAATTTATTTTTCCAAACCATTTTGGCGCCCCAACATATGTCGTACCCCCCGCCCCACCCTCCACCTCTCCTTCCCCCCCCCCCCGCCTCCCCTCCCCCTCCCGCCCCCCCCCCCCCCCCTCCTCCTCGCTACGCTACTGCAGTGTCACTTATCGTCACAAAAAAACAGACCCCACTTTCAAAAATTTGTTTTTTATCTTTTAAAAACACCGAAAACACCGATTTCGGACTATCCCTTCATATACTGACTTCATAGGTGACCTACTCAACTCTACTTCACCTGCCCAGTGTCCCGCCAAGTCTCAGACAACATGTTTTTATCGTTTAAAAAACGATTCCAGCCGAGCATGTCTCTGACCACACTATCCTTTCATATGCTTAGGACAAAAAAACAGACAAACTCTACTTCACCAGCCCTGTATCCTGCCAAGTTCAGATAGGCAACTTTATTATTCACATCTAAAAAAAAAAATTAAAAAAAAAAAAAAAATCATTGACGAATTGGTCTAGACCCTGTGCCATCCGCATGAGAGCCGACCTCACTACCAAGTTAGCTATTTACTCGTGACATTTCAAGTGAAGTTTTATACTATACTTTGAGTCTCCTTACGCGCATAGATCTAGATCTAACTCTAGTAGTAGTAACTTTCAAATTAAATTTTATCTTAAATTAGCCAAACAAAGATTTATATAAAATAAAGAAGGTCTGAAATTATCTAGATCTAGATAGAATTATCTAGATCTAGTCTAGATTCTACGACTCTTTTGCTTAAGTCTTCTTATGTTTAGTTTTTCTTGCTAGACCTAGAATCTAGATCTAATCATTAGCTACGCTTATAGGCCCGGAGCGAGCATTTCAAAATTACCATATTCCAAACAAAGATTTATATAAAATAATAAAGGTCTAAAATAGTTTAGTATATAGAAAATCATTATTATCTAAATCTAGATAGAAAATTATCTATATTTTAGATCTACGACTGAGCTATATCTAGAGTTTACGTCTATAATTTTGCACACTTAGCGGTATAGAAGCCGCGTATGAATCTTAAGTTATGCAAATAGGCCCTGCATCCAGCATTTCCTAATTAGCATATTTCATAGCTATACAAACAAAGATTTATATAAAATAATAAAGGTCTAAAATAGTTTAGTATATAGAAACTCATTATTATCAAAATCTAGATAGAATTATCTATATTCTAGATCTACGACTGGTTTGCTAAAGTTTCGTTTTTTTTATTGTATTTATAGCTAATAAATCTTTGATTTGACCTAGATTTTTAGGTTCTAGATTCTAGATCTAGATCTATAAATAACTTTCCTTCGACAGCTGATCTTTAGACCTAGAGAAATTTATTGTAAAACTAAATGAAAAAGACAGTTGAAAATTGTTATAAGTGTTGGAACGTAATAAATACAGCAAACGGACGTATTGTTAAAGTTATGACCGACAGAAAAATAGATTTAGAACGCGTTAAACTTTTGAATGGGCCACAAAGTCTATGATGGAGTCCGCCATTTTTATTGTACCAAAAAGTAAACACATCAAGGGACGTCACTATTCCCACAAAGTTTAGTCAATGTTTTAACATTTAAAAAAAAAATGATCAGTCGGCACAATATTCTACAACTCAACTACGGCCAAGCAGATACTTGATATTCCTCGTTAGGTATTAAAGTTAGAAAAGTCTTATGTTTCTCAGGTTTTAAAAGGGCACAATCTGAATGGTAGTAAATGATACACACCTCTCCCCTCTCCCCCCACCACCTTCCCCCACCCTACCGGCTGGCGGGTAAATCATGGGCAGCGTACGCTCATCGCAAGGGATCAATTGTGTGTCATGGAACATTTTGAATGTTAGATTATTATGAGTATTACAGAGACCCTTTTCACACTTCGTTTTTGTTTTTGGCCATGGGTGGCTACAATGTCAACGTTTGACTTCACAGCTGAGGATGGAACATGGTAAACTAAGCAGTAAAAAGAAAATGAGTTGCACACCCTATTTTAGTCTAATTCTTATGTCATTTAAGTTTCTCCATTAAATTACTCTGTATTCAATAAATGTTCATATCTTTAATACTGTATATAAATTACCAAGTAAATTATTATGACTATTTTAAATTGTTAAAATACATAAATTTGAAAAAAAAAAACTAAAAAAAAAAACTATGGGCGGACTGCCATAGATATAGAGGTTTGATAGAGAAGAATACTTGATTTGATGTGCCTATGAATTGTACTAAACATAACATTCCGGCTGCTTATATTTTTTTTATTTTTTTTAAATCCCAAATTTATTCCAGCTTTACTTTAAAGCCCAAAAGCGGATGAAAAAAAGTCCATTGAAACATCATTTAATTTCACATTTGTATCTTCAGGTGTTTTTTGGACAGTTAAAGTACTGCGAGTAGTGTATGCTTTGATTGTCTCTCGAGAGTACAGTTTACAGTATTGGGTCATACAACTGAAGTGGAACAGATAGTAGATTTAATACTGGAGGTTAGTCATGAGATCAAGGAAGTATACAAGAAAATACCAGATCCTGCTATTCTGTTTTGTAGTGTTCTAAAATTTAGCAGAGATTGCTTTAGCTTCAGGAGCTGACTATACATCAATAAAGTCTAAAAAAAAAAACAGACAAGAGGAATCTATTTTGTTTTCTAGTGTTAGGAAAGTTAACAGAAGTCACCACAAGGAAGTCCAAAAGAAAAGACAAGACCTTGTTAATCTGTCTTCTAAAAATAGTTAGTAAAGGTAGCTTTAGCTTCAGGAGCTAACTATGCATCAATAAGTTCAAGTGTAAGACTAAAACGATCGTTATTGGATGTATAAATATATCAGCACCAATCAGAAGAAATGGAGAAAATGTTACATCTAACCCAGACCATAGCTGTTGTTTTAACAAAAAAAAAATCATGAAGAATGGAAGCAACCAAAAAAATAAATAAAAAATAAACGAGAACTATCAAAAAATGATGATGAGACATGTTTATTTTTTTTTACCGTACTAAATGCAAATGAAAAAAAGTTTTTGTTAAACAACACAATTAGAAACATGGGGTACATGATGTGTACCAACATCATATAATTTTGTGGGACTAAGTTGACTTAAACAAAATTGTAATTACTGTGTCTGATGTCAAACTATAAAGAAAAGGGGGGGGGGGGTAAACAAAATGTTCCGTAGGGGGATGGGGGGGGGGAGTGGACAATTTAAATAGCAGATATTTTTATATAAATTCGTTTTCTTTTAAAAGGTGTGTTATGGTGGGTGGGAGGGGGGGGGGAGGGGTGGTAGACGAGCCTTCAATCCTCCCCCCCGGAAGTGATGCCTGAATTAAACATTACTCTGTTAAATTAACTTATTACAAGAAAAAAATATGTACACTTGTGAGAACTTGTGATAATTGTTCACTGCTTAATAAATATAGACAATTCTTAACTATACAAGTGTTATTTTTAAGCTTAATATTTTCATTATGAGATGAAATATGTTAACTTGATTTTATGAATCATATATTTGTAAATTAGCATAATTTCAATTTTAAAAATATATTACTGCTTTTCTATTGTTTGAATTTATATTTATATTATCAATGTTCACATTCCCAAAAATCTATTTCTACACCAGGGTCAATGTAAACCAAGATTAAACTACACATAGGTAGAGCAGCACAGACATGAGTACACCCTACAGTCCTGACAATCATCTGATACATTTCTATACAAAAGTTGTCCTTTTTGTCTATAGAACGATATAAACAAAATTTAAATCCTCCCAAAAAAGATTTTAAATCCCAAATTAAATAAGTGAATAATGGCTGAAAAGCAAAACAAACGATATAACATTACCCCTAAAGTTAAGGGCATAAAATATTCCTTATTAAATGAATAGAAAAATAAAACATTACAAACGAATAATGCTGTTGCAATTGTTTGTCGTAATTATTCTTTACAAAATAATTACATAAATTAAAATTTATTAGACACATTATCATGTCTCTGTGCTAAGCTCACCGATTAAGTTAAGACGTAAATGAGAATACTGTTGCTGCGATGTGTTAAATGTATATTTATAAGGGAAACAACTTACACATTCTTTTGTTGATTAACCTTTGCGTTAGTAGTACAAAAATAGTATACATCTATTAAATTATTATATTCATGTTTGTATACTTATTAAACTTTTCGTGTATAACATTTAATAGATTTGTTTAGATATCAAAATATAACAAAATTATTTTTGTATTTACAATTATGAAAACCATTGAAAGATGTTTTATATCTTGTTATATACATTGTGACTGATCTTCGATCACTTTTCACACTCCTCGTTTAGTTCGTCTGAATTATTCTTATTTTGATACTATTAAAAAAAAAAAAAAAAAAAAAAAAAAAAAAAAATTGGTAACCGACACATTCCCAAATTGTTGAAAATCGAAATTGACATGTGAACAAATCTTGAAGTTTTACATTCCCGTGAGTCGAAAAAAACATGTTTTCCGAATTTCCCTGTGTGTGTGTGCATGTGTGTGTATTTGTGTGTGTATGTGTGTGTGTCTCTGACTGTGAACACGATAACTTGAGAACCGTTATAGCTAGGTTGATGCCATTCCATATGCCTTTTATATCAATAGAGAGAGAGAGAGAGAGAGAGAGAGAGAGAGGGAGAGGAGACGGAATGAAATCTGTTAGATGCAGATTTCTGTATTTGACAAAAGAAAAACCGGTCGTGAGTACCCGCTAAAGACCAATAGAAAAAAAAACAACTTACCCTAATTTTCCCAGCCCTATTCCTGTAGCAAATCCCTGTCATTGGTAGTAAATATTATGGTGTCAAAGTTCAGTAGGGACGTCGTTAAAAGTTTGCTGATGACGACAGTAACAGTTCGGTAGTGGCGATGATACAAATTCAGATGTGACGGCGATAACAACCATCTGGTGACGACGATGAAAGTCTCAGGCAATAAACACTTTATATGGTATACATTTACCCTTAAACAATACCAGCGATTGTGACAAGTCTCAGGAAATAAACACCTTATATAGTAAACATTTACCCTTAAACAATACCAGCGACTGTGACAAGTCTCAGGCAATAAACACCTTATATGGTAAACATTTACCCTTAAACAATACCAGCGACTGTGACAAGTCCCGGTAAATTGCGATCGCTACAGGGGTTGATGTTTTTGTACGGCCGGTCTATTTCTAAGTTCTTCTTGTTTTTACTGGCCACCAGCTGTTAAGGTCGACTTTAAGAAGTACAAACAAACAAACTACACAAAGTTTGGACCACAGTATTAGTGCGGGCCTACACACGTAATATATTCGCCTAGCCCTCTGTCCAAATCAACCCATCAACTCTCGTTCACACACCTAGTAAACTGAATACCAACATTTGGTCTAAGGGGAATAACACAACAACGTGGGGCTGAACACAACTCACATACTCACCATAAACAATGACTTACCAAGCCTTAACCCGACACGTAACAATAACAGTATTCACGTCTACCCCTGAAATAACAATACACGTGAAGAAAACACGTCCCCTCCCTCCCCTACCCAGCAACAGAAAAAATAGAACTACATGTCAATCATACCAAACATAAGAACATTACAGACCTATTCTCTAGCTGTAAAATGTGCATGTCCATCATACACACTATGTGCTACATTAGTCATAATAAAATGGGTACAACTTTATAAAGACAAGTCAGCACTGACTATTATCAATACGGTTTGTTATTATCTGTGTTCGCATTGAACTTTAACGGTTAGCCGTTCATAACGGTCGGCGGGGTAAAAAAGAAGCCGTTCATGTAGTACAAAAGAATATCACATTTAAAAACAAATACACATCTTGCCGCACGATTTGTATTTACATGTTCTAGCTATATTGGTATATCCCCACTTACTTCAGAACAGTTAATCATTACGCGCTTTTAAAAAGCATGATACAAAGATTTTGACAATAATCAAATATACATAGAAATTAGCATTATTTTTAAGAAAGAAAGGTAAGTATAACTTATTTTTTTTTAAATACTTCTAAGATGAGGCCTATATAGCTGCTAAGAAAGTGTAAAATATTTAAATTGCTCAAATAGATTTACAACAAACTTGTGTAGGTCTACGTAATTACATTCATAATTCATAGGTGTAATAACATCCAATAATTTTGATAGGAAATATTTTTTCCAATTTTTTTAATACTTTTATTTGCAATTCAAAACAAATAGGGTTAGCCGGGGTAATTCCACACACTATATACTGAATACTCTCTATTTTTAATGGGAGTTAAGATTAATTAAATGTTACTATTCCCTCTTTCTAAGAGGTCATTTCTTGTACTTTCTGATACTGTTAGAGAAGCGTTCATCTACAATCAGAGGAAGAATTTTAATTTTATCTGCATCTATCTTCAAACATCCTTACGTAAGTACAACCCCTGCACTTTTTTAAAAATAGTTTATTTTGTCTTATTTTTTATTGCTGTCAATTATTTATTGATTTTATGAAAGCTTAATCATGTTTGTTAATAGTAACAGTTAATGATGCTAGATTCAGCCTTTAATTTAGAAAAGGAAAGCATATTTTTTTTTCAATAGTAGGTGTGGGGCATTTCCACACACATGGTGTGGGGCAATTCCATACACTATAGTTTGGAATGTCCCATGTTGCTTTTTATACTCTTTAGAGGGTTAAGCTATTATTTTAAACCATTTAAACTGGTTGTGGCTAATTCTGTAATTCACAACTCACGATTTAATCTTAAAAAATACTTAAATAGTACTAGATCTAATACTATTTATTTTTAAAAAAGACTCTGCTATTAAAGTTAAGTAAAATTGCCACAGACTTCTTTTATGTCTTTATTTATTATTATTTTTACTGTACCTATATTATTTATTATAATTTATGCAATATTTAGAGCTAAACATCCCCATACACACATTAGTAATTAGACTTTCTAACATTTAATTTTGTTTTTATTTCAGAATGGTAGGTGGGCCTACACAATTATAAACGAAAAACGTCGGCCTATGACAGATGAGAACAGAATTCAGGAGGAAGAAATTGAGGATTTCTCCTCACCCAGTGATGAAGACTGGTTGCCCCCATGCAAAATTGTTTCCAAGGGGAAAAATGTTTTACACATTTTTAAATACATGAATTTTAAAATTTTCATAATGTGTGTGGAATTGCCCCACTTGTCAAGTTTTGCAATACAAGTGACATATTTAAAAATTGTATTTTATTTTGTGAATTATCACTATATTTGTTTGCCATCATATAAGTAATGCATGTCTAGTTATACCCTCAATATTATATTGCGGTAGTGTTAATTTTAGATTTTTTACAATTTTTTTTAGAAAAGTAGTGAATGGAATTACCCCGGGTTACCCTACGTCAACATCAAATTCTTTACATAATTTCGAACATCAAATGAAAGCGACTTGTTTTGCAAATGTACAAAATGAATATTTACAAGATGGCATGTATGTGATTATAAATAAAAGAAAGGGATGACAGTGAAAGGGGTGAAGGTCAAACGAAAGTTGTCAGGAGTCCGGTGGGGAGGTTAAAGGAAATTGTTCAAAGAAGGGGGAGACGGCGTTGGGCAGGGTCAATGGGAAAGTGAAGCATCATCTATGTAGGGAAACAAAATGTATTGACCAGTTGAAATATACAGATATTAAACATTGATGTTGGGGTGGGTGATGGGGTTGTTGGAATAGTTATAGGGGATGTGGGGTTATCATGTTTGAGGGTGAAGTGGACAGAGGGGGAGAGGGAGTAGAGGTGTCTGACGAGGTGTGGAGAGGGTGTCTGTGTGTGTTTAAGGCAAGCCAAGCGTCAAATTATGTGCTGTGTGACTGCTGAGGTGTTACTATTTATAGTATGGATGGCTGGGGGGGGGGGGGGTTGACGAAACAGATTGCTGTGTGAGCGATTTAGCGGGATGGTGAAAGGTTGGTATGTTCAAGTCGGTGTTAAACTTTGCTTCAGGAGCTACCTATACATCAATACTTGCAAGTTTACAAGTAACCAGTTCTTTATTTAGCTGTAAAAATATATCAGCAACAATCAGAAGAGATGAAGAAAATGTCATATCTTAACCACACCATAGCTGTTTTTGTAACGTCAAAAAATCATAAAAAGTGGAGGAAACAAAAAAAAAAGAAAATAAAAATTAAATGATAATAGTGATCAAAATTGCAAAATAAATGAACAAATGTAAATCCACCCAAAAACATTTTAAATCAAACATTAAATAAGCGAAGAATAGCGGACAACAAAACAAACGATAGAACATGACGTCTAAACTACTCCATAATAAATGAATAGGAAAATAAAACAAAGCACATATGAATAATAATATTGCTATTATATGACGTAATTATTCCATATACACTCTACACTCTTATTAAATAAAATTAAATTGTTCAGTCTCGTATCTCTGTGCTGCTCTCACAAATTAAGAGAAAACGTATATTATAATTATACGAGCCGACCCGCGGTGTATCATAAGCCGCTATTTAGTTGTTTTTTCTACTTTTCAGTAATTCATAATTTGTGAATTCGACAGTACCAATGCTGCCACTGAAAATATTTGCTTTTAAAACACTAAACTCACTTCCCCCCCCCCCCCCCCCCCCGTGAAAGCAGCCTCCTCTTAGTTACCTCCTCTAAGTTTAAAATAGTTTCAAACTGAATTATCTGCCCCTAAACATTTAGCGTGAACTACAACTCACCTGACCAATTGAGGGGGGTGGTGGGGGGGGGGGGGTAGCGATAGAGAGGAAAAGAGGGGACTGCAAGGCGCGCGCTTGCAGCTTGTTTTCTAACGGCTCCTAGAAGAGAATTATATATATCAGGGGTCGGCAACCTGCGGCTCGCGAGCCGCATGCGGCTCTTTTGATATCAAGATGCGGCTCTCCAGCTCCTTGAACAAATACTAATAATCTTAATAAAAAAATAAAATATTTGAAATAAAAACAATTTTAGTGGCTCTTTAAAACCAGGGAAATTTTGAAAATTGTAACTTTTGGCTCTTCCGCTTCAAAAGGTTGCCGACCCCTGTTATATTAGATACTCTTCCACCGCTTTTGTTGGCAAACATGTTACAAACCAGCTTCTTTTCAATGTTTAAACCAACAAGCTTTAAATTCAATGTATCTTTTGTATTCATTTATATATTTCGCTATTTATTTACTAAACTCTGTACAACAATGTAACTATCTTGTAAATATCCACCCAAACGGCGTGGAATGTTACTGTATTTGTTTTAAATTAGAAAATAAAAGTTTTAAAATTGAAAAAAAATTAGATTTTGACTATCGTTTTAATTTTGGAATGATAGATCAGTATGTGTATTACATAGACATTTCCCCCACGGTCATTCCTTTTGTGTCCATGGGTGGCTACAGTGTGAACTTTTGACTCCGCAGCTAAGGACGGAGCAGAGTAAACTAAGCAGTTAAGAGAAACCTAGTTTGCACACCTTATTTTATTTTCTCCATTTGATTATTATATATGCATTTGATGCTCATGTCTTTGATGCTGTGTAAAATCCATCAAATACATTATTATTATTACTGATTTAACTGTTTAAAACAAACTGTTTGATGACTGTATAGATATAGATGTTTGCAAGGGAAGAATGTTTGCTTTGATGTGTCTCATTGTAATAACATAACTTTTGCGATTGCTTAAAATTTGTATGATTTTAATTCTCTGTATTCCCAAATTTATGTCAGCTCTACTTAAAAACCCAAATTCCACCCTCTCCTCCCCCCCCCCCCCTGTCCACCCGTCCCCTCAGCCAGCCATGCCGAGAAAAAAAAAATCCATTGAATCATCATTTAATTACACATTTGCATTTTCAGTTTCAGGTTTTTTTTTTTTTTTTTTTTTTTAGACGCTTTGTATTAGATCTATGTATAAGTAAACCATCTTACATGAATGAAAGCAGGCTACAAGTAAGAAAGAAATATTACTATTGTAAATATGTATCAGTCATCACAAGCCGATGAAGAAAACTGTAATACTAAAGCGAACATGCAAGGCAAACTGAAGCTGTAAATGACATGTCTGAGGCGGGAAAAAAAGACTATCGTTTTCATTTTCTGTAATCCCAAATTTACTTCAGCTCTACTTTAATGCCAAAATACCCCTCAGCCAGGGGCGGAACTACAGTGCCGCCAGACCCCGCAATGCGGGGGGGCCCACGCCATTTAGGGGCCCACAGCCGACCATAATATTTTTTTATAGTTAATTTTTTTTTTTTGCATTTTTTACTTGATGGTTGTTTTGTAAAAAAGATTACCGTAGCTGCGGTTGGATTATCTTTATTCTATAGACTTAACCCCACGATCTTGCATACTCTTTTTCCCTTTGTTTTTAAACCACTGTAAAAGCCGAGTCCTCTTTCTCTTAAAATCAAACTTATCAAAGATAAGCAAACGTTCAAACCACTTCATGACTTATTTCCCTTTTTTAAAGAGTCAAATAGGGGTGCTCACAAGCTCTTTTTAATATATTTGTACTAAACAAATTTAAAAGCAATTATTTCTCTTAATTATTTTTTATAAAGTACTTACTAAAGAATAACATTGTATAAAAAGGAAATGTATTTAAAAAATTAATAATATAAATAAAAAAAAACATTAAAATAAACATAACACGAGACACCATTACTTATACAAAGCTTTCATGGTTTATATTCTTCTGACCGACTAGAAGATAAAATGTCTTATAACAAAGATTAAATAAAACTGATTCTCGCAAAGCAAACTAATGCACTTACACCCATGACATGATGTTGTAATTTGTATAAATACTTTAAAATGTTTTTATTTAAACCCGAACAAGTCAGCAATGAGTATCTTATGTTCGTGTTTTGTGTGTGTGTGTGTGTGTGTGTATATATATATATATATATATATATATATATATATATATATATATATATATATATATATATATATATATATGTATATATATATAGGGGGGGGGGGCTAAAAATATTTTTTGCGGGGTGGCCCTTTTTTTCTAGTTCCGCCACTGCCCTCAGCCCACCACGCCCATGGAGAAAAAATCGCTTCTCGGCCTTATGGCTAAGATTAAAGTATAGTATCTGTTATGGATTTAAATACATCTTAGGAACGTAACAGTTTTTTATTTGGCAGTAAAAAGTATCAGCAACAATCAAAAGAGATGGAGAAAATGTTATATCTAACCCAGACCAATGCTGTTTTTGTAACGACGGAAATTATGAAAAGTGTAAGACAAAGAAAACAATAAACAAAAATTATCAAATGATGATTGTAAAAATATTTTTTTTAACGAACTAAATGCAAATTTAAAAAAAATGCCATAAACAACTTTAATTGAGAACATGTGGTCGATGATTTTTAGCAATATCACATATTTCCTTGGGCCTAAGTTTACTTAAGGCAAAATGAAAATATTGTGTCTATGTCAAACTGTGCATAACAATTTCCTTTTTTTATCTCCGATGGGGGGATGGATAAAGAGAAGGGGGGGGGGGAGCGGAATGTGTTAAAACTATAAACTTTATGTATACATTCTATATCATTTTTAGGAGGGTGGGGGTGATGGTTGACGCCCCTTCAATTCCCTAACCCCACACCCTTTGGAGATGCCTGAAATAAACATTACTCTGTTGTAACAACTAAAGACAAAAGTAGATAATCTAGAATATGTAGACTAGAGAGAACATCTTTAAATAGATCTACCCAATCTTTCAATACCACTCTATACTATTTTTAGTGTAAAATATTACAGGTGATTCGTTGTTCTCTGGTTAATACACATGGGAAGTTCTAAACCGTACGGGTGCTGTTTAAGCTTTATACTTTCATTATTTGTCTCGTATTCAAGTTAGAAAATATTAACTTGATAAATAATCAAATATTTGTAAATTAGCATAAATTATATTTTTACAGTATATTACTGCTTTTCTATTGTTTGAATATCTGTTTATAATATCAATGTTAATATTCCCAAAAATATATTTCTACACCAGGGTCAATGTAAACCAAGATTAAACTACACATAGGTCGAGCAGCACAGACATGAGTACACCCTACAGTCCTGACAATCATCTGATACATTTCTATACAAAAGGTGTCCTGTTTGTCTATAGAACGATGTATAGGAAAGTAAATCCCCCCAAAAAGATTTTAAATCCCAAATTAAATAAGTGAATAATGGCTGACAGAAAAACAAACGATACAACATTACCCCTAAAATTTAGGGCCTAAAATATTCCTTATTATATGAATAGGATAATAAAACAATACAAACGAATAATGTTGTTGCAATTGATTGCCGTAATTATTCTATACACAATAATTACATAAAATAAAATTGATAAGTCACATTGTCATGTCTCTGTGCTAATCTCACTGATTAAGTTAAGACGGAAATGAGAATGCTGTAGATGCGATGTAATAAATATATATCTATAAGGGAAACAACTTACACATTCTTTTGTTGATTAACCTTTGCATTAGTAGTACAAAAGTAGTATACATCTATCAAACTATTATATTCCTGTTCGTATACTAACTAAACTGTTCGTATATAGCATTTGATAGATTTGTTTTGTTATCAAAATATAAAAAAAATGCTTTTGTATTTACAATTGTGAAAACCATTTAAAGATGTTTTATATCTTGTTATATACCTTGTGACTGATCTTCGATAATTGTTCTGATCCTCGCTCGACGGTCTGAAATATTCTTAAGTGCAAATTTATTTTCTCCATTTGATTATTATATAGGCAATTGAAGTTCATGTCTTTGATATTGTGTAAAACTATCAAACAAATTATTATTACTGATTTAAATGTTTAAAATAATTGAATTAAAAAAAACTGTTTAAGGACTGTATAGATATAGATGCTTGAAAGGGAAGAATGTTTGATTTGATGTGTCTCGTTGTAATAACATAACTTTTCCGATTGTTTAAAATTCGTATCATTTTAATTCTCTGTAATCACACATTTATTTCAGCTCTACTTAAATACCCAAACTCCACCCCGTCCCCCCCTCACCCACCACGCCGAGGAAAAAAAATCCATTGAATCATCATTTAATTACACATTTGCATTTTCAGGGTTTTTTTTTATTTTATTATTATTTTTTTTCGGTGTGTATTAGATCTAGATCTATGTATAAGTAAACCATCTTAAATGCATGAAAGTAGTCTACAAGTAAGAAATAAATATTACTATTGTAAATCTGTATCAGTCCTCACAAGCCGATGATAAAAACTGTAATACTTAAGCGAACGTGCAAGGCAAACTGACGCTGTAAATTACATGTCTGAGGCGGGGAAAAATGTTCTTTACATGAATAAATGCAACTGTAATCAATAATATTTATTTTTTTTGCAAAAAAAAAAAAAAAAACATCAACGAACGGGTTGTAGCTGTATTGTTTTTTCAAAAGCTTGAAAGTGTATAGGCACATGTCTAAAAATAACTAGGTACGCAAATGCTAACATTGACGTTCGGTACTCAAAGAATGGTAAAAGTGGACGGTCTTATCATGTGTTTGCAAATGAAAACGCTGTCTAGATTTTTGTTAGATTCTTACGCTTTTATTTATTGATATACAAAGTTGCATTTAAATAATATATTAGTAAAATAATTTTAAGAATACTGTTTCCCGGTGTTTCTTTAATACGAACTGTTCCACTCGCGAATCCGGTTACTCGTATCTCAAATGCGAATGTATAGAATATACACATTAAAAAAAAAGTTTGATAGATTTGCTGTAATCTGCTAAAAACATGTATCCACGCCTGTATCAAATCAAATATATGTTCTATCGTTCCACGTGAGAACCTTGACGAATGGTGAAAAGACGAATACAAGAAAAAAAAGAAGTATTGGCTTTTGTCTAGTTCCGCCTCAGGTTGAAATAAGAAAGCCAAACAAGTGTTAAAAACAGATGCAGGTTTTGTTTAAGTTGTTTAACAACACCCGCAGCTCAAGTGCTATACATCGCTTTATAGAACTGAAGCGAAATAAAATCCGTATTGCTAAATGTGAACCATATTCATCAAATTAGTTGGATTTAATCGTAAAACAAAAATACAAATAAAACACAGTACTATCACGACTGTGAGATAGATTTTAAACATAATGTAAACCAAGACAAATACATCGGCACTTTAAAGATGTTAATCTTTTTACGTGAAACGTCCAAACTTATGTTTAGATCTAACATAGATAGGACACATATTAGAAACATATGTTTAATGTATATATTCTTATGTACTGTTTCGTTTATCTATAACATATGTATGGATCAATATGGACGACCACACATAAAAAAATAAAAAATAAAATAATAATCGATACACCACACAATTGGTGAAATATAAATACGCGAATATTCAACACGATTGTCTATAAATAAATATTCTACTTCCTTCAACATATTGAATGTGTTCGAAAAGAAATTCACATAGTTATACCCCCTATGCTAGGGGAACAAATTCTATTATTTAAGTTAACAAATGAAGGTCGCGATGAGGTAACACACATTTTTATAGAAGTAAAACGTATACATGTTAAATTTTAGTATGCTTATTGGAATGTATGTGTTTTTTCATGTGATAAAATATATTTTTTATTTTAAATAATCATAAATAAAATGCCAGCGATGTATACAAAAAGTTTGCTTATAAGTAGTTGTACTAATATTTTATTTCTATTATGACTTTTACATTAATAAAATTAAAATAATCATTGCTCTTAACATAACTAAATGCACCATGCAACAACACAAATCAATAATATTTAGGTTTTTCTAAAAAAATGATCTACGAACGGGTTGTACCTGTATTATATTTTTTAAAAGATTGGAAGTTGATAGGCACATGTCTAAATATAACTAGGTACACAAATGCTTATGATATACTATAATTACATATACATAGGTCGAAAAAGAATGCTAAAAAAGGACGTTCTTATCATATGTTTGCAAATGAAAACGCTTTATAAATGTGTATTAGAGTCTTGCGTTTTTATTTATTGCTATACCAACAAAGTTGCATTTATATAATAATATTGTAAAATAATTTTAAATAATACTGTTTCGCGATGTTTCTTTTATACGAACTGTTAATCTCTCTAATCCGGTTAGGCCTACTCGTATCTAAAATTGTGCTTGTATAACAAAGCATATGTAAGCTTGCTCAACAGCTCTTACCCCAACACTCTCTTATATTGGGGCACTCGTATGTTAAGGTACCACTACAAGTAAACAAAATCTACCTATTAATAAAAAACCCAAATGACTCAATAATATTTTAGAAGGTTGAGATGTAGATACATAAACAACTGAAATCATGGAAGGTAATATGTTAACTTTTTGGTTTAGAATAAAGAAAAATGGTATCATAAAAATGTGTTCACTTTACAGCGGACATTGCACATACACACTGTTTTCGATCATACAACAGATTTTGTCCGAAAGTAATTTATTAATACCCTAGGTATAAAATAAAGAAGACTTTTTGAAAAGTGTTTCCATTCCAACGCTGAGCGTTAATTAGAAACATATGGTTTGTGATTTGTATGAATAACCAAAAATTTAATGGAATTAAATTGGTTTAAGCTTATTTAATTGATTGTGTATGAAGTCATTCTATAAATACACATTTTTTTTATATTTTTAACTGCGATATTACACTCAACTAAAAAAAAACCTTAAAAATATGCAGTAACTGGTGCAATTTATCCGTATAAAAAACGCAATGACTGTAAACACTATAATCGTGAAAATAGCTAAGGTAACAGACATAGTTTTCATATTACATAGTGGGTAGGGTAGTTGATGGAACCTCCACAGTTTTATCACAGAGTTTACCTAATGAATGATATTGAGAAAAATTACTACGAGTTGATGTATGCTTTGATTGTCCTTCTAGAGTACCAGTCGACAGTATTGGATTATACAACTGAGGAGGAACAGATAGTAGATTTAATGCTGGAGGTTTGACATGAGATCAAGAAAGTCTAAAAGAAATGACTAGATATTGTTATTTCGTTTTCTAGTGATAAAAAAGTTAGCAGATGTCACTCTATAGGTTGTTTATGCTTCAGGTGTTGACTATAAATCAATCAATTAAAATGTACGTCTAAAAAGTTCGTTATTGTCTGTAAAAATATATCAGCAACAACCAGAACAGATGGAGAACATTTTACATCTAACCCAGAACATAGCTGATTTTGTAACGAGAGAAAAATGTCACGAAGAGTGAAAGCAACAAAGAAAAGAAACGGGAAATGTACATTTTATAATAGTGACAAAAATGTGACATAATGTGTAAATTTAAATCCATCCAAAACTATTTTAAATCCAACTTAAAATAAGAGAAGAATGACGGACAATATAACAAACAATACAACATTAACTCTCTACTACTCGATATTATACTTATAGGAAAATAAAACAAAACAAAAATGAATAATACCGTTGCAATTGTTTGCCGTAATTATTCTCTACACTCAACACAGTTATTAAATAACATAAAATTGACTAGACTCATATCTCTGTGCTACGCTCACCAATTGAGAGAAAGACTTATATTAGAATTATATTTTTTGAATGTGATAAATGCAGGGGACTGAACTTAATTTGCATGTTATAAGGGAAACAACTAACACATTCTTTTGTTGTTTAACGTGTACCCAAACAGTACAAAAAAAGTAAACATCTATTACATTATTATATTACGTTTTTAATAACAACTTTTACATTCGTTTATATCATTTAAGTGATAAGTTTGGTTTGAAAATGAAACTAAATTGCTTTTGTATTTAAAATCGTAAGAACCATTCAAAAATGTTATATATTTTCTTACATACTTTGAGCTTGAACTATAATTATTATTATTGTACATGTGATGTTCACGATATTTTTTTTTTGACGAATCTCTCTATATAATATTGTGCTAATGCAGCGGTGGGCAATCTTTTGAGACGGAGCCACAGTTACAATTTTCATTTTTTTTTCAGTTTTTAAAGAGCCACTATTATTTTAATATTTTATTATTTGATTTGGATTAGGTACATAAATTTGATTTATAATTTAAAATGAACAGCTTAAAATATGAAATAATATATGAAGGGCTCAGTGGAAAAAGTACTTAAGTGTATTTTGAGAGTTTTTTAGAAAAATGAGTGCAAAGTTTTAAAATTGTTATTGAAATAACAAAACAGCTGATGCAGAGTATTCAAATTAAGCTACTTCGGTACTTTTTCCATGGCCCAAATTTACAGGGATGGTTAAGGGGAGGTAGTCAAATAATATACCGGTCTTAACTCATTTTTGAAAAAATGTAACTTAAGTACTTTTTCCACTGAGCCCTTCATATATTCATACAATAACATGCGCTTGTTTTGCCAGAATAATGTCATTAGTAAGTAAAAAATAAAAAATAAAATATAGTACTATCCCAATCCAACTTAGAAGCTGTTAACTTTTTATTTTCTTTGTTTACGGAAATCACCGGCTCAGGAGGTGTCTCCCATTAGCCAGACTGGCCTCAACACGGCAAACTCCGACTAACTGTCGTATATATTGGTTTGATATATCGTGTATCGGTCGCTTCTGTCCTTTGGTTCTCACCAGGCTTATCTTCCACCCCACTGAACGCATGGTAAACTCGTACCCCACCGTCCAGTACCCGGCTAAACAGTAGGAAGCTAAAAACAAAAAAAACAAAAAACTTCGTCACTCACTTTAAATTAATGATTACGGACATATAGGGAAATGCATTCTGAAAATAATAACATTCCACGTTTAACGATATTCGAAAAAGTCGACACCTCGGCAGTGGCAGTAATGGAACAGTCGCCACGGGGCTGGCCACATCTTCTCAATGTTCTCTGATGAGTTTTTTCTTCTGTTTAACTTGTGTTTCTTTACAGTGTAATTTTTGTTATGATTTTGGAAAATGAAATAATACAGCTATTAAAATGTGTGCAAGGAGCTGGAGAGCCGCATCTTGATATCAAAAGAGCCGCATGCGGCTGATGAGCCGCAGGTTGCCAACCCCTATGCTAATGGATGATAATGTGGTTGGCGTTGGAATATCACTTTCTGTTCATATTACCAAGTTTAAGTGTAAGACTGAAACGTTCGTTATTAGCTGTATCAATTAGAAGAGATAGATACAATGTTACATTTAACCCAGACCTTAGCTGTTGTTGTAACGACAAAAATGATAACGAGTGGATGCGGCAAAAATAAAAATAAAAATAAAACGAATACTTTCAAATGAAAACAATACGAAAAACAGATGGCATAATGATTTGTAGTTAATTAATGAAAACCATTATGATAACATGTTTTTAATAAACATATACATGTCTAACATATATGAATGTTACGTACCATTTTCTACAGCGAAAAAAAAATATAAATATTCACCACCTTTTGAGGTGAGAAGTTGATCGAATCAAAAATAGACATCTGATAGAATGTTTTGATTAGCAATGCACTGAACCTTAGAATCATTATTATCTCCCATTTGTCAAGGGAAATAGATTTAGTAACATTATTTTAATGAACAACATATTATAAACACTAAACAAATTATATTACTAGTTTAAGAAAGTAATCGACATATATAATTATTATCTAGAAAAAAAATATCTTAATTGTTATTGTAAGCAAGTAAGAGTAAGAAACTCTGCATACATATATATTTAATGTATGTATGAATAAGCACTGTTTCGTTTATTTATAATATATTTATGGATCAATATGGACGACCATATGAAAAGGGAAAAAATAATTATGATTCAATCGATACACATCACACTTGTTGAAAGTCTTTAAAAGCAAACTGAAAACCCGCGAAAATTTACTATGGTTAAGTATAAATACATATTCTATTACTAAAACATATTAAATTTGTGTACGTGCCAGTTCGTCATGGAAATTTTGCGCATATAACGAAATCTAGTAGAGGAATATAAACAACACTGTGCTAGAGAAATGCACCGAGTTACCTAGTTATCTTCTTTATGTTAGGGGACACAACTCTTACAATACAACAGTTATTAAAGTCAACAAAAGGTTGTCGTCAAGACGTAATACACATTTGTATTAAAGTATAAACGTAAAAATATTAAATCTAAACTTGCACAAAAGCATATATATATTTTTGTCTCGTGATGGAATACATTTAAAGTTTTAAATAATTAAAACTAAAATACCAGAGCTTTACACTAAATACTTGTTTATAAGTAGTTGAACCAATCTTTTGTAAATGATTTTGCGTTTTCATTTACAGATATAATATAATTTTTCTCTACAAAACTAAATGCAAATGTAATCTCTAATAATTAGTTTTGGCTGAATAAAAATCCACCAACGGGTTGTAGCTAAATTATTTTTTTAAAGGTTGGAAGTTGATAGGCACATGTCTAAAAATAACTAGGAACACAAATGCTATCATTTACGCTTCGTACCAAATAATATAATTAGCTTACATATAAATACGCCGATAATCAAAGAATGCAAAAAGTGGACGGTCTTATCTTGTGTTTACAAATGAGTACGCTTTTAAAATTTGTATTAGAGTCTTACGCTTATATTTATTGGTATATAAAACAAAAGTTGCATTTATTTAATAATAAAGTAAAATAATTTGAGTTAGGTAAGTATTATCAAAAAGCTCCTTTACACAAATTAGTTGCAACTTTTTCGCGCAGTTTCTTTTCCACGAACATCTGCACTCGCTAATCGGGCTACTCGTATCTCAAATTTTGCTTGTAAGACAAAGCACATTTTAGCTTGCTCAACAGCTCGTATCCCCAACACTCTGTTATATTTGGGCACTCTTATGTTGAGGTACCACTGAATGTAAAAGTCTACAATATAAAAAAAAAACAACCATACGACTCCGTGTTTTCAAAGAAAATAAACTAGAGGGGAAAGTAGATATTAAACAATTGAAATCACTGAGGGTAACATGTTTAAAATTTTGGGGTTTAGTACAAAAGAAAAGTAGTATTTAAAAAATGTGTTCACTTTCCATCAGATATTGTACACAAACATTGTTTACTATCATATACTAGTTTTGTCCAAAGTAGTTATAAAGACCCTAGTTAGTACGGGATTTAAAAACATAATACAAAGAAGAATAATTGAGCAATAACTAGAAAAATAGGGTATATGTTCAATAGAAATAGCAAACAATTTCTTGAGCCTAAATTGAACTATAAATTAAAATTACATTGTACATTTTCATTTTTAATTGTGACATTTAAACTCAGCTGATATAAAACAACAATAAACAAATTATGCTATAACTGATGCTCCTTATTTGTACAAGAAATGCGATGAATATAAACACTACGATCGTGAAGTTCCCATAGTTGACATATAAACTAATTAAATCACGCCGACAAATCAAACGAACAAAGTTTTGTGGAAAATTATTTTAAAGCGTACACCACATTGCTTCTACAACTTCACTTTAGCATATAAAAATATACGCTTGGATAGTGAAGCTAGATACGTGTTTCTTCTATTAAATTATCCCAAGGTCTCAAATTTTTATAATTTTTGGATATGGTTTAGCTTTTGGGCACTGAATGAAGGAATGACTATGGATTTTTTTTTAAATCAATACTTTTTTAAATATCGATTTTTTAAAAAACGTCCCATAAATGGGACGCTAGCAACGAACGGCCCCATGTACATTTATTGAAAAATAAAATCATTTATCACAAAATATGGCTAATCACGCGAAAATAAAGCTGTATACTGATGTTGTATTGTTAGAACAACGATTACATTGTTTAGGACAGCTAAAAATACTGATAATGATCAATTGGGTTAGCCATACCATGGTCGAAAATGCAGAAATTATGTTCAAAAGTCTAGTTTTCTTTCAATCTAGCATCAATCAAAGTGAACAACACTTGGAAATAAGTAAAGCTGTGACTAGTACATCTAATTATACACACATGATCACAAATATTGTTATTATTCATCGAAAATGTAATATAATTAAATATAAATAATTGATTTTATAGGGGGGCGTACTTGAAATTTTCAGAGGTGGGGACTTAAATTTCAGGGGAAGGGTGGACATCGGTAAAAGTATGCTTTGTATATAAATTCCATTTTGTTCTGGGGGCAGAGCCCCCCCCCCCTCCCCCGAAATGATGCCTGAAAGAAACTCTGCCCTCTGTGAATTTGCAAAAGATGATCCGGTCCAGTCCCAGATGTCATCCAGCCATCTTTTCTTTTGTTACCCTCGCTATTCACCCCACCCCCCTCACAGGCGTACATTAGAACATCAGACATCTTATTTCTAGGGCACGGATCCGTCTCTGGGGGCTTGTATTGAGTGTTCATGGCTCTCATCCATGTATGCACCTCACTATGCGAACAGCTCCCAATCTAACACCAGAAATCTCCTTAAACAGTTAACAAAGTAAAACTGGTATCGGGAACCTTTGCAGGGTAATATTATTGGGGCATGACAACTGTACACAGCTAATTCACATATCTGCTATATGTAGCTTAAGCTCTCTTATATGAAGAGAGTTAACCAGCCCCCATGACTGAATCATTTCACCTAAATAGTGGCCATTGTTATTATTCTGGTTTGTTATAATTTTAATATCAAGCGTTAGTAAATTTACAGCAATACTAAATTAGTTTGTATTCAATGGTATTAAATACTTCAGTAAGTGTAATTCTGAAAACTTAAAAATAAAATGTAAGTTTTTCAATATTTGCAATTTTTTAATACAATAATATATAAGAAAATATAGGTCAATGTCATAATTAAATATCTATAAATATTACTTAACACCCCAAAGTCAACAGTTTACAAAGTCAACAATTGTTTCACCATAAATAACCATTTAACATAAATATTTGCATCTGTGTTTCTCGCTAGTGTCCAATAAATGTGACGTTTGTGTAACAATCTGCATAAATATAGGTCAAGGTCATAATTAAATATCTATAAATACTACCTAACACCCCAAAGTCAGCAGTTAACAAAGTTAACCATTGTTTCACAATAAATAACCATTTAACATAAACATTTGCATCTGTGTTTCTCGCTAGTGTCCAATAAATGTGACGTTTGTGTAACAATCTACATGGGGCCTTTCGTTGCTAGCGTCCCACTTATGGGACGCTTGTTGTACACTTGATATAACGAAGTAGTAAAAAAAAATTGTTATTCTTAAATTTTTATCAGATAGAAATATGGTACTGCTACAAGTTTCAAATGTATTTTGCACTTAAAATGTTAATATTTTAGAAGGTATGCATTTTCCTGTGCGCATGTTTTCTTTTTTCCGCCATTTTGACAAGTCCTGCAAATCCGGCACTATAACATTTTTCTAAATTATTTTTTTTCACAAAACACACACAAATTCAATAGTCTAACCATTTTCAAATACAATGAAACATAATTTGTGTTTTAATTAGTTTTTAATAAATTTTAGCAATTTTTTTTACAAGCGTCCCATAAGTGGGACGCTAGCAGAATATGGGTTAAATCACCATTATTGTTTTTATACCTAACTTCCGGTATATCAATTAAATTAATTTTTAGTCTATAAATAAACAACACCAATTAGTGTTACACATTTGTGTTAAAGTGTATCGTAAAAATAAAATACTTTTTATATTAATATTGGAAAGATGAGATTTTTTTAAGAAGTGTATTTACATTTTAAATAATCCTCAATTAAACTATTAGACCTTTATATGAAATAAATTGCTTTAAAATGTGCAGTATTTATTTTTAACAACGTTATTTTATTGGACGATATAATATATAATTTTCTAATCGCTAATATCGCTTCTCGGCCTATTGACTAAGATTAAAGTGTACATGCTGTGGATACAAATGGATCCTAATTACTGGGTTAGTTACAGGCTTTTGAAAAACTAAAAGTAAAATAAGTCTCACTCACGGTTGATAGTTTTGTTTGTCCCCTGGACCCACGTCATGAGACCATCTGCTAATTACACCTTCCCAATATCCATCTCCGTATCGAGATCGTTGATACAGCATAGAAAGAGCGTGCAACACAGAGCTGATCCCTGTGGCAGACGGTACTTGATCGTTATCAGATCAGATAGGTCAGTTCCTACCCTGGTCCTGATAATACTAGCGTCCAGAAAGTCTGTTGGTCACCGGTACATGTTCTTACACACGCCCATTTGACGGAGTTTTAATATCAATTTGGATCTCCATACCTTATAGTAGGCCTGTTTCAGATCAAAGGACAGCACATAGGTGTTGACCTTTGTGTGGAAACAGCCAGTGATTTCCTTAATCAACTGAAGAACGGAGTCCACTGGCTGCCGTCCCCACCAAAAGCCCGCTTGACACGAGTCTATCAGTCTGTTATTTGACAAAAACCAAAACAAGCGGGCATTGACCAGCCTTTCCAAGAGCTTGCTGATGTTAGAGCAGAGGGAGAACGGTCTGTAGCTCTCAGGTGAGCCCAGATCCCTTGCTGTCTTGGACAGGGCGACCACCTCCACAATTTTACACCTGCTGGCAAGTTCGACACACGTCTATGATTGGTTCATTACAATTATAAAACTAAGGTAACGACCACTAAGATATTAAAAATTGCAAACATTATCTGCAATCTACTGAATCTTGGAATCTGAATTATCTTTTCGTTGTCGAGGGAAATAACTTTTGATGAAATTATTTTTTCTAAAATATATTTAAAAGAAACAAACATATTTAGAAATTCTTCATATAATTTAAACAAAAATATAAATTATTTTAAAATATGTTTTCAAATAAATATAACTTTTTTAGAGTTTTATTTTTGTATTTTACCTGTATAATTTAGTTAAATTTAAAGACTTTTAATTTATAATATTTCTTTTTATGTATAGAATGATTTTAAACTTAGCGTTACTAATGCATCATAATTGCCAAAATTTATAGCCTTTTTTTCACATAAAGACATTTAATTAATTATTCATCTATTTTTCATACATTGATTTTTAATTTTAATAAGATTGAGATAAAAATTATAATGTTAACGATTAAAATAAGAGTTGCCTCTATATATCCTACATCAAAATATCTAGATTTCTATATTATCATTGTCATTAATAGTCTCTCACATATTGATTTCATAAAAGATATCCTGTTTTGGATTGGTTGTTATTCATATTTAAGATGACTAAAATCATTAAAAAAAGAAAAGTGTTAGCTTTTATTAACACCAGAATTTTGATTACAATTGAACTGAGTCTCCAGTATACTAATAGACACGTAAACCACATTATTTACTTAAATACATCACCATGGTACCTACACTTCAGAACATTACAACAAGCCACGATTTAACGATCCTAGTTCGATCATGCTATTGACATGTATTTTTTTTTCAGTTTATAAATATTTAATTTTTAAATAGGTGAGCCCGCTTATGAATAGCAATTGCAGATTTCACACTGATTTAAAAAAAAAGATTATAATGTTTGGATTGTTTTGGAAAATCATATGTTAATGGTTTTGTTCTTTGTATACATTAATGTTGATAAACGATCGTCATCTTTCTCGGTAATGCAAGTAATAATAAAAAAGCCAATGGACAGCCTAACGTATGTAGGCATATTATCAGATCACTGATCAGTAGGCACACTATTCTACAACTCAACTACGGCCAAGTGAATACTTGATATTTCTCGGCTGTTGTTCACGTAAAAGAACTAAACAACACCACCAAACATCACGGACTTTATACATTAGAATTCACCATCTACAGGGAAGACAATGTCAGCGGCACCCTCAGATGTCCTACCCCCACCCCACCCACTCAACAGCGACAAAATCATAAAGGCCCTGAGAAATCTTAGCAAACTAGAACCCACTGTCAACTCAATGGTCTACACCAACAACCGCAGCTTCACAATTTTTTCGGACAATTCATCAGCTTTTACACACTACATAAAAATCACTTATAAAAAGCACCAATAAACATTTTTTTTGCTATTCTTGTAAGACGACACATATGAGGACGTTGTGGGTCAAGAAAACAAGATATAGCGGCAAAAGCTAGCAAGAACATTTTAAAAATTAAAGTAATATATTAACCCATATTCTGCTAGCGTCCCACTTATGGGACGCTTGTAAAAAATTGCTAAATTTTATTAAAAACTAGTTAAAACACAAATTATGTTTCATTGTATTTGAAAATGGTTAGACTATTGAATTTTTGTGTGTCTTGTGAAAAAAATTAACTTAGAAAAATGTTATAGGGCCGGATTTGCAGGACTTGTCAAAATGGCGGAAAAAAGAAAACATGCGCACAGGAAAATGCATATCTTCTAAAATATAAACATTTCAAGTGCAAAATACATTTGAAACTTGTAGCAGTACCATATTTCTATCTGATAAAAATTTAAGAATAACATTTTTTTACTACTTCGTTATATCAAGTGTACAACAAGCGTCCCATAAGTGGGACGCTAGCAACGAATGGCCCCATGTAGATTGTTACACAAACGTCACATTTATTTGACACTAGCTAAAAACACAGATGCAAATGTTTATGTTAAATGGTTATTTATGGTGAAACAATGGTTGACTATGTTAACTGCTGACTTTGGGGTGTTAAGTAGTATTTATAGATATTTAATTATGACCTTGACCTATATTTATGCAGATTGTTACACAAACTACACATTTATTGGACACTAGCGAGAAACACAGATGCAAATATTTATGCTAAATGGTTAATTATGGTGAAACAATTGTTGACTTTGTTAACTGTTGACTTTAGGGTGTTAAGTAGTATTTATAGATATTTAATTATGACCTTGAGCTATATTTTCTTATATATTATTGTATTAAAAACTTGCAAATATTGAAAAAAATTACATTTTATTTTTAAGTTTTCAGAATTACACTTACTGAAGTATTTAATACCATTGAATACAAACTAATTTAGTATTGCTGTAAATTTACTAGCGCGTGATATTAAAATTATAACAAACCAGAATAATAACAATGGCCACGATTTAGGTGAAATGATTCAGTCATGGGGTTGGTTAACTCTCTTCATATAAGAGGGCTTAAGCTACATATAGCAGAAATGTGAATTAGCTGTGTACAGTTGTCATGCCCCAATAATATCCCCCTCCAAAGGTTACCGATACCAGCTTTACTTTGTTAACTTTTTAAGGAGATTCCTGGTGTTAGATTGGGAGCTGTTCGCATAGTGAGGTGCATACATGGATGAGAGCCATGAACACTCAATACAAGCCCCCAGAGACGGATCCGTGCCCTAGAAATAAGATGTCTGATGTCCTAATGTACGCCTGTGGGGGGGGGGGGGGGGGTAGCGAGGGTAAGAAAAGAGAAGATGGCTGGATGACATCTGGGACTGGACCGGAACATCTTTTGCACTCTTTTTTCACTAAGGGCAGAGTTTCTTTCAGGCATCATTTCGGAGGAGGGGGGGGGGGCTCTGCCCCCAGAAGAAAATGGAATTTATATACACAACATACTTTTACCAATGTCCACCCTTCCCCTGAAATTTAAGTCCCCACCCCTGAAAATTTCAAGTACGCCCCCCAAAAAAAATCAATTATTTATATTTAATTATATTACAGTTTCGATGAATAATAACAATATTTGTGATCATGTGTGTATAATTAGATGTACTAGTCACAGCTTTACTTATTTCCAAGTGTTGTTCACTTTGATGGATGCTAGATTGAAAGAAAACTAGACTTTTGAACATAATTTCTGCATTTTAGACCATGGTATGGCTAACCCAATTGATCATTATCAGTATTTTTAGCTGTCCTAAACAATTAAATAATTGGTCTAACAATACAAAATCAGTACACAGCTTAATTTTCGCGTGATTAGCCATATTTCGTGAAAAATGATTTTATTTTTCAATAAATGTACATGGGGCCGTTCGTTGCTAGCGTCCCATTTATGGGACGTTTTTTAAAAAATCGATATTTAAAAAAGTATTGATTTAAAAAAAAATCCATAGTCATTCCTTCATTCAGTGCCCAAAAGCTAAACCATATCAAAAAATTATAAAAAATTTGAGACCTTGGGATAATATGGGTTAAAAGGAGCTTTTGAGCACCCATATTTGCCTATTTGAAAAAGGGAAATAATTTATGGAAGTGGTTTGAACGTTTGCCTATCTTTCACACTACAATTTATGTGGTAATTTTTTACGCAACAGCATGTCTTAGCTACTATATAACATCACTACTGTATTAGATCTGTATTCTGTTTGTTATTTACAAAACCACTATCAAGGTGCCAGTGACGAAACTAATTTATATATATATATATATATATATATATATATATATATATATATATATATATATATATATATATATATATATATATATATATATATATATATAACACGCTATCATTCGTGTATTTATTTGAGAGGTTTGACTTGTTTTCTAGAACAGTGGTTATTAAACGTAAACAATGTCGGCACTTTATTTCTTGGATATTAGTTGTTGGAGCGCTAGTTTCTCAAAACTACCACCGATTCGAGCCAGCGTTGTTGTTGGAGCGCTAGTTTGTCTACACTACCACCGACACGAGCCAGCTTAGTTGTTGAGGCGCTATCTATTCGCTTCTTGTAAGGCTAACAGCGGGAGGGTAGGTCTGAAAAGGAACTTAAAAGGGACAACAAAGCACCGATGTGGTTTTATCCATCAGTACCAAATTTGGGATGGTCTCAAAATGCCGTCTTAATATCTAGCGGCCTCTCGCGCAATTGATGTTTTTTCAAAAGAATTTTGCCGACAACAGCGTGTGTTTGTATGAAAAAGAATAAACAAGAGCGTGGGATGGTGTCTATAGAATAAAGATACTCCAACCACAGCTACGGTATTCTTTTTTTCAAAACAACCATCAGGTCAAAAATGCAATAAAATTAATTTTAACTATACATTTTTTTTAATGGGCGGCTGTGGGCCCCCTAAACGGCGTGGGCCCCCCCCCCCCCCCGCATTGCGGGGTCTGGCGGCACTGTAGTTCCGCCCCTGTGTGGAAGTTGTGGGTCAAACAAACATAAGACTACCCACTGTCACTTAACTAATCAAGACATACTACAACAAGATACAGCGGCAACAGCTAGTACGAGCATTCTAAAATTAAAGTAGCCCATTAATATAATAGTTTTAAATAAAAACAAATTGTTGCGTGTATTAATTTATTCCATAATTTTTACAACGTCAGTTGCGATTTATTTATATGAAGTATTATGCTGAGTTTTTCAGAGTTATCATTTTTTTTTCATCCAACGTAATGAATGTTTGACTTAACAACCACTTTCATCCACCAAATGAATATTTTTTTTTCCGCCTTCAACTTGTTCCATACAATATAAGCTCGTCCACTTTATATATGGGATAATCTTTCGATAACCATTAAGGTTAATGTTAGGTATAAAAAAATACATATCATATAGTATATATAACAGTTAATGTTATCATTAGTTTCATCATAGCGGCAAAAGCTAGCAAGAACATTTTAAAAATTAAAGTAATATATTAACCCATATTCTGCTAGCGTCCCACTTATGGGACGCTTGTAAAAAAAATTGCTAAAATTTATTAAAAACTAATTAAAACACAAATTATGTTTCATTGTATTTGAAAATGGTTAGACTATTGAATTTGTGTGTGTTTTGTGAAAAAAAATAATTTAGAAAAATGTTATAGTGCCGGATTTGCAGGACTTGTCAAAATGGCGGAAAAAAGAAAACATGCGCACAGGAAAATGCATATCTTCTAAAATATTAACATTTTAAGTGCAAAATACATTTGAAACTTGTAGCAGTACCATATTTCTATCTGATAAAAATTTAAGAATAACAATTTTTTTTTACTACTTCGTTATATCAAGTGTACAACAAGCGTCCCATAAGTGGGACGCTAGCAACGAAAGGCCCCATGTAGATTGTTACACAAACGTCACATTTATTGGACACTAGCGAGAAACACAGATGCAAATGTTTATGTTAAATGGATATTTATTGTGAAACAATGGTTAACTTTGTTAACTGCTGACTTTGGGGTGTTAAGTAGTATTTATAGATATTTAATTATGACCTTGACCTATATTTATGCAGATTGTTACACAAACGTCACATTTATTGGACACTAGCGAGAAACACAGATGCAAATATTTATGTTAAATGGTTATTTATGGTGAAACAATTGTTGACTTTGTAAACTGTTGACTTTGGGGTGTTAAGTAATATTTATAGATATTTAATTATGACATTGACCTATATTTTCTTATATATTATTGTATTAAAAAATTGCAAATATTGAAAAACTTACATTTTATTTTTAAGTTTTCAGAATTACACTTACTGAAGTATTTAATACCATTGAATACAAACTAATTTAGTATTGCTGTAAATTTACTAACGCTTGATATTAAAATTATAACAAACCAGAATAATAACAATGGCCACTATTTAGGTGAAATGATTCAGTCATGGGGGCTGGTTAACTCTCTTCATATAAGAGAGCTTAAGCTACATATAGCAGATATGTGAATTAGCTGTGTACAGTTGTCATGCCCCAATAATATTACCCTGCAAAGGTTCCCGATACCAGTTTTACTTTGTTAACTGTTTAAGGAGATTTCTGGTGTTAGATTGGGAGCTGTTCGCATAGTGAGGTGCATACATGGATGAGAGCCATGAACACTCAATACAAGCCCCCAGAGACGGATCCGTGCCCTAGAAATAAGATGTCTGATGTTCTAATGTACGCCTGTGAGGGGGGTGGGGTGAATAGCGAGGGTAACAAAAGAAAAGATGGCTGGATGACATCTGGGACTGGACCGGATCATCTTTTGCAAATTCACAGAGGGCAGAGTTTCTTTCAGGCATCATTTCGGGGGAGGGGGGGGGGGGCTCTGCCCCCAGAACAAAATGGAATTTATATACAAAGCATACTTTTACCGATGTCCACCCTTCCCCTGAAATTTAAGTCCCCACCTCTGAAAATTTCAAGTACGCCCCCCTATAAAATCAATTATTTATATTTAATTATATTACATTTTCGATGAATAATAACAATATTTGTGATCATGTGTGTATAATTAGATGTACTAGTCACAGCTTTACTTATTTCCAAGTGTTGTTCACTTTGATTGATGCTAGATTGAAAGAAAACTAGACTTTTGAACATAATTTCTGCATTTTCGACCATGGTATGGCTAACCCAATTGATCATTATCAGTATTTTTAGCTGTCCTAAACAATGTAATCGTTGTTCTAACAATACAACATCAGTATACAGCTTTATTTTCGCGTGATTAGCCATATTTTGTGATAAATGATTTTATTTTTCAATAAATGTACATGGGGCCGTTCGTTGCTAGCGTCCCATTTATGGGACGTTTTTTAAAAAATCGATATTTAAAAAAGTATTGATTTTTAAAAAAAAATCCATAGTCATTCCTTCATTCAGTGCCCAAAAGCTAAACCATATCCAAAAATTATAAAAATTTGAGACCTTGGGATAATTTAATAGAAGAAACACGTATCTAGCTTCACTATCCAAGCGTATATTTTTATATGCTAAAGTGAAGTTGTAGAAGCAATGTGGTGTACGCTTTAAAATAATTTTCCACAAAACTTTGTTCGTTTGATTTGTCGGCGTGATTTAATTAGTTTATATGTCAACTATGGGAACTTCACGATCGTAGTGTTTATATTCATCGCATTTCTTGTACAAATAAGGAGCATCAGTTATAGCATAATTTGTTTATTGTTGTTTTATATCAGCTGAGTTTAAATGTCACAATTAAAAATGAAAATGTACAATGTAATTTTAATTTATAGTTCAATTTAGGCTCAAGAAATTGTTTGCTATTTCTATTGAACATATACCCTATTTTTCTAGTTATTGCTCAATTATTCTTCTTTGTATTATGTTTTTAAATCCCGTACTAACTAGGGTCTTTATAACTACTTTGGACAAAACTAGTATATGATAGTAAACAATGTTTGTGTACAATATCTGATGGAAAGTGAACACATTTTTTAAATACTACTTTTCTTTTGTACTAAACCCCAAAATTTTAAACATGTTACCCTCAGTGATTTCAATTGTTTAATATCTACTTTCCCCTCTAGTTTATTTTCTTTGAAAACACGGAGTCGTATGGTTGTTTTTTTTTTATATTGTAGACTTTTACATTCAGTGGTACCTCAACATAAGAGTGCCCAAATATAACAGAGTGTTGGGGATACGAGCTGTTGAGCAAGCTAAAATGTGCTTTGTCTTACAAGCAAAATTTGAGATACGAGTAGCCCGATTAGCGAGTGCAGATGTTCGTGGAAAAGAAACTGCGCGAAAAAGTTGCAACTAATTTGTGTAAAGGAGCTTTTTGATAATACTTACCTAACTCAAATTATTTTACTTTATTATTAAATAAATGCAACTTTTGTTTTATATACCAATAAATATAAGCGTAAGACTCTAATACAAATTTTAAAAGCGTACTCATTTGTAAACACAAGATAAGACCGTCCACTTTTTGCATTCTTTGATTATCGGCGTATTTATATGTAAGCTAATTATATTATTTGGTACGAAGCGTAAATGATAGCATTTGTGTTCCTAGTTATTTTTAGACATGGGCCTATCAACTTCCAACCTTTAAAAAAATAATTTAGCTACAACCCGTTGGTGGATTTTTATTCAGCCAAAACTAATTATTAGAGATTACATTTGCATTTAGTTTTGTAGAGAAAAATTATATTATATCTGTAAATGAAAACGCAAAATCATTTACAAAAGATTGGTTCAACTACTTATAAACAAGTATTTAGTGTAAAGCTCTGGTATTTTAGTTTTAATTATTTAAAACTTTAAATGTATTCCATCACGAGACAAAAATATATATATGCTTTTGTGCAAGTTTAGATTTAATATTTTTACGTTTATACTTTAATACAAATGTGTATTACGTCTTGACGACAACCTTTTGTTGACTTTAATAACTGTTGTATTGTAAGAGTTGTGTCCCCTAACATAAAGAAGATAACTAGGTAACTCGGTGCATTTCTCTAGCACAGTGTTGTTTATATTCCTCTACTAGATTTCGTTATATGCGCAAAATTTCCATGACGAACTGGCACGTACACAAATTTAATATGTTTTAGTAATAGAATATGTATTTATACTTAACCATAGTAAATTTTCGCGGGTTTTCAGTTTGCTTTTAAAGACTTTCAACAAGTGTGATGTGTATCGATTGAATCATAATTATTTTTTCCCTTTTCATATGGTCGTCCATATTGATCCATAAATATATTATAAATAAACGAAACAGTGCTTATTCATACATACATTAAATATATATGTATGCAGAGTTTCTTACTCTTACTTGCTTACAATAACAATTAAGATATTTTTTTTCTAGATAATAATTATATATGTCGATTACTTTCTTAAACTAGTAATATAATTTGTTTAGTGTTTATAATATGTTGTTCATTAAAATAATGTTACTAAATCTATTTCCCTTGACAAATGGGAGATAATAATGATTCTAAGGTTCAGTGCATTGCTAATCAAAACATTCTATCAGATGTCTATTTTTGATTCGATCAACTTCTCACCTCAAAAGGTGGTGAATATTTATATTTTTTTTTCGCTGTAGAAAATGGTACGTAACATTCATATATGTTAGACATGTATATGTTTATTAAAAACATGTTATCATAATGGTTTTCATTAATTAACTACAAATCATTATGCCATCTGTTTTTCGTATTGTTTTCATTTGAAAGTATTCGTTTTATTTTTATTTTTATTTTTGCCGCATCCACTCGTTATCATTTTTGTCGTTACAACAACAGCTAAGGTCTGGGTTAAATGTAACATTGTATCTATCTCTTCTAATTGATACAGCTAATAACGAACGTTTCAGTCTTACACTTAAACTTGGTAATATGAACAGAAAGTGATATTCCAACGCCAACCACATTATCATCCATTAGCATAGGGGTTGGCAACCTGCGGCTCATCAGCCGCATGCGGCTCTTTTGATATCAAGATGCGGCTCTCCAGCTCCTTGCACACATTTTAATAGCTGTATTATTTCATTTTCCAAAATCATAACAAAAATTACACTGTAAAGAAACACAAGTTAAACAGAAGAAAAAACTCATCAGAGAACATTGAGAAGATGTGGCCAGCCCCGTGGCGACTGTTCCATTACTGCCACTGCCGAGGTGTCGACTTTTTCGAATATCGTTAAACGTGGAATGTTATTATTTTCAGAATGCATTTCCCTATATGTCCGTAATCATTAATTTAAAGTGAGTGACGAAGTTTTTTGTTTTTTTTGTTTTTAGCTTCCTACTGTTTAGCCGGGTACTGGACGGTGGGGTACGAGTTTACCATGCGTTCAGTGGGGTGGAAGATAAGCCTGGTGAGAACCAAAGGACAGAAGCGACCGATACACGATATATCAAACCAATATATACGACAGTTAGTCGGAGTTTGCCGTGTTGAGGCCAGTCTGGCTAATGGGAGACACCTCCTGAGCCGGTGATTTCCGTAAACAAAGAAAATAAAAAGTTAACAGCTTCTAAGTTGGATTGGGATAGTACTATATTTTATTTTTTATTTTTTACTTACTAATGACATTATTCTGGCAAAACAAGCGCATGTTATTGTATGAATATATGAAGGGCTCAGTGGAAAAAGTACTTAAGTTACATTTTTTCAAAAATGAGTTAAGACCGGTATATTATTTGACTACCTCCCCTTAACCATCCCTGTAAATTTGGGCCATGGAAAAAGTACCGAAGTAGCTTAATTTGAATACTCTGCATCAGCTGTTTTGTTATTTCAATAACAATTTTAAAACTTTGCACTCATTTTTCTAAAAAACTCTCAAAATACACTTAAGTACTTTTTCCACTGAGCCCTTCATATATTATTTCATATTTTAAGCTGTTCATTTTAAATTATAAATCAAATTTATGTACCTAATCCAAATCAAATAATAAAATATTAAAATAATAGTGGCTCTTTAAAAACTGAAAAAAAAATGAAAATTGTAACTGTGGCTCCGTCTCAAAAGATTGCCCACCGCTGCATTAGCACAATATTATATAGAGAGATTCGTCAAAAAAAAAATATCGTGAACATCACATGTACAATAATAATAATTATAGTTCAAGCTCAAAGTATGTAAGAAAATATATAACATTTTTGAATGGTTCTTACGATTTTAAATACAAAAGCAATTTAGTTTCATTTTCAAACCAAACTTATCACTTAAATGATATAAACGAATGTAAAAGTTGTTATTAAAAACGTAATATAATAATGTAATAGATGTTTACTTTTTTTGTACTGTTTGGGTACACGTTAAACAACAAAAGAATGTGTTAGTTGTTTCCCTTATAACATGCAAATTAAGTTCAGTCCCCTGCATTTATCACATTCAAAAAATATAATTCTAATATAAGTCTTTCTCTCAATTGGTGAGCGTAGCACAGAGATATGAGTCTAGTCAATTTTATGTTATTTAATAACTGTGTTGAGTGTAGAGAATAATTACGGCAAACAATTGCAACGGTATTATTCATTTTTGTTTTGTTTTATTTTCCTATAAGTATAATATCGAGTAGTAGAGAGTTAATGTTGTATTGTTTGTTATATTGTCCGTCATTCTTCTCTTATTTTAAGTTGGATTTAAAATAGTTTTGGATGGATTTAAATTTACACATTATGTCACATTTTTGTCACTATTATAAAATGTACATTTCCCGTTTCTTTTCTTTGTTGCTTTCACTCTTCGTGACATTTTTCTCTCGTTACAAAATCAGCTATGTTCTGGGTTAGATGTAAAATGTTCTCCATCTGTTCTGGTTGTTGCTGATATATTTTTACAGACAATAACGAACTTTTTAGACGTACATTTTAATTGATTGATTTATAGTCAACACCTGAAGCATAAACAACCTATAGAGTGACATCTGCTAACTTTTTATCACTAGAAAACGAAATAACAATATCTAGTCATTTCTTTTAGACTTTCTTGATCTCATGTCAAACCTCCAGCATTAAATCTACTATCTGTTCCTCCTCAGTTGTATAATCCAATACTGTCGACTGGTACTCTAGAAGGACAATCAAAGCATACATCAACTCGTAGTAATTTTTCTCAATATCATTCATTAGGTAAACTCTGTGATAAAACTGTGGAGGTTCCATCAACTACCCTACCCACTATGTAATATGAAAACTATGTCTGTTACCTTAGCTATTTTCACGATTATAGTGTTTACAGTCATTGCGTTTTTTATACGGATAAATTGCACCAGTTACTGCATATTTTTAAGGTTTTTTTTTAGTTGAGTGTAATATCGCAGTTAAAAATATAAAAAAAATGTGTATTTATAGAATGACTTCATACACAATCAATTAAATAAGCTTAAACCAATTTAATTCCATTAAATTTTTGGTTATTCATACAAATCACAAACCATATGTTTCTAATTAACGCTCAGCGTTGGAATGGAAACACTTTTCAAAAAGTCTTCTTTATTTTATACCTAGGGTATTAATAAATTACTTTCGGACAAAATCTGTTGTATGATCGAAAACAGTGTGTATGTGCAATGTCCGCTGTAAAGTGAACACATTTTTATGATACCATTTTTCTTTATTCTAAACCAAAAAGTTAACATATTACCTTCCATGATTTCAGTTGTTTATGTATCTACATCTCAACCTTCTAAAATATTATTGAGTCATTTGGGTTTTTTATTAATAGGTAGATTTTGTTTACTTGTAGTGGTACCTTAACATACGAGTGCCCCAATATAAGAGAGTGTTGGGGTAAGAGCTGTTGAGCAAGCTTACATATGCTTTGTTATACAAGCACAATTTTAGATACGAGTAGGCCTAACCGGATTAGAGAGATTAACAGTTCGTATAAAAGAAACATCGCGAAACAGTATTATTTAAAATTATTTTACAATATTATTATATAAATGCAACTTTGTTGGTATAGCAATAAATAAAAACGCAAGACTCTAATACACATTTATAAAGCGTTTTCATTTGCAAACATATGATAAGAACGTCCTTTTTTAGCATTCTTTTTCGACCTATGTATATGTAATTATAGTATATCATAAGCATTTGTGTACCTAGTTATATTTAGACATGTGCCTATCAACTTCCAATCTTTTAAAAAATATAATACAGGTACAACCCGTTCGTAGATCATTTTTTTAGAAAAACCTAAATATTATTGATTTGTGTTGTTGCATGGTGCATTTAGTTATGTTAAGAGCAATGATTATTTTAATTTTATTAATGTAAAAGTCATAATAGAAATAAAATATTAGTACAACTACTTATAAGCAAACTTTTTGTATACATCGCTGGCATTTTATTTATGATTATTTAAAATAAAAAATATATTTTATCACATGAAAAAACACATACATTCCAATAAGCATACTAAAATTTAACATGTATACGTTTTACTTCTATAAAAATGTGTGTTACCTCATCGCGACCTTCATTTGTTAACTTAAATAATAGAATTTGTTCCCCTAGCATAGGGGGTATAACTATGTGAATTTCTTTTCGAACACATTCAATATGTTGAAGGAAGTAGAATATTTATTTATAGACAATCGTGTTGAATATTCGCGTATTTATATTTCACCAATTGTGTGGTGTATCGATTATTATTTTATTTTTTATTTTTTTATGTGTGGTCGTCCATATTGATCCATACATATGTTATAGATAAACGAAACAGTACATAAGAATATATACATTAAACATATGTTTCTAATATGTGTCCTATCTATGTTAGATCTAAACATAAGTTTGGACGTTTCACGTAAAAAGATTAACATCTTTAAAGTGCCGATGTATTTGTCTTGGTTTACATTATGTTTAAAATCTATCTCACAGTCGTGATAGTACTGTGTTTTATTTGTATTTTTGTTTTACGATTAAATCCAACTAATTTGATGAATATGGTTCACATTTAGCAATACGGATTTTATTTCGCTTCAGTTCTATAAAGCGATGTATAGCACTTGAGCTGCGGGTGTTGTTAAACAACTTAAACAAAACCTGCATCTGTTTTTAACACTTGTTTGGCTTTCTTATTTCAACCTGAGGCGGAACTAGACAAAAGCCAATACTTCTTTTTTTTCTTGTATTCGTCTTTTCACCATTCGTCAAGGTTCTCACGTGGAACGATAGAACATATATTTGATTTGATACAGGCGTGGATACATGTTTTTAGCAGATTACAGCAAATCTATCAAACTTTTTTTTTAATGTGTATATTCTATACATTCGCATTTGAGATACGAGTAACCGGATTCGCGAGTGGAACAGTTCGTATTAAAGAAACACCGGGAAACAGTATTCTTAAAATTATTTTACTAATATATTATTTAAATGCAACTTTGTATATCAATAAATAAAAGCGTAAGAATCTAACAAAAATCTAGACAGCGTTTTCATTTGCAAACACATGATAAGACCGTCCACTTTTACCATTCTTTGAGTACCGAACGTCAATGTTAGCATTTGCGTACCTAGTTATTTTTAGACATGTGCCTATACACTTTCAAGCTTTTGAAAAAACAATACAGCTACAACCCGTTCGTTGATGTTTTTTTTTTTTTTTTGCAAAAAAAATAAATATTATTGATTACAGTTGCATTTATTCATGTAAAGAACATTTTTCCCCGCCTCAGACATGTAATTTACAGCGTCAGTTTGCCTTGCACGTTCGCTTAAGTATTACAGTTTTTATCATCGGCTTGTGAGGACTGATACAGATTTACAATAGTAATATTTATTTCTTACTTGTAGACTACTTTCATGCATTTAAGATGGTTTACTTATACATAGATCTAGATCTAATACACACCGAAAAAAAATAATAATAAAATAAAAAAAAACCCTGAAAATGCAAATGTGTAATTAAATGATGATTCAATGGATTTTTTTTCCTCGGCGTGGTGGGTGAGGGGGGGACGGGGTGGAGTTTGGGTATTTAAGTAGAGCTGAAATAAATGTGTGATTACAGAGAATTAAAATGATACGAATTTTAAACAATCGGAAAAGTTATGTTATTACAACGAGACACATCAAATCAAACATTCTTCCCTTTCAAGCATCTATATCTATACAGTCCTTAAACAGTTTTTTTTAATTCAATTATTTTAAACATTTAAATCAGTAATAATAATTTGTTTGATAGTTTTACACAATATCAAAGACATGAACTTCAATTGCCTATATAATAATCAAATGGAGAAAATAAATTTGCACTTAAGAATATTTCAGACCGTCGTGCGAGGATCAGAACAATTATCGAAGATCAGTCACAAGGTATATAACAAGATATAAAACATCTTTAAATGGTTTTCACAATTGTAAATACAAAAGCATTTTTTTTATATTTTGATAACAAAACAAATCTATCAAATGCTATATACGAACAGTTTAGTTAGTATACGAACAGGAATATAATAGTTTGATAGATGTATACTACTTTTGTACTACTAATGCAAAGGTTAATCAACAAAAGAATGTGTAAGTTGTTTCCCTTATAGATATATATTTATTACATCGCATCTACAGCATTCTCATTTCCGTCTTAACTTAATCAGTGAGATTAGCACAGAGACATGACAATGTGACTTATCAATTTTATTTTATGTAATTATTGTGTATAGAATAATTACGGCAATCAATTGCAACAACATTATTCGTTTGTATTGTTTTATTATCCTATTCATATAATAAGGAATATTTTAGGCCCTAAATTTTAGGGGTAATGTTGTATCGTTTGTTTTTCTGTCAGCCATTATTCACTTATTTAATTTGGGATTTAAAATCTTTTTGGGGGGATTTACTTTCCTATACATCGTTCTATAGACAAACAGGACACCTTTTGTATAGAAATGTATCAGATGATTGTCAGGACTGTAGGGTGTACTCATGTCTGTGCTGCTCGACCTATGTGTAGTTTAATCTTGGTTTACATTGACCCTGGTGTAGAAATATATTTTTGGGAATATTAACATTGATATTATAAACAGATATTCAAACAATAGAAAAGCAGTAATATACTGTAAAAATATAATTTATGCTAATTTACAAATATTTGATTATTTATCAAGTTAATATTTTCTAACTTGAATACGAGACAAATAATGAAAGTATAAAGCTTAAACAGCACCCGTACGGTTTAGAACTTCCCATGTGTATTAACCAGAGAACAACGAATCACCTGTAATATTTTACACTAAAAATAGTATAGAGTGGTATTGAAAGATTGGGTAGATCTATTTAAAGATGTTCTCTCTAGTCTACATATTCTAGATTATCTACTTTTGTCTTTAGTTGTTACAACAGAGTAATGTTTATTTCAGGCATCTCCAAAGGGTGTGGGGTTAGGGAATTGAAGGGGCGTCAACCATCACCCCCACCCTCCTAAAAATGATATAGAATGTATACATAAAGTTTATAGTTTTAACACATTCCGCTCCCCCCCCCTTCTCTTTATCCATCCCCCCATCGGAGATAAAAAAAGGAAATTGTTATGCACAGTTTGACATAGACACAATATTTTCATTTTGCCTTAAGTAAACTTAGGCCCAAGGAAATATGTGATATTGCTAAAAATCATCGACCACATGTTCTCAATTAAAGTTGTTTATGGCATTTTTTTTAAATTTGCATTTAGTTCGTTAAAAAAAATATTTTTACAATCATCATTTGATAATTTTTGTTTATTGTTTTCTTTGTCTTACACTTTTCATAATTTCCGTCGTTACAAAAACAGCATTGGTCTGGGTTAGATATAACATTTTCTCCATCTCTTTTGATTGTTGCTGATACTTTTTACTGCCAAATAAAAAACTGTTACGTTCCTAAGATGTATTTAAATCCATAACAGATACTATACTTTAATCTTAGCCATAAGGCCGAGAAGCGATTTTTTCTCCATGGGCGTGGTGGGCTGAGGGCAGTGGCGGAACTAGAAAAAAAGGGCCACCCCGCAAAAAATATTTTTAGCCCCCCCCCTATATATATATACATATATATATATATATATATATATATATATATATATATATATATATATATATATATATATATATATATATACACACACACACACACAAAACACGAACATAAGATACTCATTGCTGACTTGTTCGGGTTTAAATAAAAACATTTTAAAGTATTTATACAAATTACAACATCATGTCATGGGTGTAAGTGCATTAGTTTGCTTTGCGAGAATCAGTTTTATTTAATCTTTGTTATAAGACATTTTATCTTCTAGTCGGTCAGAAGAATATAAACCATGAAAGCTTTGTATAAGTAATGGTGTCTCGTGTTATGTTTATTTTAATGTTTTTTTTTATTTATATTATTAATTTTTTAAATACATTTCCTTTTTATACAATGTTATTCTTTAGTAAGTACTTTATAAAAAATAATTAAGAGAAATTATTGCTTTTAAATTTGTTTAGTACAAATATATTAAAAAGAGCTTGTGAGCACCCCTATTTGACTCTTTAAAAAAGGGAAATAAGTCATGAAGTGGTTTGAACGTTTGCTTATCTTTGATAAGTTTGATTTTAAGAGAAAGAGGACTCGGCTTTTACAGTGGTTTAAAAACAAAGGGAAAAAGAGTATGCAAGATCGTGGGGTTAAGTCTATAGAATAAAGATAATCCAACCGCAGCTACGGTAATCTTTTTTACAAAACAACCATCAAGTAAAAAATGCAAAAAAAAAAAAATTAACTATAAAAAAATATTATGGTCGGCTGTGGGCCCCTGAATGGCGTGGGCCCCCCCGCATTGCGGGGTCTGGCGGCACTGTAGTTCCGCCCCTGGCTGAGGGGTATTTTGGCATTAAAGTAGAGCTGAAGTAAATTTGGGATTACAGAAAATGAAAACGATAGTCTTTTTTTCCCGCCTCAGACATGTCATTTACAGCTTCAGTTTGCCTTGCATGTTCGCTTTAGTATTACAGTTTTCTTCATCGGCTTGTGATGACTGATACATATTTACAATAGTAATATTTCTTTCTTACTTGTAGCCTGCTTTCATTCATGTAAGATGGTTTACTTATACATAGATCTAATACAAAGCGTCTAAAAAAAAAAAAAAAAAAAAACCTGAAACTGAAAATGCAAATGTGTAATTAAATGATGATTCAATGGATTTTTTTTTTCTCGGCATGGCTGGCTGAGGGGACGGGTGGACAGGGGGGGGGAGGAGAGGGTGGAATTTGGGTTTTTAAGTAGAGCTGACATAAATTTGGGAATACAGAGAATTAAAATCATACAAATTTTAAGCAATCGCAAAAGTTATGTTATTACAATGAGACACATCAAAGCAAACATTCTTCCCTTGCAAACATCTATATCTATACAGTCATCAAACAGTTTGTTTTAAACAGTTAAATCAGTAATAATAATAATGTATTTGATGGATTTTACACAGCATCAAAGACATGAGCATCAAATGCATATATAATAATCAAATGGAGAAAATAAAATAAGGTGTGCAAACTAGGTTTCTCTTAACTGCTTAGTTTACTCTGCTCCGTCCTTAGCTGCGGAGTCAAAAGTTCACACTGTAGCCACCCATGGACACAAAAGGAATGACCGTGGGGGAAATGTCTATGTAATACACATACTGATCTATCATTCCAAAATTAAAACGATAGTCAAAATCTAATTTTTTTTCAATTTTAAAACTTTTATTTTCTAATTTAAAACAAATACAGTAACATTCCACGCCGTTTGGGTGGATATTTACAAGATAGTTACATTGTTGTACAGAGTTTAGTAAATAAATAGCGAAATATATAAATGAATACAAAAGATACATTGAATTTAAAGCTTGTTGGTTTAAACATTGAAAAGAAGCTGGTTTGTAACATGTTTGCCAACAAAAGCGGTGGAAGAGTATCTAATATAACAGGGGTCGGCAACCTTTTGAAGCGGAAGAGCCAAAAGTTACAATTTTCAAAATTTCCCTGGTTTTAAAGAGCCACTAAAATTGTTTTTATTTCAAATATTTTATTTTTTTATTAAGATTATTAGTATTTGTTCAAGGAGCTGGAGAGCCGCATCTTGATATCAAAAGAGCCGCATGCGGCTCGCGAGCCGCAGGTTGCCGACCCCTGATATATATAATTCTCTTCTAGGAGCCGTTAGAAAACAAGCTGCAAGCGCGCGCCTTGCAGTCCCCTCTTTTCCTCTCTATCGCTACCCCCCCCCCCACCACCCCCCTCAATTGGTCAGGTGAGTTGTAGTTCACGCTAAATGTTTAGGGGCAGATAATTCAGTTTGAAACTATTTTAAACTTAGAGGAGGTAACTAAGAGGAGGCTGCTTTCACGGGGGGGGGGGGGGGGGGGGGGAAGTGAGTTTAGTGTTTTAAAAGCAAATATTTTCAGTGGCAGCATTGGTACTGTCGAATTCACAAATTATGAATTACTGAAAAGTAGAAAAAACAACTAAATAGCGGCTTATGATACACCGCGGGTCGGCTCGTATAATTATAATATACGTTTTCTCTTAATTTGTGAGAGCAGCACAGAGATACGAGACTGAACAATTTAATTTTATTTAATAAGAGTGTAGAGTGTATATGGAATAATTACGTCATATAATAGCAATATTATTATTCATATGTGCTTTGTTTTATTTTCCTATTCATTTATTATGGAGTAGTTTAGACGTCATGTTCTATCGTTTGTTTTGTTGTCCGCTATTCTTCGCTTATTTAATGTTTGATTTAAAATGTTTTTGGGTGGATTTACATTTGTTCATTTATTTTGCAATTTTGATCACTATTATCATTTAATTTTTATTTTCTTTTTTTTTTGTTTCCTCCACTTTTTATGATTTTTTGACGTTACAAAAACAGCTATGGTGTGGTTAAGATATGACATTTTCTTCATCTCTTCTGATTGTTGCTGATATATTTTTACAGCTAAATAAAGAACTGGTTACTTGTAAACTTGCAAGTATTGATGTATAGGTAGCTCCTGAAGCAAAGTTTAACACCGACTTGAACATACCAACCTTTCACCATCCCGCTAAATCGCTCACACAGCAATCTGTTTCGTCAACCCCCCCCCCCCCAGCCATCCATACTATAAATAGTAACACCTCAGCAGTCACACAGCACATAATTTGACGCTTGGCTTGCCTTAAACACACACAGACACCCTCTCCACACCTCGTCAGACACCTCTACTCCCTCTCCCCCTCTGTCCACTTCACCCTCAAACATGATAACCCCACATCCCCTATAACTATTCCAACAACCCCATCACCCACCCCAACATCAATGTCTAATATCTGTATATTTCAACTGGTCAATACATTTTGTTTCCCTACATAGATGATGCTTCACTTTCCCATTGACCCTGCCCAACGCCGTCTCCCCCTTCTTTGAACAATTTCCTTTAACCTCCCCACCGGACTCCTGACAACTTTCGTTTGACCTTCACCCCTTTCACTGTCATCCCTTTCTTTTATTTATAATCACATACATGCCATCTTGTAAATATTCATTTTGTACATTTGCAAAACAAGTCGCTTTCATTTGATGTTCGAAATTATGTAAAGAATTTGATGTTGACGTAGGGTAACCCGGGGTAATTCCATTCACTACTTTTCTAAAAAAAATTGTAAAAAATCTAAAATTAACACTACCGCAATATAATATTGAGGGTATAACTAGACATGCATTACTTATATGATGGCAAACAAATATAGTGATAATTCACAAAATAAAATACAATTTTTAAATATGTCACTTGTATTGCAAAACTTGACAAGTGGGGCAATTCCACACACATTATGAAAATTTTAAAATTCATGTATTTAAAAATGTGTAAAACATTTTTCCCCTTGGAAACAATTTTGCATGGGGGCAACCAGTCTTCATCACTGGGTGAGGAGAAATCCTCAATTTCTTCCTCCTGAATTCTGTTCTCATCTGTCATAGGCCGACGTTTTTCGTTTATAATTGTGTAGGCCCACCTACCATTCTGAAATAAAAACAAAATTAAATGTTAGAAAGTCTAATTACTAATGTGTGTATGGGGATGTTTAGCTCTAAATATTGCATAAATTATAATAAATAATATAGGTACAGTAAAAATAATAATAAATAAAGACATAAAAGAAGTCTGTGGCAATTTTACTTAACTTTAATAGCAGAGTCTTTTTTAAAAATAAATAGTATTAGATCTAGTACTATTTAAGTATTTTTTAAGATTAAATCGTGAGTTGTGAATTACAGAATTAGCCACAACCAGTTTAAATGGTTTAAAATAATAGCTTAACCCTCTAAAGAGTATAAAAAGCAACATGGGACATTCCAAACTATAGTGTATGGAATTGCCCCACACCATGTGTGTGGAAATGCCCCACACCTACTATTGAAAAAAAAATATGCTTTCCTTTTCTAAATTAAAGGCTGAATCTAGCATCATTAACTGTTACTATTAACAAACATGATTAAGCTTTCATAAAATCAATAAATAATTGACAGCAATAAAAAATAAGACAAAATAAACTATTTTTAAAAAAGTGCAGGGGTTGTACTTACGTAAGGATGTTTGAAGATAGATGCAGATAAAATTAAAATTCTTCCTCTGATTGTAGATGAACGCTTCTCTAACAGTATCAGAAAGTACAAGAAATGACCTCTTAGAAAGAGGGAATAGTAACATTTAATTAATCTTAACTCCCATTAAAAATAGAGAGTATTCAGTATATAGTGTGTGGAATTACCCCGGCTAACCCTATTTGTTTTGAATTGCAAATAAAAGTATTAAAAAAATTGGAAAAAATATTTCCTATCAAAATTATTGGATGTTATTACACCTATGAATTATGAATGTAATTACGTAGACCTACACAAGTTTGTTGTAAATCTATTTGAGCAATTTAAATATTTTACACTTTCTTAGCAGCTATATAGGCCTCATCTTAGAAGTATTTAAAAAAAAATAAGTTATACTTACCTTTCTTTCTTAAAAATAATGCTAATTTCTATGTATATTTGATTATTGTCAAAATCTTTGTATCATGCTTTTTAAAAGCGCGTAATGATTAACTGTTCTGAAGTAAGTGGGGATATACCAATATAGCTAGAACATGTAAATACAAATCGTGCGGCAAGATGTGTATTTGTTTTTAAATGTGATATTCTTTTGTACTACATGAACGGCTTCTTTTTTACCCCGCCGACCGTTATGAACGGCTAACCGTTAAAGTTCAATGCGAACACAGATAATAACAAACCGTATTGATAATAGTCAGTGCTGACTTGTCTTTATAAAGTTGTACCCATTTTATTATGACTAATGTAGCACATAGTGTGTATGATGGACATGCACATTTTACAGCTAGAGAATAGGTCTGTAATGTTCTTATGTTTGGTATGATTGACATGTAGTTCTATTTTTTCTGTTGCTGGGTAGGGGAGGGAGGGGACGTGTTTTCTTCACGTGTATTGTTATTTCAGGGGTAGACGTGAATACTGTTATTGTTACGTGTCGGGTTAAGGCTTGGTAAGTCATTGTTTATGGTGAGTATGTGAGTTGTGTTCAGCCCCACGTTGTTGTGTTATTCCCCTTAGACCAAATGTTGGTATTCAGTTTACTAGGTGTGTGAACGAGAGTTGATGGGTTGATTTGGACAGAGGGCTAGGCGAATATATTACGGGTGTAGGCCCGCACTAATACTGTGGTCCAAACTTTGTGTAGTTTGTTTGTTTGTACTTCTTAAAGTCGACCTTAACAGCTGGTGGCCAGTAAAAACAAGAAGAACTTAGAAATAGACCGGCCGTACAAAAACATCAACCCCTGTAGCGATCGCAATTTACCGGGACTTGTCACAGTCGCTGGTATTGTTTAAGGGTAAATGTTTACCATATAAGGTGTTTATTGCCTGAGACTTGTCACAGTCGCTGGTATTGTTTAAGGGTAAATGTTTACTATATAAGGTGTTTATTTCCTGAGACTTGTCACAATCGCTGGTATTGTTTAAGGGTAAATGTATACCATATAAAGTGTTTATTGCCTGAGACTTTCATCGTCGTCACCAGATGGTTGTTATCGCCGTCACATCTGAATTTGTATCATCGCCACTACCGAACTGTTACTGTCGTCATCAGCAAACTTTTAACGACGTCCCTACTGAACTTTGACACCATAATATTTACTACCAATGACAGGGATTTGCTACAGGAATAGGGCTGGGAAAATTAGGGTAAGTTGTTTTTTTTTCTATTGGTCTTTAGCGGGTACTCACGACCGGTTTTTCTTTTGTCAAATACAGAAATCTGCATCTAACAGATTTCATTCCGTCTCCTCTCCCTCTCTCTCTCTCTCTCTCTCTCTCTCTCTCTATTGATATAAAAGGCATATGGAATGGCATCAACCTAGCTATAACGGTTCTCAAGTTATCGTGTTCACAGTCAGAGACACACACACATACACACACAAATACACACACATGCACACACACACAGGGAAATTCGGAAAACATGTTTTTTTCGACTCACGGGAATGTAAAACTTCAAGATTTGTTCACATGTCAATTTCGATTTTCAACAATTTGGGAATGTGTCGGTTACCAATTTTTTTTTTTTTTTTTTTTTTTTTTTTTTTAATAGTATCAAAATAAGAATAATTCAGACGAACTAAACGAGGAGTGTGAAAAGTGATCGAAGATCAGTCACAATGTATATAACAAGATATAAAACATCTTTCAATGGTTTTCATAATTGTAAATACAAAAATAATTTTGTTATATTTTGATATCTAAACAAATCTATTAAATGTTATACACGAAAAGTTTAATAAGTATACAAACATGAATATAATAATTTAATAGATGTATACTATTTTTGTACTACTAACGCAAAGGTTAATCAACAAAAGAATGTGTAAGTTGTTTCCCTTATAAATATACATTTAACACATCGCAACAACAGTATTCTCATTTACGTCTTAACTTAATCGGTGAGCTTAGCACAGAGACATGATAATGTGTCTAATAAATTTTAATTTATGTAATTATTTTGTAAAGAATAATTACGACAAACAATTGCAACAGCATTATTCGTTTGTAATGTTTTATTTTTCTATTCATTTAATAAGGAATATTTTATGCCCTTAACTTTAGGGGTAATGTTATATCGTTTGTTTTGCTTTTCAGCCATTATTCACTTATTTAATTTGGGATTTAAAATCTTTTTTGGGAGGATTTAAATTTTGTTTATATCGTTCTATAGACAAAAAGGACAACTTTTGTATAGAAATGTATCAGATGATTGTCAGGACTGTAGGGTGTACTCATGTCTGTGCTGCTCTACCTATGTGTAGTTTAATCTTGGTTTACATTGACCCTGGTGTAGAAATAGATTTTTGGGAATGTGAACATTGATAATATAAATATAAATTCAAACAATAGAAAAGCAGTAATATATTTTTAAAATTGAAATTATGCTAATTTACAAATATATGATTCATAAAATCAAGTTAACATATTTCATCTCATAATGAAAATATTAAGCTTAAAAATAACACTTGTATAGTTAAGAATTGTCTATATTTATTAAGCAGTGAACAATTATCACAAGTTCTCACAAGTGTACATATTTTTTTCTTGTAATAAGTTAATTTAACAGAGTAATGTTTAATTCAGGCATCACTTCCGGGGGGGAGGATTGAAGGCTCGTCTACCACCCCTCCCCCCCCCCCCCCTCCCACCCACCATAACACACCTTTTAAAAGAAAACGAATTTATATAAAAATATCTGCTATTTAAATTGTCCACTCCCCCCCCCATCCCCCTACGGAACATTTTGTTTACCCCCCCCCCCTTTTCTTTATAGTTTGACATCAGACACAGTAATTACAATTTTGTTTAAGTCAACTTAGTCCCACAAAATTATATGATGTTGGTACACATCATGTACCCCATGTTTCTAATTGTGTTGTTTAACAAAAACTTTTTTTCATTTGCATTTAGTACGGTAAAAAAAAATAAACATGTCTCATCATCATTTTTTGATAGTTCTCGTTTATTTTTTATTTATTTTTTTGGTTGCTTCCATTCTTCATGATTTTTTTTTTGTTAAAACAACAGCTATGGTCTGGGTTAGATGTAACATTTTCTCCATTTCTTCTGATTGGTGCTGATATATTTATACATCCAATAACGATCGTTTTAGTCTTACACTTGAACTTATTGATGCATAGTTAGCTCCTGAAGCTAAAGCTACCTTTACTAACTATTTTTAGAAGACAGATTAACAAGGTCTTGTCTTTTCTTTTGGACTTCCTTGTGGTGACTTCTGTTAACTTTCCTAACACTAGAAAACAAAATAGATTCCTCTTGTCTGTTTTTTTTTTAGACTTTATTGATGTATAGTCAGCTCCTGAAGCTAAAGCAATCTCTGCTAAATTTTAGAACACTACAAAACAGAATAGCAGGATCTGGTATTTTCTTGTATACTTCCTTGATCTCATGACTAACCTCCAGTATTAAATCTACTATCTGTTCCACTTCAGTTGTATGACCCAATACTGTAAACTGTACTCTCGAGAGACAATCAAAGCATACACTACTCGCAGTACTTTAACTGTCCAAAAAACACCTGAAGATACAAATGTGAAATTAAATGATGTTTCAATGGACTTTTTTTCATCCGCTTTTGGGCTTTAAAGTAAAGCTGGAATAAATTTGGGATTTAAAAAAAATAAAAAAAATATAAGCAGCCGGAATGTTATGTTTAGTACAATTCATAGGCACATCAAATCAAGTATTCTTCTCTATCAAACCTCTATATCTATGGCAGTCCGCCCATAGTTTTTTTTTTTAGTTTTTTTTTTTCAAATTTATGTATTTTAACAATTTAAAATAGTCATAATAATTTACTTGGTAATTTATATACAGTATTAAAGATATGAACATTTATTGAATACAGAGTAATTTAATGGAGAAACTTAAATGACATAAGAATTAGACTAAAATAGGGTGTGCAACTCATTTTCTTTTTACTGCTTAGTTTACCATGTTCCATCCTCAGCTGTGAAGTCAAACGTTGACATTGTAGCCACCCATGGCCAAAAACAAAAACGAAGTGTGAAAAGGGTCTCTGTAATACTCATAATAATCTAACATTCAAAATGTTCCATGACACACAATTGATCCCTTGCGATGAGCGTACGCTGCCCATGATTTACCCGCCAGCCGGTAGGGTGGGGGAAGGTGGTGGGGGGAGAGGGGAGAGGTGTGTATCATTTACTACCATTCAGATTGTGCCCTTTTAAAACCTGAGAAACATAAGACTTTTCTAACTTTAATACCTAACGAGGAATATCAAGTATCTGCTTGGCCGTAGTTGAGTTGTAGAATATTGTGCCGACTGATCATTTTTTTTTTAAATGTTAAAACATTGACTAAACTTTGTGGGAATAGTGACGTCCCTTGATGTGTTTACTTTTTGGTACAATAAAAATGGCGGACTCCATCATAGACTTTGTGGCCCATTCAAAAGTTTAACGCGTTCTAAATCTATTTTTCTGTCGGTCATAACTTTAACAATACGTCCGTTTGCTGTATTTATTACGTTCCAACACTTATAACAATTTTCAACTGTCTTTTTCATTTAGTTTTACAATAAATTTCTCTAGGTCTAAAGATCAGCTGTCGAAGGAAAGTTATTTATAGATCTAGATCTAGAATCTAGAACCTAAAAATCTAGGTCAAATCAAAGATTTATTAGCTATAAATACAATAAAAAAAACGAAACTTTAGCAAACCAGTCGTAGATCTAGAATATAGATAATTCTATCTAGATTTTGATAATAATGAGTTTCTATATACTAAACTATTTTAGACCTTTATTATTTTATATAAATCTTTGTTTGTATAGCTATGAAATATGCTAATTAGGAAATGCTGGATGCAGGGCCTATTTGCATAACTTAAGATTCATACGCGGCTTCTATACCGCTAAGTGTGCAAAATTATAGACGTAAACTCTAGATATAGCTCAGTCGTAGATCTAAAATATAGATAATTTTCTATCTAGATTTAGATAATAATGATTTTCTATATACTAAACTATTTTAGACCTTTATTATTTTATATAAATCTTTGTTTGGAATATGGTAATTTTGAAATGCTCGCTCCGGGCCTATAAGCGTAGCTAATGATTAGATCTAGATTCTAGGTCTAGCAAGAAAAACTAAACATAAGAAGACTTAAGCAAAAGAGTCGTAGAATCTAGACTAGATCTAGATAATTCTATCTAGATCTAGATAATTTCAGACCTTCTTTATTTTATATAAATCTTTGTTTGGCTAATTTAAGATAAAATTTAATTTGAAAGTTACTACTACTAGAGTTAGATCTAGATCTATGCGCGTAAGGAGACTCAAAGTATAGTATAAAACTTCACTTGAAATGTCACGAGTAAATAGCTAACTTGGTAGTGAGGTCGGCTCTCATGCGGATGGCACAGGGTCTAGACCAATTCGTCAATGATTTTTTTTTTTTTTTAATTTTTTTTTTTAGATGTGAATAATAAAGTTGCCTATCTGAACTTGGCAGGATACAGGGCTGGTGAAGTAGAGTTTGTCTGTTTTTTTGTCCTAAGCATATGAAAGGATAGTGTGGTCAGAGACATGCTCGGCTGGAATCGTTTTTTAAACGATAAAAACATGTTGTCTGAGACTTGGCGGGACACTGGGCAGGTGAAGTAGAGTTGAGTAGGTCACCTATGAAGTCAGTATATGAAGGGATAGTCCGAAATCGGTGTTTTCGGTGTTTTTAAAAGATAAAAAACAAATTTTTGAAAGTGGGGTCTGTTTTTTTGTGACGATAAGTGACACTGCAGTAGCGTAGCGAGGAGGAGGGGGGGGGGGGGCGGGAGGGGGAGGGGAGGCGGGGGGGGGGGGGGAAGGAGAGGTGGAGGGTGGGGCGGGGGGTACGACATATGTTGGGGCGCCAAAATGGTTTGGAAAAATAAATTGAAAGGTTGAGGGGGGTTCAAATGGAAAGTTTGAGTGGGGGGGGGGGGGGGGGTGCACATCAAAAGTTTGAGGGGGGGGGGGGTTGAAAATCGAAATCTTGGGGGGGGGGGTTAAAATAGAAAAGTTTGTCCCCGGGCGCCGGGAAGGGTCGCTATGCCTCTGAGTGACAGACGTGATGTTTTTTTGATGGATGACCCCCGAAACCCACAGTTATCCAACGGATGACGGATATTCTAGTTTCTACTATAATGCCGTGATCTCATGACTAACCCCCAGTCAGGGGCGGAACTACAGTGCCGCCAGACCCCGCAATGGGGGGTCGGGGTCACGCCATTTAGGGGCCCACAGCTGACCCTATTCAATTTTTTATTGTTAAAAAAAATAATTTTTGACTTTATGGTTGTTTTGTAAAAAAGATTACCGTAGCTGCGGTTGGATTATCTTTACTCTATAGAAACCACCCCACTTATCAAAGATAAACAAACGTTCAAGCCACTTCCATGACTTATTTCCCATTTTTAAATAGTCAAATAGGGGTGCCCATAAGCTCCTTGTAATAGATTTGTACTAAACAAATTAAAAAGCAATTATTTATCTGAACTATTATTTTTTTTAAAGTAGACCTACTTAAAGAATGACACTGTATGAAAAGGAAATGTATTTAAAATTAATAACATAAATACAAAAAAAAATCTTAAAAATAAACATAACACGAGACACCATTACCTATACAAAGCTTTCATGGTTTATATTATTTTAACCGACCAGAGCTTAAGAGGTCTTATAGCAGAGATAAAATAAAACCGATTTTCTCAGAACACACTAATGCACTTAGACACACGACATGTTGTTGTAATTTGTTTTAATTAAAAAAAACTTTTGTTTTTATTAAAACCCGAACAGGCCTGCAATGAGTATCCTGTGTTCGTATTTTGGGTTTATATATATATATATATATATATATATATATATATATATATATATATATATATATATATATATATATATATATATATATATATATAGGAGGGCCTAAAACATATTTTTTGCGGGGTGGCCCTTTTTTTCTAGTTCCGCCACTGCCTCCAGTACTAAATATACTATCTGTTCTTCTTCAGTTGTATAACCTAATATTGTAAGCTAGGACTCTAGAAAGAGAATCAAAGCGTACATCTACTTGCAGTGTTTTTTTTTACTTTTTTATGTACAGCCAAAAAAGTCATACATAAATGCATAAGCACAATAACATGCAAATATTTTACACAAATAGTTTCAATTAATCCTAATTAAAATCATTTTTTTTAAAGTAATGTCACGTTCGTTACTAGTGATAATTTTTGCATGGTTTCCAAAATGAAATAAGTGAGAGAAGAAAATGAAAAGCAACATTAGCATAAGCAAACATCAGGCTTAAAGTATATGACAAAATATATACCATATTTAAATGGTTCTTCGGATTTTAAATACAAAAGCAATTTAGTTTAATTTGTACATACAAAGTCATCTCTTTTAAGACCTTTATAAATTTATAACTTTTTATTAGAAAATTAGTATAAAAATAGAATAGTTGTATATTGTTTTTGTAATGCTATGGTAAAGTTTAATTAACAAAAAAAATGGGGAAGTTGTTTCCCTTATAACATTTAAATTAATTTAAGTCCCCTTTATTTATAGCATTGAAGCAATAGAATTCTTATAGGCCAATACGTCTTCCTCTTAATCGGTGAGCTTAGCACAGAGACATAATTCTGATCTATTTTATTTTATTTAATAAGTGTGTAGAGTGTAGAGAATAATTACGGCGAACAATTGCAACATTATTATTCATGTTTGTTTTGATTTATTTTCCTATTCTTTTAATATGAAGTATTTTAGAGGTAACATATTGTTTGATTTACTGTCCGTCATTCTTCTGTTATTTAATGTTTGATTTAAAATGTTTTTGGATGGATTTAAATGTGTCCATTATGTCACATTTTTGGTCAGTATTAACATTAAATATGTTTTTTGTTTTTTTTGTTCTTTCACTTTTTTATGATTTTTTGTCGTTACAACAAAATGTATGGTGTGGGTCAGATGTAACATTTCCTCCATCGCTTCTGGGTGAAGCTGATATATTTTTACAGCCAATATCGCACTTTTTTGTCTTATGCTTTAATTCATTGTAATATAAGTATCTCTTATATAGTGACATGTGCTGACTTTTCTGACACTTGAAAACAGACCAGCAATATATTGTATTTTATTTTAGACTTCCTTGGTCTAATGATTACTATGACAATGATTTGATTTCTAATGAAAACTTATGAAAACACTAATAAAGTCCTTATTTAGACTAAATATATCAATACAACAGGTTTTAAGTTATATCTACTAGGCGAAATGTCTGTGCAATAATTTCTCAAATGTAGGAACATATCCATTTTAGCATTTCTAATACTTGACAAATCGTCTGTTCGAGCACTCCTCATATTTAGAGTCGTTCCCACTCTCCCACCCCCCAACGTAAAAAGTCTACCCCCTTCCCGAATGAAATGGAAATTTAAATAAAAATACATACTTTTACCTCAAATAAAATAAAATAAATAATTTAAGTGTGCTACCCGGAGACAAATACTGGTAGGCTACAGGCATTTGTAAAACAGAAATTAAAGTGTTACTTGGTTTTGTAAACTTTAAAACAAATCATTTAGGCCTACAATTTGAAATTTTTAAAGTTATGTGTCACTCAAAGTTAGACTATACATACACAATATATAGTGATACTTTTTGCACTAAAAATAAGAAAGTAAAACAATTGTTTTTTTTTTTGTTTAAGAAAATGCATTGGTCATATTTTTCATTTATTGTACATTAATTATAGGGTAACACAAACAATATGTACTAAGCAAAACTTTTTGATGAACTCATGGTTTTTGAATAAAATGATAGTTTTACTATTTTGATAAAATTTTAAATGCATATAGCTTTTTGTTTTTACAAAATAGTTATATATCAACACAAATTGCAATATGTCCAAGTAATTGGTATTCAAAAATTTAGTCGATTTAAATATATCTATATACTATATATGTTTAATTAAAAGTATTGTATGTAAGTTGTCTCCCTTACACATCATTGCTAACATGTTTATTTTGTACACGCAGTTCAAATAAATATCCGCATCTTTTTGTTTTTTTCTTTTGAAATAAATGGAAGTAATGATAATGTTAGTGGCAGGTTTATTTTACCTTATTAATCGTGTTAGGTTTATCACTTGAGAAAATAAATGATGTGTTTTTTTTAATTTTAATATGTGTATGGTGTGTTATATTAGGTGAGTAAGTGATCAAGATATATGATATAACAGTTACACTGCCTAGTCGGGATGTTAGTGGTCGACACCCACTGGGGTTAAGAGCGGGTAGGGTCAGATCCTGAGAGAAAAACAACACAACACACGTGTGGGTGTAACGCGAGTGAAGCACACTGCATTGTGTGCAGCTGGGCGTAGCCAATCCGGGTACACATGCAGCACAGTAATACTCCACGTTGTTTGATGACGTCAACGACAAGGACGACGATGATGATAACAATAATGACAATGAATCTGTCAACGACAACGACGTGACTAATATGATTTTAATAAGAAATTCTTACACAATCTCGTTAAAAAAACATGTAGTGCCATGGTGTCTCTACATCAGTTCGTATCTTCTCTCTACTGCGCGGTAATTGTAATTGTTATCTAACCATACTATTATTTACGGTTAGTTTGTTCACATTTCCAAATTATATACATAATTGTTATTTTTTAAGTTTTTATACTTGCTTTTTTGGTGGGTTTTTTTTTCTTTCTTTCATACTGTGAACTATTGCGGTTAAAAACTGTATTTTCATACATCTTTCGGACATTGATGTTTCATGGTGAAAATACTATTAAGTACTTGTTTGTTGGTGTGTTTCTTCTTATATAAGAGATAAATATTTGCATATAATCACGTCCTACTGACATTATGTAATATGAGATTAAATCCATAATAAAATGTAAGCCTATTTATGATAACTTAAAATACGACGCTAGAGTGACCGCATTAGCTTGTCTTTAAGCCCCCACATTGTTTAAATAGATTTATGATATAAAACATACGAACCTTTTGAAAATGTTAACTATTTTAATTTGTATATGTGGATAAAAATAATAGATTTTTAAACACTTTAAACAATTGATAGCTATTATAGACCATTAAAATACATGTTTATAAAATAAAAGTCGAACAAACAATGTAATTGTTGTTTTTTTTTAGTCTCAGATTATTCTTTTCAGCTCGCCTGAGCTTTGTCCCGAAGGTGACCACTGTCTAATTACTTGTATTTCATCACGTGACATACGAGGACCGTAGTAGATTTACAAACCTCCGCTATCTTCATCTCTTTCATTCTTAAATATACATATAATACATATAAACGTATAGTGTGGGGGTAGGGGTTATAAAGTAGTAAGCTGACATAATCAGTGTTCTGTAAAGAAACAGTAACATTCGGTTATGAAGGATTTTTTTTTTTAATTTTGTGGGTGTTTGGGTCGGGGTTTAACCCATATTCTGCTAGCGTCCCACTTATGGGACGCTTGTAAAAATTGCTAGAATTTATTAAAAACTAGTTAAAACACAAATTATGTTTCATTGTATTTGAAAATGGCTAGACTATTGAATTTGTGTGTGTTTTGTGAAAAAAAATATTTTAGAAAAATGTTATAGTGCCGGATTTGCAGGACTTGTCAAAATGGCCGAAAAAAGAAAACATGCGCTCAGGAAAATGCATTTCTTCTAAAATATTAACATTTAAAGTGCAAAATACATTTGAAACTTGTAGCAGTACCATATTTCTATCTGATAAAAATTTAAGAATAACATTTTTTTACTACTTGGTTATATCAAGTGTACAACAAGCGTCCCATAAGTGGGACGCTAGCAACAAATGGCCCATGTACATTGTTACACAAACGTCACATTTATTGGACACTAGCGAGAAACAAATGTTTATGTTAAATGGTTATTTATGGTGAAACAATTGTTGACTTTGTTAACTGTTGACTTTGGGGTGTTAAGTAGTATTTATAGATAATTAATTATGACCTTGAGCTATATTTTCTTATATATTATTTTATTAAAAAATTGCAAATATTGAAAAACTTAAATTTTATTTTTAAGTTTTCAGAGTCACACTTACTGTAGTATGTAATACCATTGAATACAAACTAATTTAGTATTGCTGTAAATTTACTAGCGCGTGATATTAAAATTATAACAAACCAGATAAATAACAATGGCCACGATTTAGGTGATATGATTCAGTCATGGGGGTTGGTTAACTCTCTTCATATAAGATAGCTTAAGCTACATATAGCAGAAATGTGAATTAGCTATGTACAGTTGTCATGCGCCAATAATATTCCCCTCCAATGGTTCCCGATACCAGTTTTACTTTGTTAACCTTTTAAGGAGATTCCTGGTGTTAGATTGGGAGCTGTTCGCATAGTGAGGTGCATACATGGATGAGAGCCATGAACCTCAATACAAGCCCCCAGAGACGGATCCGTGCCCTAAATCGGTATGTCGCGAAAACGCGACTGTCGGCGTTAAGGGGTTAAACATTTCGTATAAATTAGGTAAAAACAATTAACTTGTGTAATTAAAGCCTGGAAATTATTTGAATTCTAACATGACATTGATTTTATTTATTTATATATAATTATTTAAACATTTTTTCTTCTCTTTCTTTAATTAGAAGAGTAATTTTTTTTTTAATAAAATATATTTACAAGTTATACTAATAAGTGACTTATAGCATACGCCAATTATAAGTACAATTTCTTAAAAGCATTTTTTAAATATAAATGTATGGTGTTTAGTTTGAAAAATATTTTAAATTTAAAATAAATTTGCTCAAAATCTGAAATAATAGTTTATATCGTAGAAATAACTTATTTATATATATATCACAATCATTAAAAACAAATGTGTTTTGACATAGTGTCTTTCATTTATTGACTTTTTAAAAATATATAATTGTTATCTCCTGCAAGGGAATAAATAGGTGAAGTATTTTAGAAAAGTGTTTATATATTTCTAGTCCAGGGGTCGGCAATCTTTTGAGACGGAAGAGTCAAAAGTTTTAAAATTTTCAAAAATTCCCATTTTTTAAAGAGCCACTAACATTTTTTTTAAATTCAATATTTTAGTATTTGATTAGGAATAAGTACATACATTTGATTTGTTATTTAAAATAAATGGCTTTAAATATGAAATAATATTTTTTTCATATAAAATCATACATTTGTTTCGCCAGAATAATGAAATTAGTAATAAAAAAACAAAGATATAGGACTGTCGCAATCCACTTTAGAAACTGATAACTTTTTGCCCTTCTTTACGGACATCACCGGTTCAAGAGGTGTCTCCCATAAGCTAGGCAGGCCTCAACACGGCAAACTCCGACCAACTGGCTTAGGTATCGGCAGTGGCGTAGCGAGGTCGGGTGTCACCCGGTGCGGTACTTAATGGTGTCACTCCCCCCCCCCCCAAAGGCGTAGAGACCCTTCCGGGGACAAACTTTCAATTTTCGATTTGCACCCCCCCCTTAAACTTTCGATTTGCACCCCCCCCCCCCCCCCCTCAAATTTGTCTCTATATATTTTGCTCTTTTTTGCCTTGATGTCACCCCCTTAAATGTTGTCACCCGGTGCGGTGCGAACCCCCCACCCCCCCTCGCTACGCCTCTGGGTATCGGTTTGATTCGTTCAACTTCTCACCTTCAACGGTGGGGTCTTTACTTTAATTCTATTCCTCTAATTAATCAATAAGAAATATGAAACAGGTGTAAAATTGTGGAGGTGGTCCAAGACAGCAAGGGATCTGGGCTCACCTGAGAGCTACAGACCGTTCTCCCTCTGCTCTAACATCAGCAAGCTCTTGGAAAGGCTGGTCAATGCCCGCTTGTTTTGGTTTTTGTCAAATAACAGACTGATAGACTCTTTTAGCGGTGACCAACAGACTTTCGATAGAATTAAGTTGGCTTGTGAGGACTGATGCATATTTAGAATTGTAAAATATAAACATAATTGTTTTTTTTTTGTTGTTTGTCGTGTCAAGTGGGCTTTTGGTGGGGACGGCAGCCAGTGGACTCCGTTCTTCAGTTGATTAAGGAAATCACTGGCTGTTTCCACACAAAGGTCACCACCTATGTGCTGTCCTTCGATATAAAACAGGCCTACTATAAGGTATGGAGATCCAAATTGATATTAAAACTCTGTCAAATGGGCGTGTGTAAGAACATGTACCGGAGACCAACAGGCATTCCGTGTTAGGGATTGTTAAGACGGATGTGTATAGCAGAGGCGTAGCGAGGGGGGGGGGCATATGTCCCCGGGCGCCGACCTGAGGGGGGCGCCAAATTGAAAGTTTGAGGTGGGGGTGCAAATGAAAAGTTCGAGGGGGGGTGCAAATCGAAAGTTTGAGGGTGGGGGGTGCAAATGAAAAGTTCGAGGGGGGGTGCAAATCGAAAATTTGCTCCCGACGGGGGCGCCAAATTGAAAGTATGTCCCCGGGCGCCGGGAAGGGTCGCTACGCCTCTGGTGTATAGTGCTGACAACACCATCCATTCCTAAGTCGAGGTCACTTAAACAAGTGGGCTCCATTTCACCGGCCCGATGACAGTATTTTGACAGGGTTAATATTTAAATGAACACTTTGGGTGTAGACAGCACTAGATAACAAGTGCTGACCATCTCCAGTAATTCTCTTTTTCACCTTGGCGGGCCAGGCTTTCATTTTTGCATGTGGCAACGTGCTTTTATCCAAATTCGAGCAAACGTAGTTTTCGCGTTTGCCCCATTCAGGTAAAAGTCCATTCGAACATTTGTCACAATTACGGAAAGGTCAATTCGAATATTTAAGATATTTAGGAAAATGTCATCGGGCAAGAGTCTTTCCGGTAATTACCGTAGATTCCTAGTTTTGTCTTTAATTAGATAGTTAATTAATCATTACAATTAATTAAAAGATGACTGAATTAAATAGATAAAGGGAAGATGACTGGATTAAGTGGTAGTGATCGCTAATGCGCATTTGAGAGCTAGAGAATAGGTCTTGTAACGTTTTATTGTTTGGTACGATTGACATAGTTCTTTTACAGCTAGAGAATAGGGAATATAATGTTGTTTTGTTTGGTATGATTGATGTTTGCCTGTGTAATGTACTATTGTTTGGCGACCATATCAGAGGCGTAGCGACCCTTCCCGGCGCCCGGGGACAAACTTTTCGATTTGCACCGCCCCCTCAAGATTTCGATTTGCAACCCCCCCCCCCCCTCAAACTTTCGATTTACACCCCCCTAAACCTTTCAATTTATTTTTCCAACCCATTTTGGCGCCCCCTAAATTTTTAAATATCAAATACAAATTATTTTACAATGTCTACGTGGAAATATATAATATTATTTTTTCACTTTCTTTTTGCGTAGATGTGTTTTGTTTACTAACATTTTAAATTTAAATTGATTACGTATGATATTTAGTAATATATAATGTTAACATTTTTCGGGCAAACGGCCTTCGGGAAAGTAGCATTTGGGCATTTGTCGCATTCGGGCAAGTGTCCATTCCGGCATTTGTCGCATTCGGGCAAGTGTCCATTCGAAAGTGTCACTCGAAGGTGACCACTGTCTAATTACTTGTATTTCATCACGTGACATACGAGGACCGTAGTAGATTTACAAACCTCCGCTATCTTCATCTCTTTCATTCTTAAATATACATATAATACATAGAAACATTTAGTGGTAGGGTGAGAGTTATAAAGTAGTAAGCTGGCATAATCAGTGTTCTGAAAAGAAACAGTGACATTCGGTTATGAAGAAGTTTTTTAATTGTATGAGGGTAGGGGTTAAAGCCAACAGTCTGTCCATCCAAAAGTGTTTTCTTTTTTTCGTGATATACTTGTTTAATTTGTAATTTAGTTCAGGTTTAATTTAAAAACCTTTAATATTTTTATATCGAAAAAAAATTAGAAATCCCTTCAACCGTGTCCAAAAAAAAGTCACTATATATTAAGCATTAAGTACTGTAATCTGACAAAAGGTTTCACATTTAGAGTTAGATCAAATATTAAAGAGCGTGTTTATAGATAATGTCATAGTACATCATTGTTTTAAGAAATTTTTAATTTTTTTTTAATTTTTTTTTGTTATTAAAAATAGTATATATTTTTTTTATATCTACTCTTTATTTTTGTTGTGTTTCTGAAATTAATGTACTAATATTTGATTGTTTCCCCTGCATAAAAAAAAACATAAGAGTTACCTTTACCTAAACAATAATTTGTCAATGATTTACTATTACTGCGATCTATGGCAAAGCATGATGTTAATAATTTTATTTGCGGTTTGGGATGAGGGCCCTATATTTTGTCAAATTTTGAATGGAAATAAAATGTTTTTTTTTTACGTTATAAGTAAGCTATCATTTATCGGTGTTATTATACTAACATAGACCTACACAAGATTGTTTTAAATCAATTTAATATATTTAAATATTGTTACGCGTCGGGTTAAGGCTTGGTAAGTCATTGTTTATGGTGAGTATGTGAGTTGTGTTCAGTCCCACGTTGTTGTGTTATTCCCCTTAGACCAAATGTTGGTATTCAGTTTACTAGGTGTGTGTGAACGAGAGTTGATGGGTTGATTTGGACAGAGGGCTAGGCGAATATATTACGGGTGTAGGCCTGCACTAATACTGTGGTCCAAACTTTGTGTAGTTTGTTGTTTGTACTTCTTAAAGTCGACCTTAACAGCTGGTGGCCAGTAAAAACAAGAAGAACTTAGAAATAGACCGGCCGTACAAAAACATCAACCCCTGTAGCGATCGCAATTTACCGGGACTTGTCACAGTCTCTGGTATTGTTTAAGGGTAAATGTTTACCATATAAGTTGTTTATTGCCTGAGACTTGTCACAGTCGCTGGTATTGTTTAAGGGTAAATGTTTACCATATAAGGTGTTTATTGTCTGAGACTTGTCACAATCGCTGGTATTGTTTAAGGTTAAATGTATACCATATAAAGTGTTTATTGCCTGAGACTTTCATCGTCGTCACCAGATGGTTGTTATCGTCGTCACATCTGAATTTGTATCATCTCCACTACCGAACTGTTACTGTCGTCATCAGCAAACTTTTAACGACGTCCCTACTGAACTTTGACACCATAATATTTACTACCAATGACAGAGAGTTGCTACGGGAATAGGGCTGGGAATTTCGAGGTAAGTTTTTTTTTTCTATTGGTCTTTAGCGGGTACTCACGACCGGTTTTTATCTTTTGTCAAATACAGAAATCTGCATCTAACAGATTTCATTCCGTCTCCTCTCCCTCTCTCTCTCTCTCTCTCTCTCTCTCTCTCTCTCTCTCTCTCTCTCTCTCTATTGAAATAAAAGGCATATGGAATGGCATCAACCTAGCTATAACAGTTCTCAAGTTATCGTGTTCACAGTCACAGACACACACACATGCACACACACAGAGAAATTCGGAAAACAAGTTTTTTTTTCGACTCACGGGAATGTAAAACTTCAAGATTTGTTCACATGTCAATTTCGATTTTCAACAATTTGGGAATGTGTCGGTTACCACATTTTTTTTTTTTTTTTTTTTTTTTTTTTTTTTTTTTTTTTTTTTTTTTTTTTTTTTATAGTATCAAAATAAGAATAATTCAGACGAATTAATAACCGAGCAGGAACAATGATCGAAGATCAGTCACAATGTATATAACAAGATATAAAACATCTTTCAATGGTTTTCACAATTGTAAATACAAAAGTAATTTTGTTATATTTTGATATCTAAACAAATCTATTAAATGTTATACACGAAACGTTTAAATAGTATACAAACATGAATATAATAATTTAATAGATGTATACTATTTTTGTACTACTAACGCAAAGGTTAATCAACAAAAGAATGTGTAAGTTGTTTCCCTTATAAATATACATTTATCACATCGCAGCAACTTTATTCTCATTACGTCTTAACTTAACCGGTGAGCTTAGCACAGGGACATGACAATGTGTCTAATCAATTTTAATTAATGTAATTATTTTGTAAAGAATACTTACGACAAACAATTGCAACAGCATTATTTGTTTGTAATGTTTTATTTTTCTATTCATTTAATAAGGAATATTTTATGCCCTTAACTTTAGGGGTAATGTTATATCGTTTGTTTTGCTTTTCAGCCATTATTCACTTATTTAATTTGGGATTTAAAATCTTTTTGGGAGGATTTAAATTTTGTTTATATCGTTCTATAGACAAACAGGACAACATTTGTATAGAAATGTATCAGATGATTGTCAGGACTGTAGGGTGTACTCATGTCTGTGCTGCTCGACCTATGTGTAGTTTAATCTTGGTTTACATTGACCCTGGTGTAGAAATAGATTTTTGGGAATGTGAACATTGATAATATAAATATAAATTCAAACAATAGAAAAGCATTAATATATTTTTAAAATAGAAATTATGCTAATTTACAAATATATGATTCATAAAATCAAGTTAACCTATTTCATCTCATAATGAAAATATTAAGCTTAAAAATAACACTTGTATAGTTAAGAATTGTCTATATTTATTAAGCAGTGAACAATTATCACAAGTTCTCACAAGTGTACATATTTTTTTCTTGTAATAAGTTAATTTAACAGAGTAATGTTTAATTCAGGCATAACTTCCGGGGGGGGGGGAGGATTGAAGGCTCGTCTACCACCCCCCCCCCTCCCGCCCACCATAACACACCTTATAAAAGAAAACGAATTTATATAAAAATATCTGCTATTTAAATTGTCCACTCCCCCCCCCCCCATCCCCCTACGGAACATTTTGTTTACCCCCCCCCCCCCCCCCCCTTTTCTTTATAGTTTGACATCAGACACAGTAATTACAATTTTGTTTAAGTCAACTTTGTTCCACAAAATTATATGATGTTGGTACACATCATGTACCCCATGTTTCTAATTGTGTTGTTTAACAAAAACTTGTTTCATTTGCATTTAGTACGGTAAAAAAAAAAATAAACATGTCTCATCATCATTGTTTGATAGTTCTCGTTTATTTTTTTTTATTTTTTTTTATTTTTTTTTTATAGTATCACAATAAGAATAATTCAGACGAATAAAATAACCGAGCAGGAACAATGATCGAAGATCAGTCACAATGTATATAACAAGATATAAAACATCTTTCAATGGTTTTCACAATTGTAAATACAAAAGTAATTTTGTTATATTTTGATATCTAAACAAATCTATTAAATGTTATACACGAAACGTTTAAATAGTATACAAACATGAATATAATAATTTAATAGATGTATACTATTTTTGTACTACTAACGCAAAGGTTAATCAACAAAAGAATGTGTAAGTTGTTTCCCTTATAAATATACATTTATCACATCGCAGCAACTTTATTCTCATTACGTCTTAACTTAACCGGTGAGCTTAGCACAGGGACATGACAATGTGTCTAATCAATTTTAATTAATGTAATTATTTTGTAAAGAATACTTACGACAAACAATTGCAACAGCATTATTTGTTTGTAATGTTTTATTTTTCTATTCATTTAATAAGGAATATTTTATGCCCTTAACTTTAGGGGTAATGTTATATCGTTTGTTTTGCTTTTCAGCCATTATTCACTTATTTAATTTGGGATTTAAAATCTTTTTGGGAGGATTTAAATTTTGTTTATATCGTTCTATAGACAAACAGGACAACATTTGTATAGAAATGTATCCGATGATTGTCAGGACTGTAGGGTGTACTCATGTCTGTGCTGCTCGACCTATGTGTAGTTTAATCTTGGTTTACATTGACCCTGGTGTAGAAATAGATTTTTGGGAATGTGAACATTGATAATATAAATATAAATTCAAACAATAGAAAAGCATTAATATATTTTTAAAATAGAAATTATGCTAATTTACAAATATATGATTCATAAAATCAAGTTAACCTATTTCATCTCATAATGAAAATATTAAGCTTAAAAATAACACTTGTATAGTTAAGAATTGTCTATATTTATTAAGCAGTGAACAATTATCACAAGTTCTCACAAGTGTACATATTTTTTTCTTGTAATAAGTTAATTTAACAGTGTAATGTTTAATTCAGACATAACTTCCGGGGGGGGGGGGGGGGGGGGAGGATTGAAGGCTCGTCTACCACCCCCCCCCCCCCTCCCGCCCACCATAACACACCTTATAAAAGAAAACGAATTTATATAAAAATATCTGCTATTTAAATTGTCCACTCCCCCCCCCCATCCCCCTACGGAACATTTTGTTTACCCCCCCCCCCCTTTTCTTTATAGTTTGACATCAGACACAGTAATTACAATTTTGTTTAATTCAACTTTGTTCCACAAAATTATATGATGTTGGTACACATCATGTACCCCATGTTTCTAATTGTGTTGTTTAACAAAAACTTGTTTCATTTGCATTTAGTACGGTAAAAAAAAAAATAAACATGTCTCATCATCATTGTTTGATAGTTCTCGTTTATTTTTTTTTATTTTATTTTTTTTTTTTTTTTTATAGTATCAAAATAAGAATAATTCAGACGAATAAATGAACGAGCAGGAACAATGATCGAAGATCAGTCACAATGTATATAACAAGATATAAAACATCTTTCAATGGTTTTCACAATTGTAAATACAAAAGTAATTTTGTTATATTTTGATATCTAAACAAATCTATTAAATGTTATACACGAAACGTTTAAATAGTATACAAACATGAATATAATAATTTAATAGATGTATACTATTTTTGTACTACTAACGCAAAGGTTAATCAACAAAAGAATGTGTAAGTTGTTTCCCTTATAAATATACATTTATCACATCGCAGCAACTTTATTCTCATTACGTCTTAACTTAACCGGTGAGCTTAGCACAGGGACATGACAATGTGTCTAATCAATTTTAATTAATGTAATTATTTTGTAAAGAATACTTACGACAAACAATTGCAACAGCATTATTTGTTTGTAATGTTTTATTTTTCTATTCATTTAATAAGGAATATTTTATGCCCTTAACTTTAGGGGTAATGTTATATCGTTTGTTTTGCTTTTCAGCCATTATTCACTTATTTAATTTGGGATTTAAAATCTTTTTGGGAGGATTTAAATTTTGTTTATATCGTTCTATAGACAAACAGGACAACATTTGTATAGAAATGTATCAGATGATTGTCAGGACTGTAGGGTGTACTCATGTCTGTGCTGCTCGACCTATGTGTAGTTTAATCTTGGTTTACATTGACCCTGGTGTAGAAATAGATTTTTGGGAATGTGAACATTGATAATATAAATATAAATTCAAACAATAGAAAAGCATTAATATATTTTTAAAATAGAAATTATGCTAATTTACAAATATATGATTCATAAAATCAAGTTAACCTATTTCATCTCATAATGAAAATATTAAGCTTAAAAATAACACTTGTATAGTTAAGAATTGTCTATATTTATTAAGCAGTGAACAATTATCACAAGTTCTCACAAGTGTACATATTTTTTTCTTGTAATAAGTTAATTTAACAGAGTAATGTTTAATTCAGGCATAACTTCCGGGGGGGGGGGGAGGATTGAAGGCTCGTCTACCACCCCCCCCCCTCCCGCCCACCATAACACACCTTATAAAAGAAAACGAATTTATATAAAAATATCTGCTATTTAAATTGTCCACTCCCCCCCCCCATCCCCCTACGGAACATTTTGTTTACCCCCCCCCCCCTTTTCTTTATAGTTTGACATCAGACACAGTAATTACAATTTTGTTTAAGTCAACTTTGTTCCACAAAATTATATGATGTTGGTACACATCATGTACCCCATGTTTCTAATTGTGTTGTTTAACAAAAACTTGTTTCATTTGCATTTAGTACGGTAAAAAAAAAAATAAACATGTCTCATCATCATTGTTTGATAGTTCTCGTTTATTTTTTTTTATTTTTTTTTATTTTTTTTTTTATAGTATCACAATAAGAATAATTCAGACGAATAAATAACCGAGCAGGAACAATGATCGAAGATCAGTCACAATGTATATAACAAGATATAAAACATCTTTCAATGGTTTTCACAATTGTAAATACAAAAGTAATTTTGTTATATTTTGATATCTAAACAAATCTATTAAATGTTATACACGAAACGTTTAAATAGTATACAAACATGAATATAATAATTTAATAGATGTATACTATTTTTGTACTACTAACGCAAAGGTTAATCAACAAAAGAATGTGTAAGTTGTTTCCCTTATAAATATACATTTATCACATCGCAGCAACTTTATTCTCATTACGTCTTAACTTAACCGGTGAGCTTAGCACAGGGACATGACAATGTGTCTAATCAATTTTAATTAATGTAATTATTTTGTAAAGAATACTTACGACAAACAATTGCAACAGCATTATTTGTTTGTAATGTTTTATTTTTCTATTCATTTAATAAGGAATATTTTATGCCCTTAACTTTAGGGGTAATGTTATATCGTTTGTTTTGCTTTTCAGCCATTATTCACTTATTTAATTTGGGATTTAAAATCTTTTTGGGAGGATTTAAATTTTGTTTATATCGTTCTATAGACAAACAGGACAACATTTGTATAGAAATGTATCAGATGATTGTCAGGACTGTAGGGTGTACTCATGTCTGTGCTGCTCGACCTATGTGTAGTTTAATCTTGGTTTACATTGACCCTGGTGTAGAAATAGATTTTTGGGAATGTGAACATTGATAATATAAATATAAATTCAAACAATAGAAAAGCATTAATATATTTTTAAAATAGAAATTATGCTAATTTACAAATATATGATTCATAAAATCAAGTTAACCTATTTCATCTCATAATGAAAATATTAAGCTTAAAAATAACACTTGTATAGTTAAGAATTGTCTATATTTATTAAGCAGTGAACAATTATCACAAGTTCTCACAAGTGTACATATTTTTTTCTTGTAATAAGTTAATTTAACAGTGTAATGTTTAATTCAGGCATAACTTCCGGGGGGGGGGGGGGGAGGATTGAAGGCTCGTCTACCACCCCCCCCCCCTCCCGCCCACCATAACACACCTTATAAAAGAAAACGAATTTATATAAAAATATCTGCTATTTAAATTGTCCACTCCCCCCCCCCCCCCATCCCCCTACGGAACATTTTGTTTACCCCCCCCCCCCTTTTCTTTATAGTTTGACATCAGACACAGTAATTACAATTTTGTTTAATTCAACTTTGTTCCACAAAATTATATGATGTTGGTACACATCATGTACCCCATGTTTCTAATTGTGTTGTTTAACAAAAACTTGTTTCATTTGCATTTAGTACGGTAAAAAAAAAAATAAACATGTCTCATCATCATTGTTTGATAGTTCTCGTTTATTTTTTTTATTTTATTTTTTTTTTTTTTTTTATAGTATCAAAATAAGAATAATTCAGACGAATAAATGAATGAGCAGGAACAATGATCGAAGATCAGTCACAATGTATATAACAAGATATAAAACATCTTTCAATGGTTTTCACAATTGTAAATACAAAAGTAATTTTGTTATATTTTGATATCTAAACAAATCTATTAAATGTTATACACGAAACGTTTAAATAGTATACAAACATGAATATAATAATTTAATAGATGTATACTATTTTTGTACTACTAACGCAAAGGTTAATCAACAAAAGAATGTGTAAGTTGTTTCCCTTATAAATATACATTTATCACATCGCAGCAACTTTATTCTCATTACGTCTTAACTTAACCGGTGAGCTTAGCACAGGGACATGACAATGTGTCTAATCAATTTTAATTAATGTAATTATTTTGTAAAGAATACTTACGACAAACAATTGCAACAGCATTATTTGTTTGTAATGTTTTATTTTTCTATTCATTTAATAAGGAATATTTTATGCCCTTAACTTTAGGGGTAATGTTATATCGTTTGTTTTGCTTTTCAGCCATTATTCACTTATTTAATTTGGGATTTAAAATCTTTTTGGGAGGATTTAAATTTTGTTTATATCGTTCTATAGACAAACAGGACAACATTTGTATAGAAATGTATCAGATGATTGTCAGGACTGTAGGGTGTACTCATGTCTGTGCTGCTCGACCTATGTGTAGTTTAATCTTGGTTTACATTGACCCTGGTGTAGAAATAGATTTTTGGGAATGTGAACATTGATAATATAAATATAAATTCAAACAATAGAAAAGCATTAATATATTTTTAAAATAGAAATTATGCTAATTTACAAATATATGATTCATAAAATCAAGTTAACCTATTTCATCTCATAATGAAAATATTAAGCTTAAAAATAACACTTGTATAGTTAAGAATTGTCTATATTTATTAAGCAGTGAACAATTATCACAAGTTCTCACAAGTGTACATATTTTTTTCTTGTAATAAGTTAATTTAACAGAGTAATGTTTAATTCAGGCATAACTTCCGGGGGGGGGGGAGGATTGAAGGCTCGTCTACCACCCCCCCCCTCCCGCCCACCATAACACACCTTATAAAAGAAAACGAATTTATATAAAAATATCTGCTATTTAAATTGTCCACTCCCCCCCCCCATCCCCCTACGGAACATTTTGTTTACCCCCCCCCCCTTTTCTTTATAGTTTGACATCAGACACAGTAATTACAATTTTGTTTAAGTCAACTTTGTTCCACAAAATTATATGATGTTGGTACACATCATGTACCCCATGTTTCTAATTGTGTTGTTTAACAAAAACTTGTTTCATTTGCATTTAGTACGGTAAAAAAAAAAATAAACATGTCTCATCATCATTGTTTGATAGTTCTCGTTTATTTTTTTTTATTTTTTTTTATTTTTTTTTTTATAGTATCACAATAAGAATAATTCAGACGAATAAATAACCGAGCAGGAACAATGATCGAAGATCAGTCACAATGTATATAACAAGATATAAAACATCTTTCAATGGTTTTCACAATTGTAAATACAAAAGTAATTTTGTTATATTTTGATATCTAAACAAATCTATTAAATGTTATACACGAAACGTTTAAATAGTATACAAACATGAATATAATAATTTAATAGATGTATACTATTTTTGTACTACTAACGCAAAGGTTAATCAACAAAAGAATGTGTAAGTTGTTTCCCTTATAAATATACATTTATCACATCGCAGCAACTTTATTCTCATTACGTCTTAACTTAACCGGTGAGCTTAGCACAGGGACATGACAATGTGTCTAATCAATTTTAATTAATGTAATTATTTTGTAAAGAATACTTACGACAAACAATTGCAACAGCATTATTTGTTTGTAATGTTTTATTTTTCTATTCATTTAATAAGGAATATTTTATGCCCTTAACTTTAGGGGTAATGTTATATCGTTTGTTTTGCTTTTCAGCCATTATTCACTTATTTAATTTGGGATTTAAAATCTTTTTGGGAGGATTTAAATTTTGTTTATATCGTTCTATAGACAAACAGGACAACATTTGTATAGAAATGTATCAGATGATTGTCAGGACTGTAGGGTGTACTCATGTCTGTGCTGCTCGACCTATGTGTAGTTTAATCTTGGTTTACATTGACCCTGGTGTAGAAATAGATTTTTGGGAATGTGAACATTGATAATATAAATATAAATTCAAACAATAGAAAAGCATTAATATATTTTTAAAATAGAAATTATGCTAATTTACAAATATATGATTCATAAAATCAAGTTAACCTATTTCATCTCATAATGAAAATATTAAGCTTAAAAATAACACTTGTATAGTTAAGAATTGTCTATATTTATTAAGCAGTGAACAATTATCACAAGTTCTCACAAGTGTACATATTTTTTTCTTGTAATAAGTTAATTTAACAGTGTAATGTTTAATTCAGGCATAACTTCCGGGGGGGGGGGGGGAGGATTGAAGGCTCGTCTACCACCCCCCCCCCCTCCCGCCCACCATAACACACCTTATAAAAGAAAACGAATTTATATAAAAATATCTGCTATTTAAATTGTCCACTCCCCCCCCCATCCCCCTACGGAACATTTTGTTTACCCCCCCCCCCCCCCCCCCTTTTCTTTATAGTTTGACATCAGACACAGTAATTACAATTTTGTTTAAGTCAACTTTGTTCCACAAAATTATATGATGTTGGTACACATCATGTACCCCATGTTTCTAATTGTGTTGTTTAACAAAAACTTGTTTCATTTGCATTTAGTACGGTAAAAAAAAAAATAAACATGTCTCATCATCATTGTTTGATAGTTCTCGTTTATTTTTTTTTTTTTTTTTTTTTTTTTTTTTTTTATAGTATCAAAATAAGAATAATTCAGACGAATAAATAACCGAGCAGAAACAATGATCGAAGATCAGTCACAATGTATATAACAAGATATAAAACATCTTTCAATGGTTTTCACAATTGTAAATACAAAAGTAATTTTGTTATATTTTGATATCTAAACAAATCTATTAAATGTTATACACGAAACGTTTAAATAGTATACAAACATGAATATAATAATTTAATAGATGTATACTGTTTTTGTACTACTAACGCAAAGGTTAATCAACAAAAGAATGTGTAAGTTGTTTCCCTTATAAATATACATTTATCACATCGCAGCAACTTTATTCTCATTACGTCTTAACTTAACCGGTGAGCTTAGCACAGGGACATGACAATGTGTCTAATCAATTTTAATTAATGTAATTATTTTGTAAAGAATACTTACGACAAACAATTGCAACAGCATTATTTGTTTGTAATGTTTTATTTTTCTATTCATTTAATAAGGAATATTTTATGCCCTTAACTTTAGGGGTAATGTTATATCGTTTGTTTTGCTTTTCAGCCATTATTCACTTATTTAATTTGGGATTTAAAATCTTTTTGGGAGGATTTAAATTTTGTTTATATCGTTCTATAGACAAACAGGACAACATTTGTATAGAAATGTATCCGATGATTGTCAGGACTGTAGGGTGTACTCATGTCTGTGCTGCTCGACCTATGTGTAGTTTAATCTTGGTTTACATTGACCCTGGTGTAGAAATAGATTTTTGGGAATGTGAACATTGATAATATAAATATAAATTCAAACAATAGAAAAGCATTAATATATTTTTAAAATAGAAATTATGCTAATTTACAAATATATGATTCATAAAATCAAGTTAACCTATTTCATCTCATAATGAAAATATTAAGCTTAAAAATAACACTTGTATAGTTAAGAATTGTCTATATTTATTAAGCAGTGAACAATTATCACAAGTTCTCACAAGTGTACATATTTTTTTCTTGTAATAAGTTAATTTAACAGTGTAATGTTTAATTCAGGCATAACTTCCGGGGGGGGGGGGAGGATTGAAGGCTCGTCTACCACCCCCCCCCCCTCCCGCCCACCATAACACACCTTATAAAAGAAAACGAATTTATATAAAAATATCTGCTATTTAAATTGTCCACTCCCCCCCCCCCCATCCCCCTACGGAACATTTTGTTTACCCCCCCCCCTTTTCTTTATAGTTTGACATCAGACACAGTAATTACAATTTTGTTTAAGTCAACTTTGTTCCACAAAATTATATGATGTTGGTACACATCATGTACCCCATGTTTCTAATTGTGTTGTTTAACAAAAACTTGTTTCATTTGCATTTAGTACGGTAAAAAAAAAAATAAACATGTCTCATCATCATTGTTTGATAGTTCTCGTTTATTTTTTTTTATTTTTTTTTGTTGTTGCTTCCTTTCTTCGTGATTTTTTTTTTGTTAAAACAACAGCTATGGTCTGGGTTAGATGTAACATTTTCACCATTTCTTCTGATTGGTGCTGATATATTTATACATCCAATAACGATCGTTTTAGTCTTACACTTGAACTTATTGATGCATAGTTAGCTCCTGAAGCTAAAGCTACCTTTACTAACTATTCTTTGAAGACAGATTAGCAAGATCTTGTCTTTTCTTTTGGACTTCATTGTGGTGACTTATGTTAACTAACACTAGAAAACAAAATAGTTTCATCTTGTCTGTTTTTTAGACGTAATTGATGTATAGTCAGCTCCTGAAAAAAAAGCAACCTCTGCTAAATTTTATAACACTACAAAACAGAATTGCGAGATTTACACAGATTTAAAGATATGAACATCAATTGTATACAAAGTAATTTAATGGTGACACCTAAATGACATAAGAATTAGACTAAAATAAGGTGCGCATCTCGGTTTCTTTTTACTGCTTAGTTTACCATGTTCCATCCTCAGCTGCGAAGTCAAAAGTTGACATTGTAGCCACCCATGGCCAGAACTAAAAACGTAGTGTGAAAATGGTCTCTGTAATACTCATAATAATCTATCATTCCAAAATTTTCCATGACACAACATTGATCCCTTGCAATGAGCGTACGCTGCCCTTGATTTATCCGCCAGCCGGTTGGGTGGAGGAAAGTGGTGGGGGGAGGGGTAGAGGGGGTGAGGTGTGTATCATTTTCTACCATTCAGATTGTACCCTTTTAAAACCTGAGAAACATATGACTTTTCTAACGTTAATATTTAACGAGGAATATCAAGTATCCGCTCGGCCGTAGTTGAGTTGTAGAATATTATGCCCGCGTAAGTTAGGCTGTCCATTGGCTTTTTTATAACTATTATTATTTTTGGTCATTTTTTTATTTGTATAATTAGCTCCTGAAGCTAGAGATACCTCTGCTAACTTTTCTAATACTTGAAAATAAAATAACAATATCTTGTCATTTCTTCTATATTGCCGTGATCTCATGACTAACATCCAGTCCAGTACTAAATATACTATGTGTTCTTCTTCAGTTGTATGACCTAATACTGTAAACTGGGACTCTAGAAGGACACTCAAAGCATATATCTACTTGCAGTGTTTTTTTTTTTACTTTTTAATGTAAAGCCAAAAAAGTCATACATAAGAGCATAAGCACAATAACAATCAAATATTTTACACAAATAGTTTCAATTAATCCTAATTAAAATCATTTTTGTTTTAAGTAATGTCACGTTCATTACTAGTGATAATTTTTGCATGACTTATTTAAGTTTTCCAAAATGAAATAAGTGAGGGACAAAAAAAATTCTCCGACAGTATTAGATAAAAATCAGGCTTAAAGTATATGACAAAATATATAACATATTTAAATGGTTATTTGAATTTTAAATACACAATCAATTTAGTTTAATTTTCATATACAAAGTTATCTCTTTAAGACATTTATGAATTTATAAATTGTTATTATAAAATTAGTATAAAAATAGAATAGTTGTATACTGCTTTTGTAATGCTATGGTAGAGTTTAATTAACAAAAAAAATGGGGGAGTTGTTTCCCTTATAAAATGTAAATTAATTTAAGTCCCCTTTATGTATAGCATTGAAGCTTGTTTTGGTTTTTTGTCAAATAACAGACTGATAGACTCGTGTCAAGCGGCTAGCATACAATATATATCCAAATAATTAATGTTAAAGTCTCTAAAATTAAAATTAAAATTTCCAATTGAAATTTCCTTTACTGAATCTTGAGATCTTGGCAAACATTTTTATCTTTAATTTGAAATTTATTTTTAGATCTAAATTAAAAACATTAATATTGTTTGTTTGTTTTTTTAAAAAAATGAACAATGACAGTATAGCCAATTTAGCAGTGTTTAAACAAAAGAATCAAAATATAACAATTACCTTGATAAGGCGTCCGCATTGCCATTGGACCGCCCCGGGCGATATTTTATCTCCAGGTCAAAGAGTGCCAATTCTGCTGCCCATCGCTGTTCGATGGATCCCAACTTTGCTGTCTTTAGGTGACTCAAGGGGTTATTGTCAGTGTATACCACACATTTAGCACCTAATAGATAGTCCCTGAATTTTTCAGTCACAGCCCATTTTAATGTCAAAAGTTCTAGTTTCATGGCGCTGTAATTTGTCATGTTCTTCTCTGATTCCTTCAGAGCTCGACTGGCATACGCAATAACCCTGAAACCTTGCTTTTGTTGTTGTGATAGCACAGCTCCCAGACCTTTCGAGCTGGCGTCAATTTCTAGCCGAAATGGTTTGTCAAATTCTGCGTATCCTAATATCGGCGTCTCTGTCAAAGCCTTTTTCAGTAGCTTAAACGAGTTCAGGCATTCCTCAGTCCATAATTCACCTATCAGTTGTGTTTTGCCTTTCTTTTTCTCCTTACTGTGTTTCTTTGTCATTTTGTTTGCCAAGTCATGCAATGGTGCGGCAATTTTTGCAAAACCAGGTACACATTTTCTATAATAGGAAGCAAAGCCCAAGAATGATCTGACCTCTACTGTAGTTGTTGGCTGTTTCCATTCTTTAACAGCTGCAATTTTATCTGGGTCAGTGGCGATGCCATCCGCCGAAATCACATAACCCAAAAAATGTACCGATTTCAAACCGAAGCAGCATTTGTCTGGGTTCAGCTTTACTCCTATCTCCCTAAGACGGAGAAACACTTGTTCTAATCTTTTTAGATGGTCCTCCCAAGTTTTTGAGTAAACTAGTATATCATCCAAGTACACCAACATTATTTGAAATAGAAAGTCACTCATAGCACTCTGCATTACTCGCTGGAATGTAGCAGGCGCATTAGTTAGACCAAACGGCATACGGGTCCACTCGTACAGTCCCAGTGGAGAAATAAATGCAGTCTTATGTTGATCGTTGGGGTGCATGGCCACTTGGTGGTAGCCGCTAGCCAAATCCAAGGTAGAAAAAAATCTTGCTCCCCCCAACGCATCAAGACATTCATCAATACGAGGCAAGGGGAATGCATCCCTTCTTGTGATATTGTTCAATTTCCGGTAATCGCAACACAGTCTTATCTCCCCTGACTTCTTTTTTACCACTACTATCGGTGCCGCATACGGGCTAGTGCTGGTTGTAATAATTCCCTTTTTTAGTAGATCGTTCAGGTGTGCTTTCACCGCCGAGTAGTGACTTGGTGGTAATCTTCGATAAGGTTGCGCCACAGGCCTGTCCTGTAGTAAGGGTATCTGGTGTTTTATTACTTCCGTGTAACCCAAATCACCCTCGTACGAGGCAAATATGTCCCTGTACTTATTCAGCAATTCATTTAGTTTTGGGTCCTCAGTTTCCGGGAATGTATATGATCGGCCATCCTCTTTCTTCACCTCGGCCGTCACATTGACCGACCTAATTGTTACTTCATTACTGCTGGTATTGCTCAGTTCGATGCACTGTGCCGACCTTAGTACCTCGACGTGCTGTGGTACTCCTACCAGAGTATTAGGCGGTATAAAAATTTCCTCATCCAAAACATTTGCCACTAATCCTTGAACTAGTCCCTTCTCCGCTGATGTGTATGTCCGCAGTAACACGACGCCTGCCCTCAGTGCGGCGCCACATGGTTCTATCATCACATCACCATTCACGCTTCTATCACCAATTTGTAATGTGATTGCCTTGACCGTGTTTGCCGGGACTGATATCCTTCCTCTGGTCTTGGCAAACCTGGCCAACTTGGATCCCCGACCTGGTGTGGTCGATCCGACAATATTTGTAAGAAATTCTGGCAACTGGCCAAGAATATTCATGCCCAACAGGCAAGGTATATTTGACACATTTGTCTCTAGGTTGTGTTTCGTAACGAACACCCCAACCTGCTTCAACCTATGTCCTGCCACCACGACATCCGCCAGAAAATAACCACAGTATGGAATGGTTAGTCCATTAGCTGCCGTCAGGCGCATGCACGTGTCAGACCTCAACCTATGGTCTTTTCCTTTCATCCATTTGGTGTAAAAATTTTCCGTAATTGTCGTCACCTGGGAGCCTGTATCCACAATTGCCTTCACCGCGATGTCCCCAATCGTAATCACCATTTCGGGACAGACTCCCATCATTTTGTTTCTTGGGCCATAACCTCGCCCCTCTGTAGCCTGGCCCTGCCTTACATAAGGCGATCGTTTCCCCTGACAGTCCCGTGCCATATGTCCGGGTTGTGAACAGGACAAGCAAATTGGTCGACCGTCAGCCGTCCACCGGAGCGATGGACCGGCGGGTCGCGGCCGTCCAACCTGTCTCTGTTTTGGCCCGTTCTTTTCCTGATTCTCAGCTGTTGACCTGCTTTCCAACCTCTCCAATCGTTGGTCAACCTTCTCCAGGTGAGCCAACAGTTGAGCCATCATGGTTTCCACCGTGCCGGTCCCTGTGGGTGGGGATTGTTTCTGTTCCGGCACAAAGACTTTGTCCACCGAACAGTTCGATTGGTCCTCATCCTCGGACCTGCGGATCGCTGAGTTCCTGACCTGAAGGAAGGTCAACTGCGGGTCTTTGTGGACCTCCTCTTTCAACTCTCTCCTTAAGATCGGGGTTGCTAGCCCCTCGATGAAATGGTCCCTCAGTAGGCGTACATCAATGTCAGGTGTTTTGCCCTTTACCGAATCAAAGGCCCTGTTCATTCGGTGTGAATACTCCATCACACTCTCCGCCATTCTCTGCTTCAAGCCTACGAACACCGTTAGCAGTTGCGATCCCGACCGTCTCTCCCCAAAGGTCTCCATAATTAGATCCAGCACCTTATCTGGATCTGATTGGATGGTTTTATCGTGGCATTTGACCTCTGCCCTAACCGTCTCTCCTATACTGCCCATCAGCAGTCTTAATCTTTCCTCTGGTGACATGCATCTCGAGGCCCAGGCCGCTTTGACCTCTTCACTGAACCTGTTGGTTAAAGCTGGATCACCGTCCCCGTAAAATTTGTTAATGTGGGACTCTCTGGGCAGGACCACAATATGGGTCTGCTTCTCGTCCAGAGTAGACATTTTATTCCTTGAGTAAAAAAAGAAAAGAGTTCTTTCTTACCGTGTGTGTATGAAAAATTTTCCTCGTTCCTCAATTTTCACTGTTCCTGAATGTTCGAATTCACACACACACTAAACACAGTTATGAACAAGGTTGACTATGGGTGCCTAAAGCGGCAAGTCTAGTTGAATTCATCCTGTCCGCAGCGCCAAATGTAACGAGACTATTTGCCTGTAGTGCCAAATGTTAACGAGTTCTGCTCGACAACGCCAAATGTTACCGAGTCTAACCACTCATTCTACACAACATCGACCACAGTATAGATACTCGAAGATGCAGGTTCGCTATTGATCCTTTTATTACATGAATCAAAGAAATGCTTCACAATAATATACTGAATCAAAAGGAATGCTTCACAATAATAGTTTGAATCAACTGACTCCCAACAGTCCTCACTAGTCTTCATATAACTGAATACACATGTCTATCGTCCTTCTTAACACAATATAACCAACTTGATACTGCCACACAGACTGACTGATCGAGAGAGAGAGAGAGAGACTGCGAGCTCAGCCGTCGCCTTCCTTATATCCCCCTCGTATCCGTAGTCGTATTCGGTTCTATCATAATCGTAATCGTAATCGATTCTAATCGTTGCATCAGAATGTTAATTACGCCGCTTCTGTCGTACAGTCCGATTTAATATAACATCTGCATTGTTTCGTCAGCCAAGTCGTGTCAAAGTTGACAGCGCTTGTCGTATCCTTCCAAACTACGCCGTGGCTTTATGATCGTTATCAGTTGGCTTATCAGTCCAACACCTGCACTATCGCGTTCTCAACAATAGTGACTAGTAACTAGGCCCACCCTAGTTACATATATATATATATATATATATATATATATATATATATATATATATATATATATATATATATATATATATATATATATATATATATATATATTATATATATAAGTGTAAAAACAGTTACATGTTATTTACTTTAATTTAAATGACAACACCCGCAGCTCAAGGTGACAGTGCTATCCACCGCTATATAGATCTGAGGGGAAACTAAAATACATTTTGCCAAAGTTCAACCAAGGTCATCAAATTATTTTATTTTGATCGTAAAACAAATACAAACGATATTATAAACACAGTACTAACATGGCTGTGTGATTGCTATTAAACTGAATGTGTACCAACACAAATGCATGTTCTCTTTAAAGCTGCTGATCTAGCCAGAGGCCTAGCGAGAGGGGGCGGGTTGCGAACCGCACCGTGTGACACCATTAAGGGGGGGGGGGGGGTGACACCATGGCAAAGAATAGCAACACATATAGAAAAAAATTGAGGGGGAGGGAGGTGCAAATCGAAAGATTTGAGGGGGGTGCAAATCGAAAATGTGTCCCCGGGAAGGGTCTCAACGCCTTTAGGGGGGGGGGGGGGCGGGGGAGGGGGGAGACTCCATTAAGTGCCGTACCGGGGAACACCCGACCTCGCTACGCCACTGGATCTAGCTAACTTAAACTATGCTTCAGGAGCTGCCTATACATCAATACTTGCAAGTTTACAGCTAACCAGTGCTTTATTTAGCTGTAAAAATATATCAGCAACAAGTAGAAGAGGTGGAGAAAATGTTACATCTAACCCTCAACATAGCTGTTTTTGTAAAGACAAAAAAAAATCATAAAAAGTAAAGGAAAAAGAATTTAAAAAAATGATAATAGTGATACAAAATGCAATACATGAACACGTTTAAATCCACCCAAAAACATTTTAAATCAGACATTAAATAAACGAAGAAAGGCGGACAACAAAACAAACGATAGAACATTAACTCTAAACTGCTCTATATTTAATGAATAGGAAAATAAAACAAAGCAAACATGAAAATTATTTGACGTAATTAATCCATATACACTCTACACTCTACACTCTTATTAAATAAAAATGGAATTGTTCAGACTCTTATCTCTGTGTTGCTCTCACAAATTAAGAGAAAGACACATTAGAATTATATTGTTTCGGTGTGATACATGATCGGGACTTAATTTACATTTTATAAGGGAAACAACTTACCAATTATTTTGTTGATTAACGTGTACCTAAACAGTTCAAATATAGTATACATCTATTACATAATTATATACATTTTCTAATACAATCCTTTTTTGTCGTATATATCATTTAAGAGTTAAGTTTCGATATAAAAATGTAATTAAATTGCTTTTGTATTTAAAAACGTTAGAACCATTTAAAGATGGTATATAATTTGTGATATACTTTGTGCCTGATATATAAGCTATGATCGACACTTAAATTGATTTTCCGTTTAAATTATTTTATCTAAAATTTTAGGAAAACATTAAATAAACTAATAATTTTAATTTAGACACTCTCAAGATAAACATCACTCGAGCAGCCCTATAATATTAATCACTTATATGAGGTGCATTCAGAGTTAAACATGATTATTTTAATTTATTGCACAATTTGGATTATAAAATAGAAATGTATACAGATACAAGGCAAATATAGGCGATATTCAGGGGCGGAACTACAGTGCCGCCAGACCCCGCGATGCGGGGGGGGGGGGGGGGGGCACGCCATTTAGCGGCCCACAGCCGACCATAATCAATTTGTATAGTTAAAAAATTAAAATTTCTTGCATTTGGATTATCTTTATTCTATAGACACCATCTTGTAAATTCTTTTTCCATTTGTTTTTAAACCATAAGCTGTAGTGTGAAAGATAGGTTAACGTTCAAAACACTTCCATGACTTACTTCCCTTTTTTAAATAGTAAAATAGGGGTGCTCATAAGATTGTTTTAATACATTTGTACTAAACAAATTAAAAAGCAATTACTTCTCTTAATAATTATTTTAAAAAAAATACCTACTAAAGAATGACATAGTATAAAAAGGAAATGTATTTAAAATTAATAATATACATACCAAAAAAACGTAAAATAAACATAACACGAGAAACCATTACACATACAAAGCTTTCAGGTTTAATATTCTGAAGAATTACAGCAAACGTAAAATAATACAGATTTACAAAACAGAAAATTGAAAAAAAAAAACCAAAAACAATGAAATTTCGTTTCGAAACCCGATCAGTACAGAAATGAGTATCCTATTTTCGTATTCTGTGTTTGTTTGTGTGTATGTATATATATATATATATATATATATATATATATATATATATATATATATATATATATATATATATATATATACACTAGCTGCATCCCGTGCTCCGCCACGGTAAATCATTTTTAAATGTACCAACTTTGGAACAGAACAAAACAAACAAAAACAACACAAACACAAAAAACACAACCACAAACACAACACAACCACAACACAACCACAACACAACCACAACACAACCACAACACAAACACAACACAACACAACACAACCACAACACAACCACAACACAACCACAACACAACCACAACACAAACACAACACAACACAACTACAACACAACCACAACAAAAACACAACCACAACACAGCCACAACACAACCACAACACAACCAAAAAACAACCACAATACAACCACAACACAACCACAACACAACCAAAAAAAAACAACACAACCACAACATTAGAATCACCACCAAACAACACGCTTTTTAGGCGTCCGCGCCCAAAGAGACCCTTTCCAACATTAAAAATTTAAGTCACATAAATAGATCCTACTCCATAACTTACAATAAAACAATGCGATGCAAATGAATGTACGGCAAGTGGTGTTTACTTTTATGGTTCTAAGAAAACACATTGGCAATGTAATTAGAATTACCACCGAAAATCACGCTTTTCCCAGGCGTCCGCGCCCAGAGAGAGTCTTTCCACCATTCTCTATATTATAATTATAAAATTTCACCATCTGTTAGCACCAAAAAACAAAAACAAAAAATAGTGATTTTGAGAAATCATAGACTAATTAGAAAATAATATAAATAATCTTAACATTTTTCTCTTTTAATTATGAACCTTAACATAGACTAATCAATGCGGTAGTAATAAAAAAAAGATTAACTTAAATTATTGTTGAGTTAAATATATTTTCAAATTACCTCCCTTGAAACAATTACCACAAAAAAAAGTGGAATTAATTAGCTTTTTCGACCTACTTTTATGGAAATGTATCCATTTTTTCTAGGAATATAAACTAAAATGATATTTGACATTAATCTTTTTAATACGTTTTAGCAGTTTGCGTGTATTTAATATTTTCTTGACGTTATGCGAAAGAGTAAAAACCGTGGCAATTATAAAATAGCTCTATGCCGCTATATAAACAAACCCTACTCTAATACTTATAATAAGACACTGCGGTGCACTGAAAAGCACAGCGTGGTGCGCAGTTTACTTTTATAGTCCCAAAATCTATAGCGATGACGGACGGAAGGAAGGAAGGAAGGACACGCTCAGCCCGCTTATATTATAGACTAGCTGCATCCCGTGCTCCGCCACGGTAAATCTTTTTTTAAATGTACCAACTTGGGAACAGAACAAAACTAAACGCAACATAAACGAACGCAAAAAAAAAAAAAAAAAAAAAAAAAAAAACAAAAAAAAACACAACACTCATAACATAAACACAATTTAAATGCAATCATAAAGGCATATTGCTTACAGTCTAGCCCGTAGCGCCAAATCGCGCCCTTTCCGGTGATTTGCACCCCCCTCAAACTTTTGATTTGCATCCCTTTTCCCCCCTCCCCCCCCCCCGCCCTAAAACTTTCGATTTCCACCCCACCCCCTTCGCAAATTTTTTCCAACCCACTTTGACACCCCCTAAGGTCGGCACCCGGGGACATATGCCCCCCCCCCCCCCCCATCGCTACGCCTCTCCTATAAAACCCGAAAGATAGAATAATAATTAGTAAACAGTATAAATAATAGGCAGTATTTAAAATATCCGTGTTTTACCTACAATATTTCACTTTATCCATTCACGCATTTTTTTTTCCAGTACTTTAAATTAAAAAAATTTACAATAGAGTTTCATAACTAAAACCATTGCGCACCTAATGAACGTGATGACGCGCCTATAATAGTGCTGAATAGTTGATTAAAAATTATAAGTAACAAATAGTAGGGCCTACATTCAGTGAATAAAATAAATAAAAGATTGCCTTTTATCAATCCATGCTAATTATAATTTTCTAACAATAATTTCCTCTTACACATCCGAATAATTTGCATTCACATTTTGCTAATTATATTATTGCAACACTAATTCCTTCTATGACGAACGTATATTTGCATTCACATTTTTTATTAGCGTGAGTTTAATGTATTTTTAAATTACCTCCTTTGTCAAAATTAGAAAAGAGTTACATTAATATTTGATTTTTCTAACCTACAGCTATTATGTTATTAAAATGTATCCACTTTCTCTAGGAATATTAACGAAAACGATATTTGACATTGATCCTTTTGATATGTTTTAGCAATGTGCGTGTATTTAATATTCTCTTTACGTTATGCAAAATTGTACAAACAGTGGAAATTATAAAATAGCTCTATGCCGCTATATAAACAAACCCTACTCTATTACTTATAATAAGACACTGCGGTGCACTGAAAAGCACAGCATGGTGCGAATGTTTACTTTTATGGTTCCAAAAGCTATAGCGATGACAGAAGGAAGGAAGGACTGACACACGCTCAGCCCGCTTATATTATAGATATATATATATATTCTGGGGGCCCACAAATTGTTTTTGCGGGGTGGCCCTTTTTTTCTAGTTCCGCCACTGGCGATATTGTTGGCGCTGAAACAAGAGAACACATTTTTAGACCTTTTATATAATAGTACACATACTATAAACATATGCTTAATATGCACTTTTTTGTTTATTTATAGCAGATTTATTGATGTATATGGAAGACCACACGTAACAAAATAAAATAAAGATTCAATCGTTAAATTACACACATGTTGAAATTTTTTAAAAGCCAACCGAAAAAAAAACGCAAATATTTAATACGGTTAAGTATAAATAAATATTCTACTCTTTTCAACATATTAAATCTGTGTTTGTACAAGATTGCTCTGGAAATTTTGCGGATCATTCGAAAGCGAATACAAGGATATAAATAACAATGTTCTAAAAATGTCACCTGTTTATTTCCATTGTTTTAAGGGAAGTATAACTAAGATATTAAATTATATCAATAACTGAAAGACACTATGTAAAAATACACCTTTTAATTAATAAATATAAAAAATAAAAAAAATAAAACTGTGTTTTGGATCAAATGTATTTTAATTTTTTTTTTTTTTTAATTCTTCAAATTATACACCCGACCTTTGTAATTTAAAAATGTTTTAAGTAGCTGTTCTTACAAATAAAATGAGTTGATTCTTAGCTGAAATCTGCTTCAATGTTTTAAAATTTATGTTGTAAATTGATATTATAATTAAAAAAATTCCTTACATAAAAAATGTATAAATTATCCAAGAACACGTAGCTGAATTACGTTTGGAAAAGGTAGGAAATTAGTAGACACGTGTCTAAAAAATATTTAAGCACACACTCGCTATCATTTATGCAAGCGAATATTGACCAGCCTTTCCAAGAGCTTGCTGATGTTAGAGCAGAGGGAGAACGGTCTGTAGCTCTCAGGTGAGCCCAGATCAAGATCCGTGGCAATTTTATAAAACAATTCATGGTATTTCAAGTTTATTTTTAAACATTTCAAGGAATTGTAACTAAAATGATGTAGATCTCGTCATTTTTTTTCTAATTAAAAAACTCAAAATTAACATGTTACAATAAGATATTTAAATAATAGATAATGCATCATTATAATGTGCTCGCTTGGTCAGGTGTGTAGGGCTAACGGTCAGCTCGACGACAAAAAGAGAGAGAGGCGGTTTGTTATAGAAACACATGCAGCGAAAAGTTGAGTAAATGTAATATAATGACGTCACGTTGATTAACCAAATTTATAATAGTTTATCGCTAGACAGCTACACATGACAGTAACAAGTTCGGTCTACAGCATCTTCAATTAAAAAAAAAATACTGCCCGCGATCTCTGACTCTTTATAAAAAATGGCGGGTCAAAAAAGCCTTTACAATTAAGGGGCAAGGTACACAGCGTCACGGCGCGATCACTCTTTCAATAATGAACCATTTTAGATAGTCTTAGCTAACCGATTAAGAGAACGATCTGTTAAAATTCTATTGTTTCCATGTGATAATTGAAAGGGACTCAATTTACATTTTATAAGGAAAACAACTACACATTCTATTGTTGATTAACGTTTACCTAAACAGTACAAAAATAGTAAACAGCTATTACATTTTATTATAATAATTTTCTAATATCAACTTATACGTTCGTATGTATTGATTAAGAGATCGGTTTTGATATAAACATTTAACTAAATTGCTTTATATTCAAAACATTAAGAACCATTTCAAGATGTTACATAATTTCTTACATACTTTGAGCTGGATCTATTTATCACGAACTATTTTAATTTTGACGTCGAATCTAAAGAATCTTAAAAATCAAAATAAGTCACAAAAAGCTGATATATCTACTTTATAGGTCGGCAACCATTAGAGACGGTAGAGTCAAAAGATCAATTTACAGATCAATATCCTAGTTCTTAAAGAGCCACTAACATTTTTTAAAATGGTATTTGATTAGGATTAGGTAAATGAATTTAAAATAAATTGGTTTAACTATGAAATAATATTTATTTATATAAAAACATAAACATATTTTCTCAACACATAATAAAGTATATAACTAGCTCTGCTAGGATGCTAGAATAACAAAACATAAGACAATGCCTTGTGAAGAAAAAATAAAATTGAAAATATTCGAAAAAAATAAGCATACAATTTTATCAGTCAAACTAATACAAATTACTTAAAAACAACGTAATGAGTATTTAATAGCCAGATTTTTAACGGAGTCATTTAAGTCACTTAATCAGTGAGTGCCTGTGTTATGTTAAATGTGTCGGATTTTTAGCTAATTAGTTATTATTTTTGCTTTGTCACTAATATCGTTCAGCGTGTAGTAAAGCACATTGCGTTTTGAACAATAACTATTTCATGTATTCTTTTTTACAAACAAGTACATTTTAAAATATATAGGCCTATAATTTACGTGAAACGGGTACCGATGACTAGTATAACTATAAACAAATTATGGTAAATATATACATGCATATGGATAACCTTATATTACAAAATAAAAATTAATCGACACACTGGGTAGATTCATTAAAAGCAAAACGAGAATATTTAATATGGTTTAATATGGTTAAGTAGAAATAAGTATTTTACTCCCTTCAACATATTGTATTTGTGTATGTGCCAGATTAAAATGGAAATATTGCTGATAAGACGAAATTGAATAGAAGAGTATAAACAACAGTGTGCTAAAAGAAGTGAGTTGTTATATCCCTTGTTTTAGAAGCTTTAGAGCATACAGCAAACCTCCTGTCAGAACACCCTGAATCACCAAATAGTCAGATAGTATTTCTTACAGATGCTAAATCTGTCCTGCAATCCCTAAAAAATCCAGAGTACTATACTCAAACACTTAGGACAGCACGAGAAAGGCTAATAAATACCTGCAGCAGAATTGTGCTGCAGTGGATCCCGGGCCACTGCCAGATCCAGGGTAACGAGATCGCAGACCAGCTGGCAAAAATTGGGGGAAAGAAAAAACAACCGGAAATCTCGCTACACCCAAAAGAAATAAAAAGAATAATAAAAAACAAACAAACGCAAATGTGGGCTGACACACACCCTCACTTCAATAAAAGTGATCGATATTATAATTTGACACGAAAACAACAATACATAATCTTTCGACTTAGAACAGGCCATAGCAGACTAAATCAACACATGCATAAAAAACTAAAAATTGGGTGTGGTGAAATATGCCGTTGTGGCAAGGCCCCGGAAAATACGGAGCACGTCCTTCAGGAATGTTCTTTATATAGCCAGGCGCGAGTCAGACACTGGCCCCTGCTCACCCCACTCAGGGAAAAATTATATGGGGCACCTGCCAAACTGGAGACCACAGTCCGGTTTATTCACGAAGTTGGACTTGTTGTCAAAATCCTCCAACACATTCTCAATTAAGAACGAAGAAGAAGAAGAAGTATATGTTTCCTATATTTCGTTCGGGGGGTGGGTTTGGGGCGGTAGACTTTCTTCGTGGGGGGGGGGCAGAGGAAGAGATGCCTGGAAGAAACTCTGCATAATATACATGTATATTCAATGTATGTATGAATAAGCACTGTTTCGTTTATTTATAATAGATTTCTGGATCGATATGGACGACAATATGAAACGGGAAAAAAAATAATGATTCAATCGATGAATTACACACTCGTTGAAATTCTTTAAAAGCAAACTGAAAACATGCGAAAATTTACTATGGTTTTGTATAAATACATATTCTAATACTAAAACATATTAAATTTTTGTATGTGTCAGTTGGTTATGGAATTTTTGCGGATATAACGAAATCTAATAGAGGAATATAAACAACACTGATAGAGAAATGCACCGAGTTACCTAGTTATCTTCTGTATATTAGGGGAAACAACTCTTACAATACAACAATTATTAAAGTCAACAAATGGTGGTCGTCATGTTGTAATAATCTTTTGTATTAAAGTAAAAAAGTTAAATTAAAATGTTATACTTTGCACATAAAAATGTAAACATTTTTTTCACTCGTGCTGAAATGGATTTAAAATTTAAAATAATCAAAACTTAAACGCCAGAGCATTACACTAAACACTAGCTTATATATAGTTGAACAAATCTTTTCTAAATACTGTTTCCATGTTTATCGTTTTTGAAAAATAATTTTACTTTACAAAACTTATAAATGCAAGTGTTATAAAAACAATTGATTTTTTGCTAAATACAAGTCCACTAACAGGTTGTAGCTATATTATGTTTTTTAAAAGGTCAAAAGGTAATCAATAATAATTTTGGTTTTTGCTCAATTAGAATCTACTAACGGTTTTAGGATATATTATGCTTTTTAAAAGGTTGGAAGTAGATAGGCACATGTATAAAAATAACTAGGTACACAAATGCTATCAGGTACACTTCGTACCTTATAATATAATATGCTTACATATAAACACGCCGATAATCAAAGAAGGCAAAAAGTGGAAGGTCTTATCTTGTGTTTACAAATGAGTTCGCTTGTAAAACTAGTATTAGAGTCTTACGCTTATATTTATTTGTATATAAAACAAAAGTTTCATTTATGTAGCAATAAAGTAAAATGATTTGAGTTAGGCAATTAGTGTTATCAAAAAGCTCCTTTGCACAGTTAGTTGCAACTTTTCCGCGCAGTTTCTTTTACACGAACATCTACACTCGCTAATCCGGTTACTCGTATCTCAAATTTTGCTTGTGTGACAAAGCACATTTTAGCTTGCTCAACAGCTCGTATCACAACACTCTCTTATATTGGGGCACTTTTATGATGAGGTACCACTGTATGTAAAAGTCTACACTTTAACAACTTAACGACTCCGTGTTTTCAAAGACATTAAATACCAATGCTGAGCATTAACTAGAAAAAACAGTGTATACGATCAATAGAAATTGCAAATAATTTCTTGAACCAAAATTGACTTAAAGAAAATATAATTACTATTTCTGATGTTAAAATATAAATTAAATTTCCATTGTAAATTTTCATTAATAACTGTGATACTTAAACTCAGCTGTTATAAAACAACATAAAAAAATATATGCTATAACGGATGTTCCTTATTTGTAATAGAAATGCGATGAATATAAACACGATGATCGTGAAGTTCCCAGAAATGAGAAATAAAATAAATCACGCCTACAAATCAAACGTACACAATGTTTGTAAAAAAATATTTTAAAGCGTACACCACAGTGATTTTACAATTTCACTCTAGCATATAAAAATATACACTTGGATAGTGACGCTAGATAAGTGGTTTTTTTCTACTAAATCACCATTATTGTTTTTATACCTAACTTCCGGTATATCAAATTAGATATTAGATGGCAATAACATTCAATATAAACATAGAACTAAATTGCATTTGTATTTAAAAATCAAAAGAACTATTTAAATATGGTATATATGTTGTTATATCATCTGTGACTGACATTTAACAATAACTCGTCTTTTCAACCGTAGATTCCGAATTATTTAATTTTGGTTATTGTATTGTATTGCCAGGAAGCAAACCTCTCAACAACACAGGGTACAGGACTACCCGCATCGCAGTAACCGAGGGACCAACAACCAAGTTCACTGACGATTATAACAGAGTCACCAGACAGATCATCCACACCGCAGCAACCGAGGGACCAACAACCAAGTTCACTGAATAATAAATAAACGAAGAACGGCGGACATCAGAACAAAAGATAGAACATTACGTCTAAACTAATCCATATTAAACGATAATAGTGACCAAAAATGCAATAAAAATTAACAAATTTAAATCCACCCAAAAACATTTTAAATCAAACATTAAATAAACGAAGAACGGAGGACAATAAAACAAACGGTAGAACATCACGTCTAAACTACTCCATATTAAATAAATAGGAAAATAAAACAAAGCAAACATGAGTAACACTGTTGCAATTATTTGACGTAATTATTCCATATAGGCCTACACTCAACGCTCCTATTAAATAAAATGAAATTGTTCAGACTCTTATCATTGTGCTGCTCTCACGAGAAAGACATATTAGAATTATATTGTTTTGGTGTGATAAATGATCGGGACTTAATTTACATTTTATAAGGGAAACAACTTACCAATTATTTTGTTGATTAAAGTGTACCTAAACCTTTCAAATATAGTATACATCTATTACATAATTATATTAATTTTCGAATACAAACATTTACTGTCGTATATATCATTTAAGAGATACGTTTCAATATAAGAAAAGTAATTAGATTACTTTAGTATTTAAAAACGTTAGAACCATTTAAAGATGGAATATAATTTGTTATATACTTTGTGTCTGATCTATAACTATCGTGTGCTGATAAATTCGTGTGCGATAATTATTTTATTTAGAATTTTAAGAAAACAATAAATAAAGTATTAATTTTTATTTAGACAGTCTCAAGCCAAACATCACTCGATCAGCCCTCAAGTAAAGCATAACAGTCTTCTGTTTCCCAGGTATTAAAGGTGCACAATCTGAATGGTAGACAAACAACCCCCCCCCCCCCCCCACTTAACCGGACTGGCGGATATTTCAAGGTAGCGTGCCCTCTTTGCCATCTATCTTCCCTTTATCTATTTAATGTAGTCATATTTTAATTACTTTTAATGATTAATTAATTATCTAATTGGAGAGAAGAAAATAGGAATCTACAAAATAATTACCGGAAAGACAATTTGCCGATGGACATTTTTCCTAAATGTCTTAAATATTCGAATTGACCTTTGCCTCATTGTGAGAAATGCTCGAATGAACTTATACCTGATTGGGACAAACGTGAAAATTGGCGTTTGCTCGAATTTGGACAAAAGCGTGTTGCTGCATGCAATGATGAAAGCCTGGCCTGCCAAGGTGAAAAAGAGAATTACTGGAGATGGCTAGCACTTGTTATCTAGTGTTGTCTACACTCAAAGTGTTCATTTAAATATCAAACTTATCAAAATACTGTCATTGGGCCGGTGAAGTGGAGTCGACTTGTTTAAGTGTTATTGTTAGGAATATTACATTTTAACACAATAATTTGGTTAAACGTGAAGACTTTAAAATTATTTTATATATATATTTTTTAATGGTGTGAATGTTTATCGTAATAAGCGTTGGAATGAGATAGATGAGTTAAAAGTTAATTACATTGTTTAAAAAGGACTTTGGTAGATGTTATGTATATATGAGCAGGGTACATTGGCGTAGCTAGGTCGGGCGTCACCCGGTGCGGCACTTAATGGTGTCACAATAGTATACATCATATATTATATTCAATTTACTTTCGCTATTAATTTGTACAATTTCAGTACAATACATACCTTAATTTATTTCAAAAATATTTATGTAATTGATGCTATATATTTGTGATTTTGACAGTGTTCACTTTATATAACGATTTTTATCCATAGCCGGTTATAAATACACCTTGATGTAGCGTGTTTTCTATATCATTAGCAGGTTTACGTCATGGTGTCACCCCCCCCCCCCCCCCCCTCTTCATCATTGTCGGGATTTGTCAAGTTTGCTCTTAAAAGACTATTCAACTTACTTCAATTGATCACTGAATTAAGTGGGATTATCATTTTTCTGTATATATTTTGCTATTTTTTGCCTTGGTGTCGCCCCCCCCCCCCCTAAATGACGTTACCCTTTGCGGTCCGCACCCCCCCCCCCCCCCGCCACCCCATCGCTACGCCTCTGGCAGGGTAAACGATAATTTAACATGCCTCTATACATTACTTTACGTGTTTGGTTTATGTTTCGTTATAGGGTATAACGAAAAAAGGAAATTTTGTTTGCATTTCAATGCTGGGCATTAATTAGAAACATATATTATAGGTTATAGTAAATAATTGTCTGGGCCTAAATCAACTTAAAACAAATTCTAATTACTGTGTCTCATGTTAAACTATAAATAAAAATGCCATTGAAAAGTTTTATTTTAAACTGATATATCATAGTCAGTGTTTATAAAACAACGTTAAAAATATGCTTTAACAGATGCACTTTATCCATAAAGAAATGCACTGGTTGTAAACACTACAATCGTAAAGATCCCAGCATTGATATATTCAAAATCACGCTGTGGGTAAGGCAGTTGATGGAACCTCCACAGTTGTATCACAGAGTTTATCTAATGAATGATATTGAGAAAGATTACTACGAGTTGATGTATGCTTTGATTGTCCTTCTAGAGTACCAGTCGACAGTATTGGGCCATACAACTGAAGAGGAACAGATAGTTGATTTTATACTGGAGGTTAGTCGTGATACCAAGGAGGTCTAAAAAAAATACAAGATATTGCTAGTCTGTTTTCAAATGTCAGAAAAGTTGGCACATGTCACTATATAGGTTGTGTATGCTTCAAGAGCTGCTTATACTACAATTAATTAAAGTATAAGACTAAAAAGTGCGTTATTGGCTGTAAAAATATATTAGCTTCACTCAGAAACGATGGAGGAAATGTTACATCTGACCCACACCATAGATTTTGTTGTAACGACAAAAAATCATAAAAAGTGAAAGAAAAAAAAAAAGAAAAAAAAAAACTATCATATTTAATGTTAATACTTACCAAAAATGTGACATAATGGGAACATTTAAATCCATCCGAAAACATTTTAAATCAAACATTAAATAAGAGAAGAATATTTGATGTGATGTGTCTCATTGCAATCAACATAACTTTTCCGGTTGCTTAAAATGGTATGATTTTAATTTTCTGTTATCCCAAAAGCATTTCAGCCCAACACCACCCCTACCCCCAGCCCCTCAGCCCACCACATCGGTGGAAAAAAATCCCTTGAATCCTCATTTAATTATACATTTGCATTTTCAGCAAGTGAGTTAAATGCAAGCTTGTAACAATGCGTTGTTGGCAGTGAAAATATATCCTCAACAATCAGAAGTGATGGAGCAAGTTTTTCATCTTTGCCACACCATAGCTGTTTTTGTAACGACAGAAAAATCATGAAGAGTGGAAGAAAGAACAGAAAAAAAAATGTCGAATAATTATAGTGATAAAAAAAAAATATGACATAATTGACAAATTTAAATCCATCCAAAAACATTTTAAATCCAACATTAAATATAAGAAGAGTGTCGGACGATAAAACAAACAATAAACATTACCTTTAAACTACTCTAGATTAAAGGAACAGGAAAATAAAACAAAATAAACATGAATAATACGATCTGACTATTTAGTTGATTTAAGTGTACCTAAACAGTACAGATATGGTTAAATGTATTACATTACTATATTGAGTTTCAGTACAGATATGGTTAAATGTATTACATTACTATATTGAGTTTCCAATTATAACTTTTACGACCATGTATTATGTAAAAGATAAGTTTCAATTTTAAAAATGTAATTAAATTTTATTTGTATTTTAAAGCATAAGAACCATTTAAAGATGGTATATAATTTGTCATAAACATTGTGCCTGTACATTAACCAACGTTCGACCATTTAATCCAATGTTTCTAAAATTATTGTATTTATAATTATGAGGTCATTTTATCCTGTTGCAAGGTCAAGCTGAAATGTCAGAAGTTGAGTTGAAAAAGAAGCCTTGGTCACCCCATTTTGATGCTAGATTCCCTAATTAAAATCAGACAAGAAACTGTTGGCAAAACTATGTTGATTACTTCCGTTGTCAGAAAATAAAAGGTGAAGAATATGCCCCTTGTGAATACTTTAAACAAATTATATTCACATATATGTCCTTCTTTCTGGGTAGAACAATGGGATGATCAACGTGCAAGTTGTACTTTTGCTGGCAAAATTTAACAACGTACTGTATTCCTTTCAAGTTTGGTGTATAGTCTGATCAGCAGCATACTGTTAGTACAGAATTTATGTATGATTGTCTTCAGGATAAGTGAATAAATTTTTTTGTTAAGTTAAAAAAATAAAATAAAAAAAAATTATAATTATGAGGTCCGCAAGCTGTTGTAACCTTGAGCAAATAATTTGTCATTCATGAAATTTCTAGAACTTATTTGACTTCAGCTGACTTTATAATTATGCTTAAAACGAAAGCAAAGTTAGAAATCGAAAGTTAGAAACCAGCACGAATGTCAAGAATAGTTACAATTTCTTAAAGTATACATTTTTCAATTATCCCTTGGGTTAGGGTCGAGAAATCATCATCATCACCATGATCACTATCTGCACCTACTTGGACAAATCCAACATTATCCTGCCGTGCCCACACTCACAAAAATATAGTGCCAAATCTTCATCTGGGCAGTCAACCCTCAGTCTCCAATTCAGCTATTTGAGCTACCGAACAAAGACTAGATATATCAAGTCATCCTCTAGCCACACCAGACCTCCATACTTTTCTCAATGTTGGATAAATACATCTGTCAGATTGCATGCATCTTATAAGTTATATTCCAAGACAACAAAACAAATATTGAAACAAAAAAATAGATTTATTTTTTGTTCAAATAAAATTTTAATGGAGATGATTATTCATTATTAGGTAATTATTAATAAAGAAAATTACACATTTTTGCGCGAGCCCCCCCCCCCTCCGTATGGTAGCGCCCTAGGCCACCACCTTGTTCGCCTTATAGTTAGCGCCGACCCTGCATACATGGCCCCCATCCCAAAACGTAACTATAACTAATTGGAAATGCCATAGATCACTGTAAAGAAAAATAAATTGTAGACAAAGCCTGTGTAAATAAAGTTACCTCCCATGCTGTATGTTAATAAAAACAAGGGAAATTTTTTTTTAAAAGGATAGTATATTTATTAAGCAAACAAATATATAATGAAAATATCATTCCAATATGTATGCTTAGTAGTTAAAAAACTTAATAAAAATATAATATTATTTTTATAATCTTAAAAAAATCGTATGAAATTACCTAGCCTTTAAAAATTTTGTTTAAAACGGAAATAATAAACGATAGTAAAATAACAAACAATAATTTTTATATAGTGAGATGAAAATTTCAACAACGCTATGCCTTTGTCCAGGTTTTCGACCTTAGATATTTCTTTCAAGAAAAAAAAAAAATAAATAAAAAAAAAAAAAAAAAAGTGAAAAAATGATTAGGCCTAGCGAAACAAAACCTTTTCATTGTAACTCCCTATCACAGGGGTCGGCAACCTTTTGTGACTGAAGAGCCAAAAGTTACAATTTACACAAATTCCAAGTTTTTAAAGAGCCGCCAACATTTTTATATCAATATTAGGTATATATATATATATATATATATATATATATATATATATATATATATATATATATATATATATATATATATATATATATATATATATATATATATATATATATATATATAGCAATGTATGTGTGTTTGTGTGTCAGTTTTTCTTTTACACATTACTACATCATTCATCCGATCGCCATGAAACTTTGGGAAGTTGTTAAAAATTTTCCTGGAGAGGTTTCTGCGAAAAAAAAATTTCAAATTGGCAGGCGTGGCGCCCAGGCATGGCGCGGCTTGTTTTTCCTCTATATACGGCATATAAAAAATAGGAGTCGATTTTGGATTGACACTCTTCATTCGATCGTCATGGAACTTAAAGGAGTTGATTAAAACACTCCAGGGGAGGTATGTGAAAAAAAAAATCATCTTTTTAAATTTCGCAAGCGAGGTGCCCCGGGAAATTTCGATGTTTCTCTATATACTGTAAAAAAAGTCGGATACAATTAGAAAAAGTTTATCCGACCGCCATGAAACTTTGGGGAGTAAATGAAAATACTCCTGGTAAAATTTCTGCGAAAAAAATGTCTAATGGGCGGCGCCCGGGGTGGTGCATTTTTTGTCCTGAGTTCCAGAGCGGCTATGTTAGTACTTGGCATCCGTTAATCGGGCGTCCTGCATAGCGGGTAAGGGGTAATACTATATTCAGCGGCAAAACTGCAACAAGCGTAACCACCGGCACCTCGTCCATTGCGCGACCCGAAACGTCCCGTGCTCACCCGCGAGCATTATGGCGCCTACGTTTTTACTTTCTCGTATATACGTAGTATAGAGAAAGTATTGTAATCGTGCAAAAAAAAAATCGAGATTTTTACAAATCTCGACGTTTTACACCTCACTGATACGGAAAAACATAATTTTGCAATCTTGTCCGTATGTCTGTGTGTGTGTGTGTCTGTGTGTGTGTCTGTCCGTGTGTAAACACGATAACTTGAGTACCGTTACAGCTAGGTTGATGAAATTTCATATATAAGTATTTTATCAAAATCGTAGATCCGTATCAACTTTTGAGCGATTTCCGATAACCGGAAGTGGTACTTTTCCTACTTTGAATTTTTTAAAAGCCTATAACTTGAGTACTATTTCAGATAGATAAATGAAATTTCACATGTAAGTAAAAGATCTAATTCTCTACCTTCTGTTAAATGTTGAGTAATTTCCGTTGACTGGAAGTAGTAATTTACGCTACTTCCGATTTCTCAAAAAACTAATGTAAATTTTAAAAGTACTAATAATATTGCGCACTATTATGCGCTTTTTTTATTTGCGTTCACTTGGTGTGCAATTAATTTGTCTACGAGATTTTATTCTATTTTTAAAACTTTAAGTATTTAAAATGGATTAAAAATCATGTCTATAGCCCGAGTTTCCATCCCCTGTTATTTTATTTAAGAATATTCGAGAAAGTTTAGGGGAGATCACTCCCGGTTTATTTTTTATAAAACGCTATACACTATAGACACGATGGGCAACAATACGTTCATTTTAAACAGCGCGATAGGCTATGGATGCAATGAGTTGCTATAGTCGCTCACTAAATCGAATCAGGCGCGTCCTCCTGTGTCTCTGCAGGGTGCCCAGGGCCATCTCACGAGCACTATGCGCCTATCCTTAGATTTAAGAAGCACCCTACAATACGACAATCGATGATGAATCCGAACTAGGGATAAACAAGGGAAAAAAAGAAAACAAGTAGGTACATTAAAAAAAGGAGTATCTAAATATTCTAATAGAATATAGTGTTTATATTTATTATTATATCGTTCATTACCGATTGTTGCAGACTAATACTACTTTGAGTTTTAAAAATAAAGTAAATTAATTTTTAATATTTGTGCATGGAGCTGAAGAGCCGCAACTTGACATCTAAGGAGCCGCATGCGGCTCGCGAGCCGCAGGTTGCCGACCCCTGCCCTATCACTCTCATATAAATTATAAATAAATTAATAGGGTAAAAAATTACGTTTGAATTAATAAGTAAAAAAAAGACAACTATATTAACCTATATCAACCGAAATAGTTTTATCTTAACGAGTAGGCCTACAAGATGCTCAGTTTAAAAAAGTAGTAAATATCATCCTAGGCCTACACGATGCTCAGTTAAAATGTTCTTAATTAATTTTTTGTGACCGAACCAAAGGATATTTTTGAAAACTTTCTTCGGCAATATTGGTTTAAATTATGACAGGAATCGATTGGTAAATGTGTCAAGTCGCTAAGTTGTCTGGTTGCCGAGATATGGGCCAAAAACTGCATTTGTTCGAGGTTTTTTGGCTTTTCCGGGAAATCCAGCAAGGAATTCCGGGAATTTTTTTGGCCCACAATCATCCGTGGAACTTGCTTAACATATTTGCTTTTGGAACTAGTCCTCGATATTGCTTCGTTGAGGAGAAGATACGACTTAAAGGCTGCGGACACACATCCATACATCCAGAAATGACGAGTTAATAATCGCAATTGTCCGTATGGAAATTGCGCTAAAAATAAAACAGTAACGGTATTAATTTACGAGTAAAGATAGTTTTATCATAACGCACTTTATGTACGCTCAGTTATTAAATGCACAAACATTCGGCAATAATAATAGTTTTAATAAATTAATTTCAAAATATTATTTTTTTCTGCAAGTAGATATATACTTTTATTGTGCATCTAGGATAACAGTTGACAGTATTGGGTGAAATAACAGAAGAGGAGCAGATAGTTGATTCAATACTGGAGGCTAATTACAGGATCAAGGAAGTCTAAAAGTAAAGACAATATCCTGGTATTTTGTCCTCTAATGTTTGAAAAGTGAGCAGAGGTAGCTTTAGCAACAAGAGCCGCCTATACATCAATAAGTTCAAGTTAAGACCGAAAAGCTCGTAACTATGTCAGCAACAATCAGAAGAGATGGAAAAATGTTACATCTAACCCAGACCATAGCTGTTGTTGTAACGACATAAACCATGTAGAGTGGATTCAACAGAAGGAGAAAAAAAAAGAGCTATCAATTGAAAATAACGAAGAATAAGTAATAAACTGAGTTGTAGATAATATTAATGAAAACCATGGTGAGAATTCGCTTTTAATAAACATACATTTCTAAAATATATGAGTGTTTTAACCTTTTCCTCATTATACATTTTCAGGTACATAATTTGCAAAATTATACAATTATTGTCATTTTTACTTTCTCGTATACGAAGTATAGAGAAAGTATTGCAGTCGTGTAAAAATTTAAATCGAGATATTCACCAATCTCGAAGTTCTATACCCCCCGTGAGTCGGATTTTTTTTTTTCAGAATGTCTCTCTCTTTCTATATCTCTCTGTGTGTGTGTGTATGTGTGTGTGCCTGTGTGTGACTGAACACGATAACTTGAGTACCGTTATAACTAGGTTGATGCCATTCCATATGTCTTTTATATTAAGAGAGAGAGAGAGAGAGAGAGAGAGAGAGAGAGAGAGAGAGAGAGAGAGAGAGAGAGAGGAGACTGGAGACGGAATAAAATCTTACATCTAAGTTTATAAAGCAAAACCTTCTATTAGATGCATATTTCAGTATTTGACAAAAGATAAATAACCGGTCGTGAGTACCCGCCAATAGAAAAAAAAAACTTACCTCGAAATTCCCAGCCCTATTCCTGTAGCAACTCTCTGTCATTGGTAGTAAATATTATGGGGTCAAAGTTCAGTGGGGACGTCGTTAAAAGTTTGTAGATGACGACAGTAACAGTTTAGTAGTGGCGATGATACAAATTCAGATGTGACGACGATAACAACCATCTTGTGACAACGATTAAAGTCTCAGGTAACGAACACCTTATATGGTAAACATTTACCCTTAAACAATACCAGCGACTGTGGCAAGTCTCAGGCAATAAACAACGTATATGGTAAACATTTACCCTTAAACAATACCAGCGACTGTGGCAAGTTTCAAGCAATAAACACCTTATATGGTAAACATGTACCCTTAAACAATACCAGTGACTGTGGCAAGTCTCAGGCAATAAACACCTTATATGGTAAACATTTACCCTTAAACAATACCAGCGACTGTGGCAAGTCTCAGGCAATAAACACCTTATATGGTAAACATTTACCCTTAAACAATACCAGCGACTGTGACAAGTCCCGGTAAATTGCGATCGCTACAGGGGTTGATGTTTTTGTACGGCCGGTCTATTTCTAAGTTCTTCTTGTTTTTACTGGCCACCAGCTGTTAAGGTCGACTTTAAGAAGTACAAACAACAAACTACACAAAGTTTGGACCACAGTATTAGTACGGGCCTACACCCGTAATATATTCGCCTAGCCCTCTGTCCAAATCAACCCATCAACTCTCGTTCACACACCTAGTAAACTGAATACCAACATTTGGTCTAAGGGGAATAACACAACAACGTGGGGCTGAACACAACTCACATACTCACCATAAACAATGACTTACCAAGCTTTAACCCGACGCGTAACAATAACAGTATTCACGTCCACCCCTGAAATAACAATACACGTGAAGAAAACACGTCCACTCCCTCCCCTACCCAGCAACAAAAAAAAAAATAGAACTACATGTCAATCATACCAAACATAAGAACATTACAGACCTATTCTCTAGCTGTAAAATGTGCAAGTTGATCATTTCTGCTACATAAAGATAAACTGGGTACAACTTTATAAACACAAGTCGGCACTGACAATATCAATACGGTTTGTTATTATTTATGTTCGCATTCAACTTTAACGGTTAGCCGTTCATAACGGTCGGCGGGGTAAAAAAAGAAGCCGTTCATGTAGTGCAAAATAATATCGCATTTAAAAACAAATACATATTTTGTCGCACGATTTTTATATACAAGTTCTTGCTTTATTGGTCTATCCCCACCTACTTCAAAACTAAATTAATCATTACGCGCTTTTAAAAAGCATGATACAAAGATTTTGACAATAATCAAATATACATAGAAATAAGCGTGTATGAGATAACGCATTATTTTTAAGAAAGAAAGCTAACTATAAGTTAGTTTAAAAAAAATACTCCTAAGCAGTGGCGTAGCGAGGTCGGGTGTCACCCGGTGCGGCACTTATTGGCGTCACCCCAAGAGGCGTAGCCACCATTGCCGGGGACAAACTTTCAAACTTTCGATTTGCCCCCCCCCTCAATTTTTTCTCTATATATTTTGCTATTTTTTGCCTTGGTGTCACCCCCCTAAATGGTGTCACCCGGTGCGGTCCGCACCCCCCGCTACCCCTCGCTACGCCTCTGCTTCTAAGATATATAGCTGCTAAGAAAGGGTAAAATATTGAAATTGCTCAAATTGATTTACAACAAGCTTGTGTAGGTCTACGAAATTACATTCATAATTCATAGGTATAATAACACCCATGAATGATAGCTTACTCATAAAGTAAAAAAAAAAAAAAAAAAAAAAAAAAAAAAAAAAAAAAAAAAAAATTATTCCTATTCCAAATTTGACAAAATATAGGGCCCCCATTCCTAAACCTAGCTTTATGATTTGACATAGATAGTAGAATAAAAATTCATTGACAAAGTTTTGTTTACTTAAAGATAACTCTTATGTTGTTTTTTTTTAATCAGGGGAAACAATCAAATATTAGTACATCCTAATTTATAAAAGCCCAATGTGCGCACATCTCTCTCTCTCTCTCTCTCTTTCTCTGTCCGCAAAAAATTTTCGCCGGACATCACGTCAGAATCGGCAGCGATATATCGAGAATTTTTTACGGACTTTTGTTGAAAATAATATGTTAGATGTTTTAAATGTATAACCACAATTTTATTTAAAGAAGAAAAATAAAAATTTAAGGCGTATTCGAATGTAGAGAAACAGTATTATTTATGCAACCGGAAAAGCATTAATATATGTGAAAAAGAACGCATAAAACTGTGACGTCACTATTGCTTATACATTAACTATTGACGTCATCTGCCTAAATAGCGAAGATGTTAGTGTACATTAAACCACGCAGGTGGTGCGGGTTCGAGACACACCAAGTCAACTTGGTTAATGTATTTATTTTTATTATGCTCGGGCTAAACTTAAAAAAAAATTCTTTTAGGAATCTAGATCTAGATCTAGATTGTCGGGTGTCCGATAGGGCACTTCCCGGCGCCGCAGGCGCTTCAAATTTGGCAGGATCTTGCCTTGGGGCGACAGAACACGGGGGCCGGTTGGCCGAAAAGTCTACGATGAGGGGGTCAAAACTGACCTCGACTGACCGGTACCTTATATGAGCTATAAATCGAAAAAAAATGTCCACGGATTAAACCTCTTCATAACTCTTGAGGTCGTAGACCGACCCTCGGGCGAATTAATTAAGCATGCAAATTCTCAATGTTTTCGAAAGCCTAAGCGAAGCTGGGCAGCATGCCTAGTTAATTTAGGAAAGAAGAAAAAAAATATAATAAACTATACAAATTTTAATCACAAAAATTAAACAAAACAAAATCGTTTGAAATATTGATGGAAATGACATTATTTATAGATGTGTCCTTTAATGCATTGATCTAACTCTTAAAGTGAAACATTTGTCAGATTAAAAAAAAAAAAAAAAAAAATTACCAATACGATTTTTATGGTATGGGACGTACTGTCATTGTTCAAATTTTTTTTTTCAAAAAAAAAAAAAAAATACTAATGGTTTTTAAATTAGATCTAAAAAAAATGTTCGCCAAGTTCTCAAGCTTCATAAGATTTCTAAATTTAATTCTAGATCTAGATTTTAGATCTAGAATCTAGTAGAGTCTTGTGTGTTATTATAACTACTAGTACTTCTAAAGTTTAAAATGTACACTAGATCTACTGACGACTACATTTTTCTGTAAAATGAGAATAGTAGGATATAACTCTATAGCACAAATGCTATAAACTATTAGGCCTAGTAATTAGAAATTTTATTATCATGCATACCTATAGGCCCTATTCTAAAATTTCTACTATTATTCATATAACTTTTTTTCTCTCTCTAGTATCATGGATCCAAAAAGGTTTTACGGGAGCAAAGCTAAGGTGTGTAGCATTAGGGACATACCTGCAGAATCTGATGATAGTGAGATATCTACTGATGATGAGGAGGAAGAGTTGCTGCAAGAAGTCAGCGATGAAAGGTCAGTGTCCGAACAAGAAGATGAGGGTAAGTTACAAATTTCAAGTAATATGAAAGTGATTTTTTTATGTTTAGTGATTATTTTTATTTCTGTTTGTTATATTTTGAATGATGGCTAATATATTTTTTTAATTTGTTTTTCAGATGAAATCAGACAAGCCATAGAGCCAGGTCCGTCTGTAGGCTCCCGCAAAATTGTGTAGCGACAAAAGACGACTGACACAAGTACACGCGAGCTACTTTTCTTGGGGGCACAGAGGGAGTGTCCAGCTCCACGAGAGCCTTTGTCTTATTACCAAGATTTAATGTCTACTGATGTCATGGTGTCAATTGTGCTGGAATCAAATAGATATAGCTTACAGGACATTCACAGACCCCTGAACTTGGTCTTAGCTGAGCTACTACAGTTCGTAGGGATTATATTTTACATGAGCATCGTAAAGATTCCCCGGGCACGCATGTATTGGGGCCCAGGCACCAGATGCTCCCCAGTGGCTGACACCATGCCATTAAACAGGTTTGAAGAGATCACGGGAAATTTACATTTCTCCGATAATGCAGAGAACAATGGCAACGACAATTTTGCCAAAATAAGGCCATTTTTTTATACTTTCAGACAGAAAATCAATGTGCTTCCGAAATCGGACATGTTGAGTATAGACGAACAGATTGTCCCTTTCAAGGGACGCTCGTCTCTCAAACAGTGCAACGCTAAAAAGCCCAAAAAGTGGGGATACACAATTTTTGTCTGCTCGGGAGCTAGTGGACTAATTCACGATCTTGAAGTCTATACTGGCAAAATCGACCCCTGTCCTGGTCAACCAGACTTAGGCCCGTCCAGCAACATAGTACTACGGCTACTTCAGGACATTCCGCGCGATGTGTGGCACAAACTGTACATCGATAACTGGTTCAACTCTATCAACCTGCAAACTACCCTTCATAAGCAAGGAATAGCCTGCCTTGGCACAGTAAGAGCCAACAGGTTGAAAGGATGCGAGTTTCCTACAGACAAGGAAATGTCGCGAAAAGGAAGAGGGACTGATGTGCTGAAGAGAGCTGTGGTAGATGGCGTCGAGTTGAATGTTATCAAGTGGCTCGAGAGAAAAGCGGTTGTAATGCTTAGCAGTTTTGGGGCACTGGAACCAAGAAAGGAAGTCACTAGATTTGATAAGAAGCAAAAAAAATGAAATTCTAGTTCAGTGCCCCTCGGTTATTTTGCTGTATAATAAATTTATGGGAGGCGTGGACTTGTTGGACTCATTGGTGGCCCTCTATAGAAATCCCATCAGATCTAAAAAGTGGTACATGAGAATCGCTGTACATATTTTTTACTTGGCCGTTGTACAGTCCTGGCTGATTTATGTTCAAGATCGTAAAGCAGCAAAAATCCCCAAAGTCAGCGCAACATTCACTGCTTGAATTTAAAAGAGAAATATCTTTTTGTTTATTGAACAGTAACCCAGTTGGCAAAAAACGTGGTCGTCTACCGTTGAAGGTAGAGGCAGAATTGGCCAAGAAGAAAAGAAGGGGACCTACTGCTCCCGTGCCTAGTTTACCTGTAAGAACAGACAGTGTAGGACATTTTCCACTACCAGTTGCGGATAAAGGGCGCTGCAAGTATCCAGGCTGCAAAGGTTTTGCAAGAATTAAATGCGAAAAATGTAATGCCCACCTTTGTTTGACCCAGAAGTCAAATTGTTTTAGAGATTTTCATCAACCATAGATTTTCTTTTACATGTTTATACTCTCCTGTTGAGTAAATGTGTGTCTTCATTGTAAAATTCCTATGCTTACGGTTTTATTAATCCTTTTTATTAAGTGTGTGTGCTGTGTAGCCGTATGGCAACAAACCATTTTTTTTTACCCATTTGTGCACTATGTAGCCCTTTGGAAAATTCTTTCATATAGGGTTGTTTTATATACCAAATGTAATACTAATGTTGATAAAACAAACATTTTCTGGCTCAAATAAAAAAGCGTGCAATTTGAAATTAAGAATTAATTTAAATTATTTGGATATATATTGAATGTGAGTTGTTTTTTTTAAATTTTGTTTGTGCATTTCATAACGGTTATTATGAATGTATTATATTTCTGTTATTATATTCATTCAACTTAGTATCGACTACACATTCATTATTACAAGTGTGTGACCTGGAACATAGAATAGACAAGCAAAAAAGATTCACTGGCTTTCACTGTCAATCGTAAACTTGACCGGCTCTTTAACGTGGCCATGTCATTCGTGAACAGCGAGTACACGGTCTTCTCCAGGTTGATCTCCAACAGCCAGTTACGTCAGTACTCGGCAATACAGGCCAGGTTAGATTGATACTTCACTCTCTGCTGAGCGATAGTGACACTAGTCTATCAGTCTGTTATTTGACAAAAAACAAAACAAGCGGGCATTGACCAGCCTTTCCAAGAGCTTGCATATGTTAGAGCAGAGGGAAAACGGTCTGTAGCTCTCAGGTGAGCCCAGATCAAGATCCGTGGCAATTTTCTAGAACAATTCATGGTATTTCAAGTTTATTTTTTAAACATTTCAAAGAATTGTAACTAAAATGATGTAGATCTAGTCATTTTTTTCAAAGTAAAAAAATCAAAATAACCACGTTACAATTATATATTTAAATAACAGAGTGTGCGTCATTATAATGTGCTCGCTTGGTCAGGTGTGTAGGGCTAACGGTCAGCCCGACCACAAAAAGAGAGAGAGGCGGTTTGTTATAGAAACACATGCAGCGAAAAGTTGAGTAAATGTAATATAATGACGTCACGTTGATTAACCGAATGTATAATCATTGATCGCTAGACAGCTACAAATGACAGTAAAAAGTTCGGTCTACAGCATCTTCAATTAAAAAAAAAAAATTACTGCCCGCGATCTCTGACTCTTTATGAAAAATGGTTGTTCAAAAAAGCCTTTAAAATTGAGGGGGCAAGGTACACAGCGTCACGGCGCGATCACTCTTTCAATAAAGAACCATTTTTGATAGTCTTAGCTAACCGATTAAGATAATATGTTAAAATTCTATTGTTTCTATGTGATACATGAAAGGGACTTAACTTGATTTACTACTTACAACGGAAACAGCTACGCATTCTTTTGTTGATTATCGTATACCTATGTATTACAAAAATAGTTAACAGCTATAACATTATTATTTTATTTTTCTAGTATCAACTTATTTGTTCGTATGTATCGTTTAGGAGATCAGTTTTGATATAACATGTTACTAAATTGCTTTTGTATGCAAAATCGTATGAACCATTGAAAGATGTGACATAATTTCTTACATACTTTGAGCTTGATCTTTTATAATTGCTGACTGACTTATATTTTCACCTCAAATTATTTTATTTTTCATAACGAATCCTTCTTTCCCCTATTTATAATACTAGTAAGATGGCCGCCGTATCACGTGTTTGTAAAAAAGTGCTCCGTATATTTCCAATTTTAATGTGTTTTTGTGACAATTTTGTGTTTTCTTATTTTCAAATTTTGGATTTTAATGACTGATTGAATCGAGATACACGTGTTATCTTGATTTAGTCTGCGTGCTTTTATTTCTGCCAGTGGGCTTCATTTGTAAGTGAATGTTCATACTAAACAAAAACAATTGAAACTTCTTGAGTGTATTTTGGTCCTGGTGGGGCCAAAACACAAAAAAACAAGAATGGATGAAGATAACTTATTCTTTGACATCTGCATACCGGGATTCAAAGCTTTCTTCTACAAACCAAATACGATAGAAATTACAATCCTTCAAGGCCGATGGCTGACCACGATTACAAATGCCGAGTTTCTAATTCAATTTGACAAAATAATAGGCTGTCAGGAGACTGAGTTCAAAAGGGTCTTCAATTATGGAGGAGTGTCTGGTATGCCACACTGGGTTCAAGGAAAATTTACGAGAGTCTCATGCTCACTGAATTCTACGAGCCAAAGACACTAACCAATGAAAAGACGCAGAGGTTAATTAGAGTAAGCGTCACGCATGTCGACAAAAAGAACTGTGTTAAAGGTACACTGAAATGCGTTTATCCTCACTTTAGTACGACTGAAATGGAAACAGCCCTTCAGGGCCTGTGTGAAGAGGGGACCACCCCACACAAAATAGACAAAGAAAAAAAAATCATAAAAAACTTTTAAATAACAAGCTTTTATGTACTAATGCACTAAAAGTAGAAAATAAATTATACACTACTATTTAAATTACTATCAAGAAAAGCGTGGGTCACTTTAGTAGGCCTACCTATTGAATACCTTTACTAATATTTGAGAAGAGACCCACGCTTTTCTTTATAGTTATTTAAATATTAGTCTATAATTTATTTTCTACTTTTTAGTGCATTAGTGCATACAATTGTAAATTAAACGGTAACATTTTTTACCATATCCTGATTTCACGGTAAAATACTGATTAAAAACGGTAAAAACGTGTTACCGTTTTTTTAAATCACGGTATGGTACCATATTTTTATGGTAAGTTACTGGCAACTGAGCTGCCAGTAATTAACCGTGATTTCACGGTGAAAATTTTAACAGTGTAGCACGGCAACGAAAAGATCAGCGTCTGAAGAGGAAAAGAGAAGATGGTGTTGGTGACAAGGAAGAGAGGAGTACATCAAGAGACACAGGAAGTAAACAAATGGGTTCCATACAAATGGTGGATGGTGAAGAACGGCCTGCAATATTTAATAATAATACACCACTATCCCAACCATCTTACAGCGACCTAGTCAAAAGAGGAATAGATCAAGCTAAACAACTGAAGGTTACAGTAGAACATTGTTTTCACATAAAGACTTTTGATTTATTATATATCTATTTATATATACATTGATTTTTAATTTCAGGGTGAGATAAAAATCATAATGTTAACGCAGAAAATTAAACTATATTTTTCTCTACATATCCCACATCCACATATCTAGATCTCTATATTATCATTGTCATTAACAGTCTCTCATATAGTGATTTCAGACAAGGTTGCCTGTTTTGGATTGGTTTTTAATCATATTTAAGATGAATAAAATCATTTTAAAGAAAGAAAAATGCGAGTGTTTACAAACACAATAATTTTGATTACAATTATAATTGAACTGTGTCTTCAGTATACTAATGAAATGAACACGCCAACCACATTATTTACTTAAATACATCACCATGATACATAAACTTCAGAACATTACAACAAGGCACGATTTTACTACTCCAGTTCGATCGTGCTATAGACATGTTTTTTAAATTTATTATTTCAGTTTTGAATTATTTTTGTTACATAGATAAACCCTCGTTTTTCTGGACTAGTGTTTGAATAGCAATGGCAGATTTAACACTGATTTGCATTAACATGTATTATAATGTTTTGATTGCTTTGGAAAATCTTATTGTAATGGTTTTGTTCTTTCTACACAGTGATGTTGATGCACAGTCATCATCATTCCCGTTAATACAAGTAATAATAAAAAAGCCAATGGAAAGCCTGAATTACTTAGGCATATTATCAGACGACTAATCTTTTAAATCCAAAATTAAATAAGTGAATGATGGCGGACAGAAAAACAAACGATATAACATTAACCCTAAACTATTCCTTACTAAATGAATAGGAAAATAAAACAAAACAAACATGAATAATGCTGTTGCAATTGTTTGCTGTAATTATGCTATACACATTTAACAAAAAAAATTAAAATTGATTAGACACATTGTTATGGTTCTGTGCTAAGCTAACCGATTATGGTAAGACGTAAATGTAAATAATATGGCTGCGTTGTGATAAATGAAGGAGACTTAATTATATTCATATTTTATAAGGGAAACAACTTACTCATTCTTTTTTTAGCGCAATTTCCATTCTGGAGAATTGCATTTATTAACCCGTCATTTCTGGATGTATGAATGTATGAATGAATGGATGGATGGATGGATGTATGTGTGTCCGCAGCTTTAAGTCGTATTTCCTCCTCAACGAAGCAATATCGATGACTAGTTCCAAAAGCAATTATGTTAAGCAAGTTACAAGGATGAACATAGGCCATAAAAATTCCGGGTTTCTTTCATGAATTTCCCGGAAAAGCCAAAAAACCTCGGAAAAAAGCAGTTTTTGGCCCATATCTCGGCAACCAGACCACTTAGCGACTTGAAACATGTACCAATCGATTCCTGCCATAATTTAGAACAATATTGCCGAAGAAAATTTTCAAAAATATCCTTTCGTTCGGTCACAAAATTTTTTTTGAATTAATTAAAATTTGGACCGAATTAGTAAGCATATTTATCCAACCACACCACACGCGTCATCACGTTCAATAGCTGCGCCATCACGTTCAATGGCTGCGTCATCACATTCAGTAGGCGCGCAATGGTTTTTAGTCATGTAACTATTGTAAATAAAAATTGTAAAATACAGAAAAAAAATTAATAAAAAACGTTTTAATAACTAACCAATGGTTTTACTAACCCTGCTCTTGATTTACGCTACGACAGAGCTATTTTTAGATAACATAAGGAATTTGCGCTTAAATGTCACTAGACTTTTTAATTAACTTGTTTTGATTAACGTGTATCTTAGCAGTACAAAAATAGTATACATCTAAAATCTATAAAACTATTATATTAATTTTCGAATAATAATTATTACTTTCATATATACCATTGAAAAGATTAGTTACGCTAAAAAAGTAATAAAATACTTTAAAAAAACTTTTTAAAAAACCACTTTTTTCTTGTGGACTAAAAAGTAGAAAATAAATTTTTCTTTTGTGCTTCCTCGAGCTGTGCAGATTCTTGTGATGACTGACAAAAAAGTGGGTACGTTCACCATCAAATTTCCCGACCCATCTGCCCGACCCACGTTTTTTGTCAGTCATCACAAGAATCTGCACAGCTCGAGAAAGCACACAAGAAAAATTTATTTTCTACTTTTTAGTCCACAAGAAAAACGTGGTTTTTTAAAACGTTTTTTTTAAGTATTTTATTTTCTCCTTTTTAGTCCGTTGCTACACATGAAAAACGTGGTTTTTTAAAAAGTTTTTTATATAGTTTATTTTCTACTTTATCTAATGACTTGATTAAGTATGACTTGACTAAGTGTTTATAAATACACGGACTAAAAATCTTGAGCGACCAGGATTCGAACCTGGGTTGTCGCGGCCACAACGCGAAGTACTAACCACTATACGATCACGGCCAGCGCGCTCACATCGATTGGGGCCGAAGTAACTGTGTCAATAGGCCTCCAGTCTGGTCGGTATCTTTAGAAATCATGTCCTCAATTTTATGGTCCTTGGGGCGTAATTAAATTAAGCTAATTACGGTCTCTAATTGCTAGTTTTTATGATTGCATCTGAAATTGTTAGGCGAAAGTAGCCTGCATGCCAAATTTCAGATCTCTAGAGCAATAAGAAGTGGGCTAATTTTCGATGTCAATTTTAACAACAAACATCCAAACAAACAAACAAACGCGAAGCTGAGTTATGAAAAACGTGTTAAAATTAAATTTGCTTTTGTATTTAAAAACGTAAGAACCATTTAAAGTTTGCATATACTTTGTTACTTACCTGCTATATATATATATATATATATATATATATATATATATATATATATATATATATATATATATATATATATGGCCTATATACATATATTTTTTTTCGGGGAGTAGGTGACACCCGACCTAGCGACGCCACTGTGCACGTTCATATAGTGCAAAAGCGTATTAGAACTGAAAACAAAGTGAGATACATACACAACTTTTGGCACTATATATATAAACGTATTCTATCATCGTCTACCTACTTAAACACTATTAATTATTACGTGATTCAACACGATTAAGTATGCATAAATATTCTACTCACTTCAACATATTAAGTTTATGTATGTGCCAGATAGTAATGGAAATTTTCGGATATAACGAAATCTAATAGAGGATTATAAACAACTCTGTGCTAAAAAAAAAATGCACCTAGTTACCTCCCGTAAGTTAGGGGAACCAATTCTTACACCAATTATTTAAGTCAACAAATGGCGGTCACCAAGAGGTTGAAGTAAAATAATAAACATGTTAAGTTGTTATATACAAATTTGAATGCATTTTTTTTTTATTACTATGATGAAATGTATTCTAAATGTTAAATAATCATACATATAACGCCAGAGCTTTACACTAAAAATGTGCTTATTAGTAGTTGTACCAATTTCATGAAGTGTTTTCCTTGCAGCAGTAATGCAAGCATATTTTTGTTTTCTTTAAACATAACTAAATGCAACTGTAATCAATAATAATTTGTTTTTGCTAAAAAAAATCCACGAACCTGTGGTTGCTGTTTTATGGTTTTTAAAATGTTTGAAGTTGATAGGTACATGTCTAAAGATAACTAGGTACACTAATGTACGCTTCGTACATAATAATATAATATGCTTACATATAAATACGCCGATAATCAACGAATGTTTTCGTGTGTTTGCAAATGAGTACACTGTAATTGTTGTTAGAGTCTTACACTTTCAGTTATTGTTATATAATAACAAACGTTGCATGTACGTAATTATATAGTAAAACAGTTTGGAAGAAAAATGATTCGCAAATTAATTAGGTAAGTATCATTAAATAGCTCATATGCACACTGTTGCAGAGGCGTAGCGATGGGGGGGGGGGGGACATATGTCCCCGGGCGCCGACCTCGGGGGCGCCAAAATAGGTTGGAAAAAGTAATCTAAAGTTTGAGGGGGGTACAAATCGAAAGTTTGAGGGGGGGGGTGCAAATCGAAAGTTTGAGAGGGGGTGCAAATCGAAAATTTGTCCCCGGGCGCCGGGAAGGGTCTCTACGCCTCTGATCTGTTGTACCCGCTAATCGGGTTACTCGTATCTCAAATTTTGCTTGTATGCTCGATGGCTCGTATCACAACACTCTCTTATATTGGGGCACTCTAGGTACCCATGTATGTAAAAAAAAAGTCTAAACGTTAACAAACAATTCTACGTCAAGTGTGTTCAATGACATTATACTAGGTCAGGGGTTCCCAACCCTGTGCCCGCGGGCGCCATGGCGCCCGCTGAACGATTCGTATGTGCCCGCCTCTCACTATTCGAAAGAGACATAATTTTTTTCATAAACATTATTTTAAAATATGATTTATTTTTATTCATTTGTTACAGTTTTAATTTTTTTTTTTGACTGCCTCGGTTTATTAAATATGTTCGATACTTGTTCCAACTTGTCTAGCGGCGAGCCAAACTGCACTATTTACACTAGCCTAGAACGGCTAGTGCCATTTGCACATCACACCCTGTACACGCAGAAAACCCGAAGTGAACGAATGGAACGAACGCCACGAACTGATCCGATAAACGCCGAAGGCGCCAAATCACATAACTCTGATTGCTTCGGCGATCATCCGCTCACTTCGGGTTTTCCGCGTGTACATGGTGTGATGTGCAAAAATCATTCCCCGCCTGGAACCGCGTTGTTGTCATTGTGATTGCTGCCCTGTTCGGGTCGCGACAGGTAGATACGAGACATGTTCGTCAGACGAACACGAATTAGGAGTTTTCTATATAAAACAAAATCCACGGGCTAAAAACGAGCTGCGTAATTTATTGTATTCATAAGCGATGATTTTTTTTGTTTATTATGTATTAATACATTATGACTATAAGAAAATAAGAAAATAAATTATGGGAAAATGACAAGTTATGGAAGGAGTTTGTCGATTTAAAATAGGTGGTGCCCGCCAACCTACCGATATTTTAGAATGTGCTCTAGAGTAAAAAAAAAAAGGTTGGGAACCCCTGTACTAGGTGAACATGTAGAATATTAAACTATTGAAATCACTCAGAGTAAAATATGTAACACGTACGTTGTATATAAACAATATTTTCGATATAACCTTGGGTTTTATTATAAAATAGTTATTCATACCCTAAGTAGGAATAGATTTTAAAGAAGGCATTTTGGAAAGTATGTTTGCATTCTAATGATTGGAATTAATTAGAAACATAGAGTATTTGATCTATAGCCTTAGCAAAAAGTTTGTTAGACCTAAATTAGCTAAAAACTAATTCTAAATAGTGTGTCTCAATTCGAACTATAAATACAACCTTCATTGAAAAGTTCAATTTTTAACTGGATATTACAGTCAGTTATTATAAAACAACGTTAAAAATATGCTGTTACTGATCCACTTTATCCATAAAAGAAATGCAATGGTTGTAAACTGTATAATCGTGAAGATCCCAGAGTCGATATATAGAATGATTAAATCACGGTAAGGCAGTTGATGGAACCTCCATAGTTTTATCACAGAGTTTATCTAATGAATAATATTGAGAAAGATTACTACGAGTTGATGTATGCTTTGATTGTCCTTCTAGAGTACCAGTCGACAGTATTGGGTCATACACGTGAAGAGGAACAGATAGTAGATTTAATACTGGAGATTAGTCATGATACCCAGTAGGTCTAAAAGAAAATACACGATATTGCTAGTATGTTTTCTAGTGTCAGAAAAGTTAGCATATTTCAATATATAAGAGATGTTTATACTATAATCAATTAAAGTATAAGACTAAAAAGTGCGACATTGGCTGTAAAATATATATCAGCTTCACTCAGAAGCGATGGAGGAAATGTTACATCTGTCCCACACCATAGATTCTGTTGTAACGACAAATGTGGAATTAAAAAAAACGAAAACTATCAAATGATAATAGTGACCGAAAATGTGACAGAATGTGCACATTTAAATCCGTTCAAAAACTTTTAAAATCAAACATTAAAAAAGAGAATGACGAACAATAAATATAACATTATGTTTTCTCTAAAATACTTCATATTGAAAGGATAGGTAAATAAAACAAAACATGCATGAATAATACTGTTGCAATTCTCACACTTTTTAAATAAAATAAAATTGATCAGAATCATGTTTCTGTGCTAAGAGAAAGACTTATACTATAATTATATTGCTTCATGCTATAAATGAAGGGAACTTAAATTAATTTACATTTTATAAGGGAAACAACTTCCCCATTCTTTTGTTGATTAAAGTCTACCAAAGTAGTATAAAAACAATATGCAACTATTATATTTTTATAATAATTTTCGAATAACAAGTTATACATTCGTAAATGTCTTTCAAGAGATAAGTCTGCATATAAAAATGGATTTAAATTGCTTTTGTATTCAAAATCCCAAGAACCTTTTAAATATGATATATATATATTGTTATACAACTTCAGCCAACTTTTAATATTTAGTGAGCAGCCATTTTTAGTTTCAATTGTTTCATTTTGGAAAACTTATAAGTAATGCAAAAATTATCACTAAAAAGGACGTGAAATCACATAAAACAAAATTGATTTAATTTGGATTAATGTGAGCTATTTGTGTAAGTTACTTGCATATGATTTTGTACTTATGCACTTATGTTTGACTTTTTTGGCTTTAAATTAAAAAAAAAATAAAGTAAAAAATTACTGCAAGTAGATGTATGCTTTGATTGTCCTTCTAGAGTGCCAGTCGACAGTATTGGGTCATACAACTGAAGAGGAACAAATAGTAGATTTCATACTGGAGGTTAGTCTTGAAACCAGGGAAGAAGAGATACGATCTGCAACTAATATTATCCTCACTTCAATTTATTGCAAAAGAAAAAAAAAGAGAAAAAAAAAGATTCCAACACGTTTCGATGCGGATATTTACGTGAAATACGTGCACATGATAAGGATATTCGCGATTTTGTGTAAGGGAGACAACTGATAAACAATACTTTTATGTAAAGAAATATATAATATAAATATATTTAAATAAAATAAATTGTTGAATACTAATTAGTTAGACATATTGTAATTTGTGTTGAGTACATTCCTGTAATACATAACTATTTTGTATATATGTATATATATATATATATATATATATATATATATATATATATGTATATATATATATATATATATATATATATATATATATATATATATTATAAGTATATCAATTATATATTGTAATCGGGTAAAAATACTCAGAAAGGTGTATGACCTCGAGATTCATGCAAATCTCGAGGTCTTACACCTCTCTGAGTCGGAAAAAAACTTAGTTTTGCAATCTTGTCCGTATGTCTGTGTGTGAGTATGTGTGCATGTTTGCGTGTGTGTATGTGTGTCTGTGAACACGATAAATTGAGTACCGTTATAGCTAGGTTGATGAAATTTCATATATAAGTAATATATCAAATTTGTATTTCTGTATCAACTTTTCGGCGATTTCTGGTTACCAGGAATTGAACTTATTCTACTTTAAATTTTTCAAAAGCCTATAGCTTGAGTACTGTTAGATAGATTAATGAAATTTCACATGTAAGTAAAAGAGCTAAGTATATGCCTTCTCTCAAATGTTGAGATTTTTATGTTAACCGGAAGTAGTACTAAATGGTATTTAATCTCTTATATAGTTTGTGCCTGATCATAAATTAATCAACTGACACTAGTCTATCAGTCTGTTATTTAAAAAAAAAAAAAAAAAACAAGCGGGCATTGACCAGCATTTCAAAGAGCTTGCTGATGTTAGAGCAGAGGGAGAACGGTCTGTAGCTCTCAGGTGAGCCCAGATCAAGATCCGTGGCAATTTTCTAAAACAAAGTGTGCATCATTATAATGTGCTCGCTTGGTCAGGTGTGTAGGGCTAACGGTCAGCCCGACCACACAAAGAGAGAGAGGCGGTTTGTTATAGCAAACACATGCAGCGAAAAGATGAGTAAATGTAATGTAATGACGTCACGTTGATTAACCGAATTTATAATCGTATAAATGAAGGTTAAAATTTCGGTCTACAGCATATTAAATTAAAAAATAAATAAACCGGGAGTGATCTCCCCTAAACATTCTCGAATATTCTAATATAAAACTACGAGGGATGGCAACTCAGGACATAGACAATATTTGTAATCCATTTTTAATTACTTAAACATTTTATAATAGAATGGAATCTCGTAAAAAAAAAGAATTGCACACCAAGAGAACGCCTAATAAAACGTGCATAATAGTGCGCAATATTATTAGTACTTTATAAATTTACATGCGTTTTTTGAGAAATCGGAAATAGCGTAAATTACTATTTCCGGTCAACCGAAATTACTAAAAAATTGACAGACGGTAGAGAATTAGATATTTTACTTACATGTGAAATGTCATTTATCTATCTGAAATAGTACTCAAGTTATAGGCTTTTTAAAAATTCAAAGTAGGAAAAGTACCACTTCCGTTTATTGGAAATCGCTCAATAGTTGATCTGGATCTACGATTTTGATATAATACTTATATATGAAATTTCATCAACCTAGCTGTAACGGTACTCAAGTTATCGTGTTTACACACAGACAGACAGACACACAGACAGACACACAGACATACGGACAAGATTGCAAAATTATGTTTTTCCGTATCAGCGACGTGTAAAACGATTTGTAAAAATCTCGATTTTTTTTTTTTTTTTTTGCACAATAACAAGACTTTCTCTATACTTCGTATATACGAGAAAGTAAAAATACTGCTCGCGATCTCTGACTATTTTTGAAAAATGTTGGATCAAAACAGCCTTTAAAATTGAGGGGCAAGGTACACAGCGTCACTCTTTTAATAAAGAGCCATTTTAGATAGTTTTAGTTAACCGATTAAGAGAATGATATGTAAACATTCTATTGTTTCGATGTGATAAATGAAAGGGACTTAACTTAATTTACATTTTTTTTAGGGGAAACAACTACACATTCTTTTGTTGATTAACGTTTACCCAAAGATTACAAAAATAGTAAACAGCTATTACATTATTATATTAATTTTCTAATATCAACTTATATGCGCGTATGTTTTGTTTAAGAGATCAGTTATGATATAAAAATCTAACTAAATTGCTTTTGTTTTCAAAATCGTAAAAACCATTCAAAAATGTGACAGAATTTCTTACATAATTTGAACTTGATTTTCCTATTGTCTTTCCCGTCGCGTAATAAGTATTAAAAAAAAAAAAAAAAAAAAAAAAATTTGATGACGAATCTGAATTAGAATATATAAAATCAACTATTTAAAAGCCAAAAAAAGCTGATAGATCTAAATCGGAGGTCGGCAACCATTTGAGACTGAAGAGCCAAATGATCAATTAACAATATATCTAGTTCTTAAAGAGACATCAACATTTTTTTTTCAAATTTAATGGTAATTGATTAATTAGGATTAGATAAATGGATTTAAAATAAATGGGTTTAAGTATGAAATTATATTTATTCATATTAAAACATAAGCATGTTTTCACAACACATAATAAAGTATATAACTAGTTCTGCTAGGATAAGAAAATCAAATTATATATAACCATAACACTATTCCTACCTAATTTAGAAGCTAATAACTAAAAAAACATGTCACAATAGTCAACCTAATGCACATGACACATAAGAAAATAAATTAAATTGAAAATATTGGAAACAAATAAGCACTTCGGTAGTAGAAAGCATGGAATTACTGCCACGGGGCTGGCCACATCACAGTTGTGGAGGTGGACCTAGTAACCAAGCAGCTATCAGCTTCTGTATACACTCTACTCCACCTATTCTTAGTGTTGTCTTATCTTGTCTAAAGTTCTTTTTTTACAGTATAATATTTTTATGAATTATGAAATTAAAATAGATCAAAAGAGGCGCATACGGCTGCCGACCCCTGATCTACATTGAAGATAAATCTTTACATTTTTGAATTACCTACTGTTTTGTATGCTCTTTTAAAGATGTTTTTATCATAATGATGTTTACGTGTAATTACTAAAACAATATTCATAGAGTTTTACTGGTTTTAAAGTCGAGATTCTGACTGTAAAATAACAAATATAATTATTCTTTATTTGAAGTTTGCTTATTTTCATTTTTGGAGGCAGTTTTACTATTATCTGCAGTGTTTGTATATTGTTGTAACTAAACTTACCCGAGGTATTTTGTTGATTCATTAAGGACATCTGTACATGCTTATCATCTTGACTAATACTAACGTTCTTGAAGTTGAGTGTTTATTTTTCGGTACATTTATTCAACTTTCTCTCCCCCACCCCCATATATAATTGTATAGAGTTTGTAGCACAATCCATAAAAGTAATGCACTGGTTGTAAACTGTATAATCGTGAAGATCCCAGAGTCGATATATAGAATAATTAAATCACGGTAAGGCAGTTGATGGAACCTCCACAGTTTTATCACAGAGTTTATCTAATGAATGATATTGAGAAAGATTCCTACGAGTTGATGTATGCTTTGATTGTCCATGTAGAGTACCGGTCAACAGTATTGGGTCAAACACGGGACTGTTGATTTTAAGTTGTTTTTTTTTTAAACTAAACCATCATATTTTAGGCTACAAAACTAGAACAAACTGTTAGCACCGAGATCCCTTCTTTAATATTAAAAGGCAAATCAAATACCAACACAATGATATATACCACATGTGGGTGCTGATGTTTTAACTACTTATGGTCAAAAGAAGCAAGCATACTGCGGGCTACTGAAAATGTCACTAAAAACCCTCAGTCTGTTGAGAGTTAATACTGGAGGTTAGTCGTGAGCTCAAGGAAGTCTAAAACAATAGACACGATCTTGTTATTTTGTTTTCTGGCGCTAGAAAAGTTAACAGAAGTCAAAATTATTGTAGTTTTAGCTTTAGCAGCTGACTATTCATCAATACTTGCACATGTAAAACGCAACCGTTTTTTATTTGGAGTAAAAATGTAACAGCAACAATAAAAAGAGATGGAGAAAATGTTATATCTAACCCAGACCAATGCTGTTGTTGTAACGACGGAAATTATGAAAAGTGGAAGAAGCAAAGAAAACAATAAACGAGAACTATCAAATGATGATTGTGATATTTTTTTTTCTTTAACGAACTAAATGCAAATGAAAAAAAGTCATAAAGAGCTTTAATTAAAAACATGTGGTATATGATTTTAAGAAATATCACATCTATGTCAAACTGTGCATAACAATTTCCATTTTTTTCTCCGATGGGGAGGGGGGGATAGATAAGAGAGACGGGGGGGGGGGGGAGCGGAATGTGTTAAAAGTATAAACTTTATGTATACATTCTATATATGTTTTAGGGGATGGGGGTGGTGGTTGACGCCCCTCGAATCCCCCCCCCCTTTTGGGGATGTTTAAAATAAACACTACTATGTTGTAACATCTTTATACAAAAGTAGATGAACTAGAATGTACAGACTAGAGAAAACATCTTTAAATTTATCTACCCAAACTTTCAATACCACTCTATACAATTTTGATTGTAAAATATTACAGGTGATTCGTTGTTCTCTGGTTAATACACATTGGAAGTTCTAAATCGTACGAGTGCTGTTAAATCTTTATACTTTCATTATTTGTCTCGTATTTAAGTTGGAAAATATTAGCTTAATATAGAATCAAATATTTGTAAATTAGCATAAATTTGTTTATAAAAGTATATCACTGCTTTTCTACTGTTTGAATATCTGTTTATATTATCAATGTTAATATTCCCAAAAATCTATTTCTACACCAGGGTCAATGCAATCCAAGTTTAAACTACACATAGGTCGAGCAATCATCTGATACATATATATATATATATACATATATATATATATATATATATATATATATATATATATATATATATATATATATATATATATATACATATATATATACATACATATATATACATATATATATATACATACATACATATATATATATATATATATATATATATATATATATATATGTATATATATATACATATATATATACATACATATATATACATATATATATACATACATACATACATATATATATATATATATATATATATATATATATATATATATATATATATGTAACGAGCGAACAGTTACCCTGCTCGCAACGCCAAATGTGACCTTCCCCGAGTCTATCCTGCCCGACAACGCCAATTGTAACGAGTTGAACCACTCATGCTACACAACATCGACTACAGTAGAAAGACTCGAAGATGCAGGTTCGCTATTGATCCTTTTATTACATGAATCAAGAAATGCTTCAATATAACACAATGAATCAACAGGAATGTTTCACAATAATAGTCTGAATCAACTGACCCCTAACAGTCCTCACTAGGCTTCATATAACTGAATCCACATGTCTATTGTCCTTCTTAACACAATATAACCAACTTGATATGTCACACAGACTGACTGATCTAAAGCGAGCGATGTAGAGGGAAGAGAACGAGTTCTGCCGTCCCCTCCTATTTATCCCTTGTATCCGTACTCGTCTTTATACTTGTATTCCTCCGTAATCGATACTTGTACTCGATGTCTCCGACCACCAGTTACGCAGTTCTAGCGTACAGTCCGTGAAATAACATCTGCATCCTATCAATCAAAGTTGACAGGCCTTCTGACTCTCTTCGTACCGTTTCCCAAAATAGCACGCGTTGGCTTTGAGATTGTTATCAGTCCGCTCCAATAAGCCACCTGCTATGTTGCGTCAGACTGTACTACTGCGTCTCGGCTTATCGTTCGTTATCAGATTTGTAACTAGTGGCTAGGCCTACCCTAGTCACATCCACCCCTGCCTTTTTTTGTGTGTTTTCAACCACAAACAACGCCTGGCAGGTGCACTCCTCCAGAGTCAATCGCATAATCGTAAAAAAATTTTATTGTTCCACTCACTGTCCACGACGTCCCATTCGTATACGATTGACAGTTATACCTATTTCACATATCAACTGTGTCTACATCATCTTCCTGAGACACAAAACAGTTCTAGAATTCACATCCACCCTTTTCGTTTGGTGCCTTCACCAGTTCACTTTTATAGCTTTTTTTGAACCGTCTGTTCTCATACCAGCGCGACCATGAAAGACTTGATGGTTGCTGACAAAAAATTTCGTCTTCCTTCTGTTCCTCAAACTTCTCCGCGGACCACTTATCTGATGGTCTACTGTCTCTCTGCTTCTGGAAGGAACGGGATCCTCTTTGTTGCCGTTATCCTCCACTTGTGTATCGCGGTTGTTCTGTTGATGGTGATATGGTTCCGGGATGGGTATGTGAATTTCCGTTATAGTTTCCGGTTCCCTAATTGTCTTGGATTTCCTTGTGTGTAACTGCTCTTCTTGCCTATTCCAATATTTCTTTAATTGAGCAATATTCGCCCACCGATCCGGTTTGGCGTGATCGATGGGTCTTATCTTAAAGGGGCCACCTGCTGCTTTAGGCATCTCCACGACTTGCCATATCTCCTGTCCCCAGAGATCGTGGATTTTGTTTCTGCCTAACGGGTGACTACGCAGTAATACCCTGTCATTCAGTTTGAGTGGCGGGTCCTTTGTCTGTACCGGCGGTTCCCTTCGCCGTGCTTCATGTTCTAGTCTTTCCTGTACTACCTTGTACATTTCTCTAATTCTTCTCATATGTTCATTCACATATTCCAGTGCGGTGTATGAGCCAGTCATACTCTCCCTTTTTCCTAAGAACAAATCAAGAGGGAGTCGAGCCTCCCGTCCGAACAGCAACATGTATGGCGTAAAGCCGGTTGTGGCATGGGGTGTGCAGTTGTATAGATATACCAACTCTGGGAGAAAATCAGGCCAACGTTTTTTCTGTTCAGGTTCTAGCGTACGCAGCAAATCATGCATGCTGCGGTTGAACCGTTCACACTGTCCGTTTCCTTTCGGATTAAATGTGGTTGTTCTAGATTTGTTAATCCCGTAGTGGCTGCACAGTTGGTTAATTACTTCTGACTCGAAAGCCCTTCCTTGGTCAGAATGTAATTGTCTTGGTATGCCATATTTGATGAACCAATGTTCTATTAAGACCTTTGCCACTGTTTTGGCGGTCTGATCTCGCGTGGGCACCGCCACCGTCCATTTGGTGAATACATCAGTCATTACCAACACATGTTCCGTCCCATCCGATGATTGCTCCAACGACGTAAAGTCCATAGCCACAATCTCTAGTGGTTTTGTCGCTAGTAGGTGTCCTGATGGCTGTCTCATTTTGACAACTGGCATTTTCGCATGCTGACACCTCACACAAGCCTCACAATGGCGTTTGACCTCCATTTCCATATTGGGCCAGTAACACCTCCGTCGTAATATTTTGTGCGTCCTGTCCTGACCCTGGTGTCCTGCCCTGTCATGTGCCAACCTTAGCACTTCTTCTCTTAACTGTCCAGGCACCACCACCTGGTGTATTGTCCCATCAATTTGGTCATGAATTCTCCGCATGAGAACACCATCCTCTATACTGAGACGGTCCCACTGACTCAGTATTTTCTTTGTTTCTCGACCAAATTGTTCTCTTTCCCTTCTTCCTGGGAATTTTTGTTCCTGGACGTATTTCAATAGCGGTTGTAAGCCACTATCCGTTCTCTGGGCATCTCTTATCTTTTGGTGATTAAGGCAATTAAAATCACTATTGTCCATATGTCCGGGTTCCGTGGATATGTGCTCCACCCCGGTCTGCCCGTTCTGCATCACTTGTACCCCATGAGGGATATCTGTTGACGCTCTGACCTCACATATTCCTGTCAGTGTTTCTTCCTCATCACCCGGTCTCTCGTAAGGATTCCTTGATAAGGCGTCCGCATTGCCATTGGACCGCCCCGGGCGATACTTTATCTCTAGGTCAAAGAGTGCCAATTCTGCTGCCCATCGCTGTTCGATGGATCCCAACTTTGCTGTCTTTAGGTGACTCAAGGGGTTATTGTCAGTGTATACCACACATTTAGCACCTAATAGATAGTCCCTGAATTTCTCAGTCACAGCCCATTTTAATGTCAAAAGTTCTAGTTTCATGGCGCTGTAATTTGTCATGTTCCTCTCTGATCCCTTCAGAGCTCGACTTGCATACGCAATAACCCTGAAACCTTGCTTTTGTTGTTGTGATAGCACAGCTCCCAGACCTTTAGAGCTGGCGTCAATTTCTAGCCGAAATGGTTTGTCAAAGTCTGCGTATCCCAATATCGGCGCCTCTGTCAAAGCCTTTTTCAATAGCTTAAACGAGTTCAGGCATTCATCAGTCCATAATTCACCTATCAGTTGTGTTTTACCTTTCTTTTTCTCCTTACTGTGTTTCTTTGTCATTTTGTTTACCAAGTCATGCAATGGTGCGGCAATTTTTGCAAAACCAGGCACAAATTTTCTATAATAGGAGGCAAAGCCCAAGAATGACCTGACCTCTACCGTAGTTGTTGGTTGTTTCCATTCTTTAACAGCTGCAATTTTATCTGGGTCAGTGGCGATGCCATCCGACGAAATCACGTAACCCAAAAAATGTACCGATTTCAAACCAAAGCAGCATTTGTCTGGGTTCAGCTTTACTCCTATCTCCCTAAGACGGAGAAACACTTGTTCTAATCTTTTTAGATGGTCCTCCCAAGTTTTTGAATAAACTAGTATATCATCCAAGTACACCAACATTATTTGAAATAGAAAGTCACTCATAGCACTCTGCATTACTCGCTGGAATGTAGCAGGTGCATTAGTTAGACCAAACGGCATACGGGTCCACTCGTACAGTCCCAGTGGAGAAATAAATGCAGTTTTATGTTGATCGTTGGGGTGCATGGCCACTTGGTGGTAGCCACTAGCCAAATCCAAGGTAGAAAAAAATCTTGCTCCCCCCAACGCATCAAGACATTCATCAATACGAGGCAAGGGGAATGCATCCCTTCTTGTGATATTGTTCAATTTCCGGTAATCACAACACAGTCTTATCTCCCCTGACTTCTTTTTTACCACTACTATCGGTGCCGCATACGGGCTCGTGCTGGTTGTAATAATTCCCTTTTTTAGTAGATCGTTCAGGTGTGCTTTCACCTCCGAGTAGTGACTCGGTGGTAATCTTCGATAAGGTTGCGCCACCGGCTTGTCTTGTAGTAAGGGTATCTGGTGTTTGATTACTTCCGTGTAACCCAAATCACCCTCGTACGAGGCAAATATATCCCTGTACTTATTCAACAATTCATTTAGTTTTGGGTCCTCAGTTTCCGGGAATGTATATGATCGGCCATCCTCTTTCTTCACCTCGGCCGTCACATTGACCGACCTAATTGTTACTTCATTACTGCTGGTATTGCTCAGTTCGATGCACTGTGCCGACCTTTGTACCTCGACGTTCTGTGGTACTCCTACCAGAGTATTAGGCGGTATAAAAATTTCCTCATCCAAAACATTTGCCACTAATCCTTGAACTAGTCCATTTTCCGCTGATGTGTATGTCCGCAGTAACACGACGCCTGCCCTCAGTGCGGCGCCACATGGTTCTATCATCACATCACCATTCACACTTCTATCACCAATTTGTAATTTGATTGCCTTGACCGTGTTTGCCGGGACTGCTGTCCTTCCTCTGGTCTTGGCAAACCTGGCCAACTTGGATCCCCGACCTGGTGTGGTCGATCCGACAATATTTGGAAGAAATTCTGGCAACTGGCCAAGAATATTCATGCCCAACAGGCAAGGTATATTTGACACATTTGTCTCTAGGTTGTGTTTCGTAACGAACACCCCAACCTGCTTCAACCTATGTCCTGCCACCACGACATCCGCCAGAAAATAACCACAGTATGGAATGGTTAGTCCATTAGCTGCCGTCAGGCGCATGCATGTGTCAGACCTCAACCTATGGTCTTTTCCTTTCATCCATTTGGTGTAAAACTTTTCCGTGATTGTCGTCACCTGGGAGCCTGTATCCACAATTGCCTTCACCGCAATGTCCCCAATCGTAATCCCCATTTCTGGACAGACTCCCATCATTTTGCTTCTTGGGCCATACCCTCGCCCCTCTGTAGCCTGGCCCTGCCTTACAGAGGACGACCGTTTCCCTGGCAGTACCGTGCCATATGTCCGGGTTGTGAACAAGACAAACAAATTGGTCGACCGTCGGCCGTCCATTGGAGTGATGGCTTGGCAGGACGCGGCCGTCCAACCCGTCCCTGTTTTGTCCCGTTCTTTTCCTGATTCTCAGCTGTTGACCTGCTTTCTAACCTCTCCAAACGTTGGTCAACCTTATCTAGGTGGGCCAACAGTTGAGCCATCATGGTCTCCATCGTGTCGGCCCCTGTGGGTGGGGATTGTCTCTGTTCAGGCACCGAGACTTTGTCCACCGAACAGTTCGATTGGTCCTCATCCTCGGACCTGCGGATCGCTGAGTTCCTGACCTGAAGGAAGGTCAACTGCGGGTCTTTGTGGACCTCCTCTTTCAACTCTCTTCTTAGGATCGGGGTTGCCAGCCCCTCAATGAAATGGTCCCTCAGTAGGCGCACATCAATGTCCGGTGTTTTGACCTTTACCGAATCAAAGGCCCTGTTCATCCGGTGTGAGTACTCCATCACACTCTCCGCCAACCTCTGCCTTAAGCCTACGAACCCTGCTAGCAGTTGCGATCCCGACCGTCTCTCCCCAAAGGTCTCCATAATCAGATCCAGCACCTTATCCGGATCTGATTGGATGGTTTTATCGTGGCATTTGACCTCTGCCCTGACCGTCTCTCCTATACTGCCCATCAGCAGTCTTAATCTTTCCTCTGGTGACATGCCTCTCGAGGCCCAGGCCGCTTTGACCTCTTCACTGAACCTGTTGGTTAAAGTTGGATCCCCGTCCCCGTAAAATTTGTTAATGTGGGACTCTCTGGGTAGGACCACTATATGGGTCTGCTTCTCGTCCAGAGTAGACATTTTATCCCGTAAGTAAAACAAAAGAGTTCTTTCTTACCGTGTGTGTATGAAAAAATTTTCCTCAATTTTCACAGTTCCTGAATGTCCGAATTCACATACACACAAAACACAGTTATGCACAAGGTTGACTATGGGTGCCTCAACCGGCAAGTCTAGTTGAATTCATCCTGTCCGACGACGCCAATTGTAACGAGCGAACAGTTACCCTGCTCGCAACGCCAAATGTGACCTTCCCCGAGTCTATCCTGCCCGACAACGCCAATTGTAACGAGTTGAACCACTCATGCTACACAACATCGACTACAGTAGAAAGACTCGAAGATGCAGGTTCGCTATTGATCCTTTTATTACATGAATCAAGAAATGCTTCAATATAACACAATGAATCAACAGGAATGTTTCACAATAATAGTCTGAATCAACTGACCCCTAACAGTCCTCACTAGGCTTCATATAACTGAATCCACATGTCTATTGTCCTTCTTAACACAATATAACCAACTTGATATGTCACACAGACTGACTGATCTAAAGCGAGCGATGTAGAGGGAAGAGAACGAGTTCTGCCGTCCCCTCCTATTTATCCCTTGTATCCGTACTCGTCTTTATACTTGTATTCCTCCGTAATCGATACTTGTACTCGATGTCTCCGACCACCAGTTACGCAGTTCTAGCGTACAGTCCGTGAAATAACATCTGCATCCTATCAATCAAAGTTGACAGGCCTTCTGACTCTCTTCGTACCGTTTCCCAAAATAGCACGCGTTGGCTTTGAGATTGTTATCAGTCCGCTCCAATAAGCCACCTGCTATGTTGCGTCAGACTGTACTACTGCGTCTCGGCTTATCGTTCGTTATCAGATTTGTAACTAGTGGCTAGGCCTACCCTAGTCACATCTATATATATATATATATATATATATATATATATATATATATAACGATATATAGGAAATTTAAATCCACCCAAAATGATTTTAAATCCAAAATTAAATAAGTGAATAATGGCTGACAGCAAAACAAACGATATAACATTACCCCTAAAGTTTAGGGCCTAAAATATTCATTATGAAATGAATAATACAATACAAACGAATAATGTTGTTGCAATTGATTGCCGTAGTTATTCTATACACAATAATTACATAAAATAAAATTGAAAAGACACATTGTCATGTCTCTGTGCTAAGCTCACCGATTAAGTTAAGACGTAAATGAGAATACTGTTGCTGCGATGTGATAAATATATATTTATAAGGGAAACAACTTACATATTCTTTTGTTGATTAACCTTTGCATTAGTAGTACAAAAAAATATACATCTATTAAACTATTATATTCATGTTTGTATACTAATTACACTTTTCGTGTATAACATTTTATAGATTTGTTTTGATATCAAAATATAACAAAATTACTTTTGTATTTACAATTGTGAAAACCATTGAAAGATGTTTTATATCTTGTTATATACATTGTGACTGATCTTCAATCTAGGCGTTACATTCCTCCAATGCGTCGGAATTATTCTTATTTCGATACTATTTGTGTAAACTATTTGTGTATGAATGATATTGTGCTTATGCGAACATTTTTGTTTTAACTTTTTTTCGCTTAAAATAAATTAATAAATAAATTCAAAATAATAAAAAAAAATACTGCGAGCTGATGTATGCTGTGATTGTACGTCTGGAGTAACAGTTGACAGTGTTATACAAGTGAAGAGGAACAGATAGTAGATTTAATACTGGAGGTTAGTCATGAGATCGTTTAAGTCTAAAAGAAATGACCAAATCCTGTTATTTTTTTGCTGGTGCTAGAAGAGTAAGCAGAGGTAGCTTTAGCTCCAGGACCTTACTTTACAGCAATATGTTTAAATTTAAGACGGAAATAAAAATATATCAGCATCAATCAGAAGAAATGGAGAAAATGTTAGATCTAACCCACACCATAGCTGTTTTTGTAACAAGAAAAAAAGAAAGAAAAGACGTCAATAGTCTAATGACCCAGTAATTTTCTTCTAGTGAATATATGTGATTGTAAAATAGTATATTTTGAAATGTGGCTTGCTTTTGGTTTTGTCTTTTATAAAATGCTATATTATACAATTATCGCCACATAAACTTTCTTGTATTCAAGGAATAGAGGAAGTATTATAATCGTGCAAAAATCTTAATCTGGATATTCACAAATCTTGACATTTTATACCTCCGGTAGTAAAAAAAAGATTGTTTTTTTCCAATGTATCAGTGTGTTTGTGTGTTTTGTATCTGTGTTTGACTTCGAACACGATAACTTGAGTAGAGTTATAACTAGGCTGATGCCAATTCATACGAGTATTATATCAAGAGATAGAGAGACAGAGTGGAGACGAAATAAAATCTGACCTGCAAAACCTTCTACTAGATGCAGATTTCTGTATTTGACAAAAGATAAGCGGTTCTGAGTACCCGCTAAAGACCAATAGAAAAAAAAAAACTTACCTCGAAATTCCCAGCACTATTCCTGTAGCAACTCTCTGTCATTGGTAGTAAATATTATGGTGTCAAAGTTCAGTGGGGACGTCGTTAAAAGTTCGCTGATGACGACAGTAACAGTTCGGTAGTGGCGATGATACACATTCAGATGTGACGACGATAACAACCATCTGATGACGACGATGAAAGTCTCAGGCAATAAACACCTTATATGGTAAACATTTACCCTTAAACAAACAATACCAGCGACTTGACAAGTCTCAGGAAATTAACACCTTATATGGTAAACATTTACCCTTAAACAATACCAGCGACTTTAGCAAGTCTCAAGCAATAAACACCTTATATGGTAAACATTTACCCTCAAACAATACCAGCGACTGTGACAAGTCCCGGTAAATTGCGATCGCTACAGGGGTTGATGTTTTTGTACGGCCGGTCTATTTCTAAGTTCTTCTTGTTTTTACTGGCCACCAGCTGTTAAGGTCGACTTTAAGAAGTACAAACAACAAACTACACAAAGTTTGGACCACAGTATTAGTGCGGGCCTACACCCGTAATATATTCGCCTAGCCCTCTGTCCAAATCAACCCATCAACTCTCGTTCACACACCTAGTAAACTGAATACCAACATTTGGTCTAAGGGGAATAACACAACAACGTGGGACTGAACACAACTTACATACTCACCATAAACAATAACTTACCAAGCCTTAACCCGACGCGTAACAATAACAGTATTCACGTCCACCTCTGAAATAACAATACACATGAAGAAAACACGTCCACTCCCTCCCCTACCCAGCAACAGAAAAAAAAAGAACTACATGTCAATCATACCAAACATAAGAACATCACAGACCTATTCTCTAGCTGTAATATGTGTATGTCCATCATAGACACTATGTGCTACATTAGTCATAATAAACTGGGTACAACTTTATAAAGACAATTCAACAATGACTATTATCAATACTGTTTGTTATTATCTGTGTTCGCATTGAACGTTAACGGTTAGTCGTTCATAACGGTCGGCGGGGTAAAAAAAGAAGCCGTTCATGTAGTGCAAAAGAATATCACGTAAAAAAAAAACAAATACAAGTCTTTTTGCAAGATTTGTATATACAAGTTCTAGCTTTATTGGTCTATCCCCACATACTGCAAAACTTAATTAATCGTTACGCGCTTTTAAAAAGTACGATACAAAGATTTTGACAATAATCAAATATACATAGAAATACTGCACGCGATATCTAACTCTTTATGAAAAACGGAGGATCAAAAAAGCCTTTACAATTGAGGGGCAAGGTACACAGCGTCACGGCGCGATCACTATTTCAATAAAGAACCATTTTAGATAGTCTTAGCTAACCGATTAAGAGAATGATATGTTACAATTCTATTGTTTGGATGTGATAAATGAAAGGGACTTAACTTAATGTACATTTTATAAGGGAATCAACTACATATTCTTTTGTTGATTAAACTTGTCCTACACAGTACAAAAAATAATAAAGAGCTATTGCATTATTATATTAATTTTCTAATATCAAATTATACGTTTGTATGTACTGTTTAAAGAGATCAGTTTTCATATAAAAAAGTAACTAAAATGCTTTTGTATTTAAAATGTCAAGAACCTTTCTAAGATGTGACATAATTTATTACATACTTTGAGCTAGATCCATTTGTTTGATTGTACTTGGATTTTTATATTTCTCAAATTATTTTATTTTCGATGACGAATCTAAAGTAGAAACTTTAAAATCAACTAATAATAAGTCACAAAAAGCTGATCTACATCAGAGGTCGGGAACCATTTGAGACGGAAGATCCAAAAACTCAATTTACAATATCTCCTAGTTCTTATAGAGCCACTAACATTTTTTTTTCAGTTTAATGGTATTTGATTAGGATTAGGAAAATAGATTTAAAATAAATGGGTTTAAGGATATAATAATATGTTATCATATAAAATCATAGGCATGTTTTCACAACACATAATACTTTATATAACTAGCTCTGCTTGGATAACAAAATAAATTATATATAACTATAACACTATTCCTACCAAATTTAGAAGCTAATAACTAAAAAACCGTGTCACAAAAGTCAACCCAATGCACAATGACACACAAGACAATGCCTTCTGAAGAAAAGAAAATAAATAAAATTGAAAATATTTGAAAAAATAAGCACTTCAGTAGTAGAAAGCATGGAACTACTGCCACGGGGCTGGCCACATCACAGTTGTGGAGGTGGGCTTAGTAACCAAGAAGCTATTAGCTGTCTGTATACACTCTACTCCACCTATTCTTAGTGTTTTTATCTTGTCTAAAGTTCTTTTTTTACAGTACAATATTTGTATGAAATTAAAATACTGTCATTATTATGGAACTGGCGAGCCGCATCCTTACACCAAAAGAGGCGCATACGGCTCGCGAGCCGAAGGTTGCCGACCCCTGATCCACATTGAATGTAAATCTTTACAATTTTGAATTAGCTACTGATTTTTATGCTCTTTTAAAGATCTTTTTGAACATAATGATGTTTACATGTAATTACAAATCAATATTCACAGAGTTTTACTGGTTTTAAAGTCACGATTCTGACTGTAAAATAACACATATAATTATTCTTTATTTGAAGTTTGCTTCTTTTCATTTTTTGGAGGCAGTTTTACTATTATCTGTAGTGTTTGTATATTGTTGTAACTAAACTTACCCGAGGTATTTTGTTAATTCATTAAGGACATCTGTACATGCTTATCATCTTGACTAATACTAACGTTCTTGAAGTTGAGTGTTTATTTTTCGGTACATTTATTCAACTTTCTCTCAACTTTCTCCCCACCTCCTATATATAATTGTATAGAGATTTTAACTCAATCACCTAAAATGGGTGCATCTGTACAAGATGCCTTTGGAGAATGTTCTAGATCAGCTAACAAGCAATGGGCCTGCAGTTTCCCTCCTTGCTTGTATTGACATTTGAAAGGTAAGCAACATCGTATCCAACTGGCACACTTTAGGTAATAATTACCCTACGTTTACAGACTTTTCTTAAAACCCAAAGTTAATAGGAATCCCGTATAAAAAAAAGCATGGCTAATTTAAGCCGATCTACTCAAGCAAAGATTGTGAATTAAGATCGATCTCTAGGTGGTTGACGGTCTATATCCAGCAGGAATAACATAAACGACAGATGTTTAGACGCTAAAGTAGACAGACCTTACGACAAACAAGTGCCTCGCACATGCCTGGCGCTGAGATAGGCGCCGATAAATAAGCCAAGAAGTAGCCTATATATCTACTTGCGATGAGTTTTTACAAATGTTATATGTAGGGTGATATTAAATCCATAGTTTCAGTAATGTGTTTGCTGCTTTTGTTTGTGTGTGTGTGTGTGTTATTGTGTTTTAAATGCTATTTAATTATCGTCCGAAAAAGGGGCCACTATCCTTAAAATGTTCGTAGGGGGAGGGGTTTCTTCCCCCAACCCCTGCTCCGCCCCTCCCCCTCACCCTCTGCATCCGCGACTATGTCATTCATAAAGCGCAAGAGAATATCAAATCTGAATACAAAGTGAAACACATACCTAACTATTCGCACGATTTGTATATACATGTTCTAGCTATCCTTGTCTACCCCACCCACTGACTTAATCATTAATCATTTAAACACGTAAGGGCGGCCTTGGGGATACGGCAAAGGGCAATAAACGTTTTTCTAAAACAAAACAACAAAAATTCTGACAAAAAGATGACAGGCAACTAAAAATTGTAATAATAATGAAATATTCATATTTATATTTTAGATAATATATCTATAAAATATACAATTTCGAAAAAAGAGTACATGGCATAACGAAAACGTGAAAGTAAAATATGCATTCATTCTCTTATTGATATTTCTTAAGCTAAGTATAACAAATTTAAAAATATTGCATATATGATACATAGCTGCTAACAAAGTGAAAAAGATTTAAATTGCATAATATATGTAAAAACGTATTTAGACCTACCATAGTGTAATAATACCGAAGTGTGATTGATTACTTATTACATGAAACAAATAAATAAATTAAAACATAAAAACAAATTATTTTCATGAAAAATCGACCAAACAGCGCCCCATCCCCAACCTTAGATATATATATATATATATTTTTTTTTTTATTTGTATTTGACATATCTTAAATACAAACACATCTTCTTAGCTATTGTGACCAAAGATAGCTCTTATCGTAACCTGCTCTTAGTTTTATATAAAAAAACATATAATGGCTTGTAACTTTATCTGCTCGTAGTTTTATTAAAAGAAAAATAAGCTTACTTATAAAGTAAAAAAAAAACCCATTATATTTCCATCCATGCTTTGCCATAGATCGCAGTGTAGAAAATCATTGACAAACTATTGTTTAGGTAAAGATAACTCTTATGTTTTTTAAGCAGGGGAAACAATCAAATAGTAGTACATTATTTTAAGAAACACAAAAAAAAAACAAAAGAATAGAAATATAATAAAATATACTATTTTTAATGCAAAATAGAAAATAAAAATAGGAACAAAAAATATTTTCAAACAATGATGTAAATGAAACATAAAATATAAACATGCCCTTTAATACTATATCTAACTCTAAATGTAAAACTTAAGTCAGATTACAATCATTAATACTAAATATATAGTGATTTTATAATTTTCAACGTTGTGTACCTCTTTCATTTATCCAATATAAAACACTCACGGTTATTAATTTACATAAAACATTAAGTCACGGGTCGGCAACTTGCGGCTCGCGAGCCGCGCGCGGCTCCTTCGACGTCCAAATGCGGCTCTCCAGCTCCTTACACAAATATTAATAGTTATATAATTTCAATTTTACTGGACGGTGGGGCAAGAGCTTACCCTGCGTTCAGTGGGATGGCAGATACGCCTGGTGAGAACCAAGGGACAGAAGCGAACGATACAAGGTATTTAAACCAATATCCAAGCCAGTTAGTCGGCGTCTTCGTGCTGAGGCTCGACCTTAATGGAAGACACCTCCTGAGCCGGTGATATCCGTAAAGAAAAAATAAAATTTAACAGCTTCTAAAAAGTGGATTGAGATAGTCCTAGAATAATATTATTTGACGAGAAAAATGGCCCGTTGAGGAAGGATACACCGGGCGCTAGGCTGATAGTGCTGTCTCTTTTCTCTAAACTATATTATAGAGTATCGATGAGGAAATTTCTTTTGAGTTGGGGAGGGGGGGGGGGGGCTCAGACGTTCTTACGCGGGGGTGGGGCTTCGCCCCTACCCGAAGAATTGTATGAAAGAAACTCTTCACGCAAACCACTTAGATTAGACCAAATTGCCTTTGTATTGAATGTTTGCTCGATAATCAATGACGTCATATTAATGTGTGCACTATCCGGCTTGAGATTATTTTCTACTCTGTGCGCTAAATGTGTCGAAGTCATACTTCGTTTTTCGAATTACTATGCATGTTTTTATTTTCCTTGTGTTTTCTCTAGAGCGTTCAGACAGATAGATAGATAGATAGATAGACAGACAGCGAAACTATTAGTATTAATTACTAATTTTATTATTCTGACGAAACATGTCTATGTTTTTATATGAACAAATATTATATCATATTTAAAGCTATTTATTTTAAATAACAAATCAAATTTATTTACCTAATCCTAATCAAATACCAAATATTGAACTAAAAATGTTGTGGCTCTTTAAAAACTGGCAAATTTTGTAAATTGTAAATTTTGGCTCTTGCGTACCAAAAGGTTGCCGACTCCTGCCTTAAGTGATACTCTTTCAAAATTTTGTCTTAATTACAAAGTCAAAATGGCCCAGAAAACAGAAGGGATTCAGCAACTTCTAAATATTAATGGGAATGCCATTATTTATAGAGGTGTGTTTTAATGCATTGATCTAAATCCTAAGGTCAAACCGTTATGAGATTAAAAATCTTAATTTTACATAAGTTGAATTTTTTAAATTAAATACTGATATTGATTTGGGTTGTTTTTTCCAATTTTTTAAAAATACTTTTATTTGCAATTCAAAACAAGTACATCAACATCAAATTCTTTACATAATTTCGAACATCAAATGAAAGCGAAAGGTTTTGCAAATGTACAAAACGAATATTTACAACATGTCATGTATGTGATTATAAATAAAAAAAAAGAGATGACAGTGAAAGGGGTGAAGGTCAAACGAAAGTTGTCAGGAGTCTGGGTGGGGAGGTTAAAGGAAATTGTTCAAAGAAGGGGGAGACGGCGATGGGCAGGGTCAATGGGAATGTGAAGCATCATCTATGTAGGGAAACAAAATGTATTGACCAGTTGAAAGAGTGTTTATTTATATACTGGTCGCATTAAGTTTTCAAATGGTTGCTGTGTGAAAGACGAGGGGAAAGAAGCAAGATTTAGAACTTTAAATAAGTAAATGGACAGATATTAGAAATTGATGTTGGGGTGGGTGGTGGGGTTGTTGGAATAGTTATAGGGGATGTGGGGTTATCATGTTTGAGGGTGAAGTGGACAGAGGGGGAAGGGGGTAGAGGTGTCTGACGAGGCGTGGAGATGGTGTCTGTGTGTGTTAATGCAAGCCAAGCGTCAAATTCTGTGCTGTGTGATCTAACTGCTGAGGTGTTACTATTTATAGTATGGATGGCTGGGGGGGGGGGGGGTTGACGAACAGATTGCTGTGTGAGCGATTTAGCGGGATGGTGAAAGCTTGGTATGTTCAAGTCGGTGTTAAACTTTGCTTCAGGAGCTACCTATACAATACTTGCAAGTTTACAAGTAACCAGTTCTTTATTTAGCTGTAAAATATATCCGCAACAATCAGAAGAGATGAAGAAAATGTTATATCTGAACCACACCATAGCTGTTTTTGTAACGTCACAAAATCATGAAAAGTGGAGGAAACAAAAAAACAAAACAAATTAAATGATAATAGTGATCAAAATTGCAAAACAAATGAACAAATGTAAATCTGCACGAACACACTTTAAATCAAACATTAAATAAACGAAGAACAGCGGACAACAAAACAAACGATAGAACATTACGTCTAAACTACTCAATATTAAATGAATAGGAAAATAAAACAAGCGATAGAACATTACGTCTAAACTACTCCATATTAAATGAATAGGAAAATAAAACAAACGATAGAGCATTACGTCTAAACTACTCCATAGTAAATGAATAGGAAAATAAAACAAACGATAAAACATTACGTCTAAACTACTCCATATTAAATGAATAGGAAAATAAAACAAACGATAGAACATTACGTCTAAACTACTCCATATTAAATGAATAGGAAAATAAAACAAAGCCAACATGAATAATAATATTGCCATTATATGACGTAATCTTTCCATATACACTCTACACCACGGGTTCCCAACCTGGGGGTCGCGAAGGGCTTTCTGGAGGGTCGCCAACTGGTATACTAAACTTAAGCATTGAGAAACAAAACTTAAATATTTAGAAGAATATCTGAAATTTGGCTTTACTAACATCACTAGAAATGGAATAGAGAAGAAACAATGCGTACTGTGCAAAGTTGTTCACAGTCAGGAAACCTTCAAAACTAAAACTTCATTTTGCGACGAGTAATTCGGAACACACCAAAAACGATATGAAGTACTTTAGTCGGCGTGAAGCTAGTCGCAAACGTTAGAGACTTAATCGAACAGGAAGTTTTCACCAAGGAAAGACAACACCATATAAAGTCGCGATAGAAATTGCCAAGCAAAAAAAATATTTGAAAAATCACCAAACCATGCATGTTGAAGATGGTGAAAATAATTCTTAGGGATTCCAGTGCAGTAAAAATGCAACAAATATCTCTGTTTTATAACACTATTCGGTGGCATATAGCAGACATGTCCGTAAATGTAAAAAAACACATTTTGAATTAAATCAAGCTTTCACCATTGTTTGTTTTTCAAGTTGATAAATCAACAGACGTTCGCAGTGCTTTGTCTGAGTGAAATATATTCATCCAGATCATAGCAAAGAAGAGTTGCTATTTGGTAAAATAGCATGGAGAAAATAAATACTTTTTTTTGAAACTGGATGATTAAAATGGGTTAAAACGGCTGTGGGGGTTTGTACGGATGGTGCGCCATCGATGTTTAGGTCAAAATCGGGCTTTCAGAAAACAGTAAAAGATTGAGCTCCCTAAACAAGGGGAATCTACTGCATGCTTCACCGGTATGTCCTCGCCAGCAAGACTCTTCCGACTCCATTGCTAATAAAAGTCGTAAATTATACTAATTCCGGAGCCCATAAAGAACTGCGCAGACATTAATAAAGACCACGAGGGTTTTTCTTTTCTACATTGGCAGTCAAACGAGATGTATTAAATCGTGTTTGTGAATTGAAAGATAAAATCAAGTTGTTCTTGTAAGTGCAAACGATATAAGACCTTTTGAAATAATTTATCGACAAAGAATGGTTGGAGGGAGCAGAGTTTCTGCCATGCTTCACTCCAACCCCCCCCCCCCCCCCCCTCCCAGAAGAAAGTCTACCGCCCCCCCCCCCCGAACAAAATGGAATTACGTAGGAAATATATATACTTTTAACAGTGTCCCCCTCCCAAGAAAAATTTTGTCTGCCCCATTCACCAAAAATTTCAGGTGCCCTCCCCCCCCCCCCCCCCCCGCCCGGAGAAAAAAATCTAGAAGAAACACTGGGAGAGAGCATCATACGTAAGCTTAACCTCAAGCTTCTGGGAAAATGAACGAATAGAAAATATTATTTTAGTGCTTATTAATTTCCTTACTAATTTCGATACTGGGAAACACATTTAAATATATTGTACTTTAGTACACAAAGCAAATCAAACACTCGTGAAATTATTAAAAATCACCAATCAAATAACCACAACAAGTAATTCAATCACACTTAACTAACAAGACTAGACAAAGGTCAGAAGACGAAAAAAAGACATATAGCAACGGCTATTTAAAGATCTATATAGAAATGTAGGAAGAAAATCAGATTTTATTCTAAAATACTCTGATATCGAATTAAAAGAAATATTTTTAAAAAAATGTAAACATAGCCAAGACATAGTAGTTAATAAACATATAAATGTCTAAAAATATATGAGTGTTACTTAACATTTTACCTTTTTATAAATTATCAAGCATGTAAGTTGTACAATTCTAACTTTTGTCTTGCATTTGATTAATGTATTATTGCTTTAATATTATTTCAAACATTACCAAATACCTATTTATTTATTTATTTCTGAAGGTGTTTGTCTTGTGTTGATTTAATTTCGTCTTTTCCTGTCAGACTGTCTGTATAAGGTCACCAAACAATAGTACATTACATAGGCACACATCAATCATAACAAACAATACAACATAATTTACCTATTCTCTAGTTGTCAAAGAGTGATGTCATTTTTTATATCCATACGTAATCGTAGGCCTGTTTTAGATCGAAGGACAGCACATAGGTGGTGACCTTTGTGTGGAAACAGCCAGTGATTTCCTTAATCAACTGAAGAACGGAGTCCACTGGCTGCCGTCCCCACCAAAAGCCCGCTTGACACGAGTCTATCAGTCTGTTATTTGACAAAAAAACAAAACAAGCGGGCATTGACCAGCCTTTCCAAGAGCTTGCTGATGTTAGAGCAGATGGAGAACGGTCTGTAGCTCTCAGGTGAGCCCAGATCCCTTGCTGTCTTGGACAGGGCGACCACCTCCACAATTTTACACCTGCTGGGAAGTTCGACACACGTCTGTGATTGGTTCATTACAAGTATAAAACTAAGGTAACGACCACTAAGATAATAAAAAAAAATAAAGCGAAACTCCCATCCAATTGCAAACATTATCGTTTAAACATGTTCTCTCCTACAACGAAAAGGTATCAATAGTCCCCACCGTTGGAGATGAGAAGTTAACCGAATCAATGATACTTATGATTAAATGTTTTTATATTAGACGAGCCGGCCCGCGGCATAACATACGCCGCTATTTAGTTGTTTCTAATTTTCAATAATTCATAATTTGTGAATTCGACAGTACCAACGCTGACACTGAAAATATTTCTTTAAAACACTATAAGTAACTCGTTAAGGACCATAACCCCCCCCCCCCCCCCCCCTTCCTTCCCTCCCCCCCTCCTCCCCCCCCCCCCCCTACGTTTAAAATCGTTGGCTCTGCTTGTAAACATTTAGAGTGAACACAGCTCACTAAAACCATGTAGGGGTGGGGAGGTAGGGAGAGCGTTTGCAGCTTGTTTTCTAACGGCTCGAAGAAGAGAATTATATATATAGATTGAATATAGTGATCCTTGAAATCTGAATAATATCTTGTTTGTCATGGGAAATAACTTTGGATGAAATTGTTTTATAGAAAAAAATATTACAAAAACTAACTAAAATTTAAGTTTACTGCATATGATTTTAAAAATATAACATCTACATCTTTTTCTAAAAAAAATATATATTTTTGTATTGTAATGGTTATTTCATTTTAACTTGATAATGTAGTTAAACACAAAGACTTTTAATTTATTACATATGTTTTTATTTATACATTGATTTATAACAGGTGTCATTCAAGAAAATGTATTACATCGATAGTACCTATTTTCACATAAATAATTTTAATTTATTTTATATCTATTTATGTATACAGTGATTTTTAATTTTTTTTTCTCTACATCCAGTTATCTAAATCTCTATATTATCATTATCATTCATAGTTTCTCCTAATCAGTGCGTGCATTTAATATGCTGTTGTGTTGCCTAATAATGAATGTACAGGCCTATAGATTTAATTTGTTTTTTTCTCAAAGGTATTGGTAGCCTACGTTATTTTAAATGTGTCTGATTTTTAGCAATTCAGTTATATTTGTGCCACTATAATCTTTCAACGTGTAGTAAAGCACATAGCGTTTTGAACAATAACTATTTTATAAAATATTTTTTCTCAAACTAGTATAACATTAAAATATATAGGCCTATAATTCACGTGTAAGAGGTACCGACGGCTAATTATTTATGTCCGCCGTCAACTTTGAAAGCCAGCCGTTCATCTTGTGCAAAAGAATATCATAACTGAATACAAAAGGAGATACGTACCTAACTTTTGGCACGCTTTGTTTATAAATGTTCTAGCTATCTTCTCTATCTCCAACCGCTTCAAGACTGTATTAATTCAAATTTTAACACGAGCGTCCAGACTAGGGGATTAGCAAAGAAGGGGGGGGGGGGGGGGGGAGAAATATTGTATTAATTCAAATGTTAACACGAGCTCCAGACTAGGGGATTAGCAAAGAAGGGGGGGGGGGGGAATAAACGGTTTTACAAAAATAAAAAATATGATATATTTCTGATACAAAGATTTTGACAATAATGACACGTTTTTTTTTCCAAAAGCAAAAGCATGTATATCTTATAACATGATTTTGACAATCTACTAAAATGTAACTTAATAACGAAATATATATAAAAAATATTTTTCTTTAACTATGTATCCCATAATAAACATATTACTGCTAAGATAACAGCTGCTGCAAATGTGTAACCTATTTAAATTCCAGTTTGCAAGCGTAATCATATTCTTTTGAAATCGTTGCTAAGTCCACGATTCTACTTTACGACAACCCTCAACCCCATCCCACAAGCCCAAAAAAATTCAAGTGCCCCCCCCCCTCCCCTGGAGAAAAAAAACTAGAAACAAACACTTAAACAAACCAAACAATTCTTGTGAAGTTGGGCTCTACGCAGATCTTACAAGCTGAGTTCTAGAACGGTACTTACCTATTTTAACATGACTATCTTTAGTTGTAAAATGTCTATATTGTGTGATTATGTCACGATTTTTTTGTTTTTGAGAAATAAAAGTTTACAAATGTTGTAGAGTCCAGCCTACAATTGTTATATACGAATCCTTTAGGCAGTGGCGTAGCTAGGATTTTTGGGCCCCTATGCAAAAAGTGTTAGTGGGCCCCTCAGAGGCGTAGCGACCCTTCCCGGTGACCGGGGTACAAACTTTTGATCTGCACCCCCCCCCCCCCTCAGACTTTCGATTAGCACCCCCCCCCCCACTTCAAACTTTCGAAAAAGGGCCCCTATTTGCCTTGGGCCCCTATGCCTTGCTTACGCTAGATTTACGGTAGCTACGCCACTGCCTTTAGGATAGGTGAAAGATATGAAAAAGACACTTTGTAGATGATTAATTACACCTTCCCAGTATCTATAAAGGCTAATAATAAAAATGTACCTACTTTTCTTTGGGAAATAAGACAATAAATAAAACGAAACAAAAACGATTATTTAATTATAGTGTGTAAATCTGATACCCACATTACCATGCATTCACTGACATTCGATGTGGGAATCTTGATTTACTTGATGCATAAAGAAACGATGTAACAATTGAATGTGTTCCTAGTTCGCCATGCATAACGTTGTTTTTATAAAATATATTTTTTTATTTACTTCTGAAGTCCCGGAAATGCATCTAGTCTTATTACAATAATATGTAGGTCAGTGACATACTTTAACATTTATGTTTTTATCCCATGGTATAAAATGTTATCAAAAAGAAAAGTTAATTATATACTACGATACTTCACTTTATAGTATTTCATTTCTTGGTAACCAAATTGTAGCATTACTAAACAAGGGAAACAACTTTCACCATGTTTTGTTGATTAAAGTCTACCTAAGAAGTACAAAACAATTGCACATAAATCAAATTACTGTATTAATTTTCTGATAGTAACAAATAATCTATTATGTAATATTCAAGAAATAACATTCATTATAAAAATTTATTAAATTGCGTTTGTATTTACAAATCATCATAACCCTTTAAATATGTTATTTACGTTGTTTTATCATTTGTGACTGACATTTAACAACATTGCCACACCGACATTTATTGGAATATATTTTTTTTTCAAGTTTCACAAATGTTTGACCTAAAACCACTGTTTACCACCAAATATTATCATTTTTTCCGCCTTTAACTTTTCGATAAAATACTAGCTGGTTTACTATATATATCCGATGAACTTTAGACAAACACAACGTGTAATCTTAGGTTTTAAATAATACTTATTTATATGGTATATATTCTCATGTACTTAATGGGTAGGCTATTCATACAGCTTTCTTTGATTTTTTTTTCTCAAATTATCACTATTCGATTGCAATAAAATATTAATCAATTAAATATAGCTAACAGAGAGTTGAGCATGATTATTTTATTCATTTAACAAGTTGGATTATAACAAAAAAACTATACAGATACAAAGCAAATATAGGCGATACTATGCATTTTTTAAAATCTTAATATAATCATCAAATAAATATTTATCTCAATTTCTTATTATTTAAAGAAAATACTAGGTATGAAATTTTTTGACGTCTTTCTGTCGGTTTTAGTGTAAAAACGTGTTACGTTCAAAATTAATTAATTTATTAATGACTTCAAAACAAGTAATTAATGAACAAAAAATGTCAGAAGAAAGCTTACGTTCAGACGACTTTAGACTACGGAAGATGCTGTTGGTGGTGTCGGCCAAATGTAGTGTGAAGGCGAAAGGCGGAGTAGCTTTAATTTGTTTACTTACTCACTGTTAATGCCATGGTAAGCTCTTTCGTTTACTTTAATCCACTACTCGTTTTACTATGATCGTTTAATTTTAGCAGAGTTATTTAATAGATAATATAGTGACCCACCGTATTCTTTATATTTATAAAACGTATAGTTATATAATTAAACAGATATTTTATTGGAGTCAAAAGCTCACCGGAAGCGATAATCTGGAAGATGATCTTTATCTTTGACTTTTTATGGAATAAAAAAAAAACAACTATAATGGACATTTAACCTTTAACTGTAACTGGATAATGAATTGAAAAAGGAAATTATATCAACATTTAAAATTTAATCAAAACATTATCTTACATCAGAAACTGACGTTCTTTTTCCCTTGGGTGGTGTATTTTCCGAAACAAAAAAAAAAAAAAAATTCAACGCAACCAGAACCAGAAATCCAGGTCGGAATAAAATAATTTCATCCCTTATACCAACAACCGCAGCATTATCATTTACACAATCGAACCAACAATCATCGCACAATACATAACATTGAACTACAAGGACAACATAATAGAAAATCTGAGAGCCGCCCCAGACAGAGAGCAAACATGTCAACACTCGCATCCCCACAACACTGGACAACCCACTGCTAGCTAAGTCACCTCAACAGAAAACCACTACACCACTGGACAACCCACTGCTAGCTAAGTCACCTCAACAGAAAACCACTACACCACTGGACAACCCACTGCTAGCTAATTCAGCTCAACAGAAAACCCCCACACCACTGGACAACCCACTGCTAGCTAAGTCACCTCAACAGAAAACCCCTACACCACTGGACAACCCACTGCTAGCTAAGTCACCTCAACAGAAAACCCCTACACCACTGGACAACCCACTGCTAGCTAAGTCACCTCAACAGAAAACCCCTACACCACTGGACAACCCACTGCTAGCTAAGTCACCTCAACAGAAAACCCCTACACCACTGGACAACCCACTGCTAGCTAAGTCACCTCAACAGAAAACCCCTACACCACTGGACAACCCACTGCTAGCTAAGTCACCTCAACAGAAAACCCCTACACCACTGGACAACCCGCTGCTAGCTAAGTCACCTCAACAGAAAACCCCTACACCAGCACCACACTCAGCCGAAGACAGAACAACGCCAATAGCAACAATGATCAAAATACAGCCAGCTATATCCACTCCAACACTGGACACTCTCCACCAATGGTCACGAAGACGCCAACAACTGAACAAGACACATCAGCATCTTTAATAAGTAACAAACATGGTTGGAGTAACCACACCACGTATCTGATTCTCGACGCCCAGAAAGAAACCCCCAGCCCTCAACCACCCAACAAACAAACATGGTTATAACAACAACAACCACTAAGAGGAAGAAGGACAGCCCAGACCCAGAGAAAACATCAAAAGCAACAAAGGTCAATGAAGAAGTCAAGGAACCAGCAGCCCCTACCCGTTATAAAAACACCACCACTTTATAAAAGGGGTCGTCCATAAATGGCGTCACACTCGCACGGGGGAGTTGGGGGGTCCGTAATTGTGTGACGGTGTGTGATGGGGGGATAGGGTGGGGGGAAGGGGTGGGGTTCAGATGGCAGATGATGTGACGTTACTCTTTTGCATTATAAATAAAAAAATAATTAGAAACTAATTTTAAACCGTTATTTGGCGTTTTAGAAAACTTTTTTTTTATAAATTTCAATATAGAAATTGATTAAAATACACCGATTGTCAGAGATCAGATAAGATTTTAGAAAAAAATTATCGATGTTTTAAGAAAAATTCAACTGCAAGTTCGAGGGTGGGAGTTGTAGGCTAAGATGATACGTCATTTTAGGAAAAGAGGGGGGGGGGAGGGGTCTGGCTTTTTCTGACGATGTGTGAAGGAGGTGAGGGAGGGAGGTAAAAATCGCCCGATAAGTGTGATGTATTTTATGGATAACCCCAAACAATTCATGAATTGTTTGCGTGCCTCTAGATATCACTTAAGACAAGCGTTGGGTTAGTGATGGTATAATTCAATACCTTAACAAATTGTATTGTTTATGTGGTGTATGTTTCACCACATGTTGTCTTATATATTTTGCATAGTGTGGTGAGAATAATTATGTTAATTATCAGATGTGTCGTTTAATGTTGTAACACAATCGACAAGAATATTTTCTTTTAGTTTTTACTCATGTGAAATAACTTTTCATGGAATTTTTTTATTAAACAATATATTATAAACACAAATAAAACATATGTATATGGAATGCTATTTTTTTAGAAATATAAATATTACAAAGCTGTTTTAAAAAAATATATATATAATTTTGTTTTGTGTTGACTGTTTTATTTTAACTTCTTAATTTAGTTAAAAATGTAGGCTATTACTTTATTTTAACTCTATTTATATATATATATATATTGACTTTTAGCTTAAATAACCGTTGTGCCGAAATGATAGATATTTACGTTTTTAACTAATTTTGTCTCTACATTTTCAACATCCAAATATCTAGATCTCTAGATTCTGAATATAACTAAGAGTTTCTCATACAAACAAAGAGTGCAGACAATATTGCTTATCTTCGTGTCGGATTGGATGTTATCTTATTTAAAATAACCAAATCATGGAAAAAAAGGAAGAGTGTGAGCGTACAACAAAGTTTTGATGACAATTATATTTGATCAGTTTTTTATTATACTAATAAACACGTGAAACAAAAGGTATGTTAAAATACATTACCAAGGTACAGACACGTCAGATCATTACAACAAGCCACGATTTGACAACAAACTAGGGTTTATACAAGCAGCGCGCAGCGTAGGACGTCAATATTGTAGTGGAACACGCAGTGGCGGAACTAGAAAAAAGCCTCCCCCCCCGCATAATTTTTTTGGGGATATATATATATATATATATATATATATATATATATATATATATATATATATATATATATATATATATATATATATATATATATATATACACGAACTGGCCCTATTCAAGTAAGAAACACGGAGTTTCTAAATCTAGTCCAACACACCAAACTAAAGCAGAATACTAGGTTGAGTGCAATGAGACACATCCTTTCAAACATTCTTTCCTTTCAAACATCTAGGCCCTATATCTATACCAGTTCTCCATCGGTTTTTTTAATTTATTTTAAACATTTAAAATAGTAATAAAAACTAATAATAATGTCTTTGGTAGCTTTTCAGTTTCAAAGACGTGAACATCAAATGTACAATTAGTAATTAAATATCCATTTTTTTTGTTTAAATATTTTTATTTTCAAATAGAAATAATTAAATCATCATATACGTGTGTGTGTGTGCGTTAGTCTTTAACATAGTTCAAACATTTACAAAAAGTATCATTATATTAACAAAATGGTGAACGTTAATAAAAAGAAAATGTGTCGAGCAACAATTTAAGTGAAGGTTATTAGAAGGTAATTCGAAATAAAAGAAATACAAAAATGGGTATATTTACATTGACAGTCTTAATTAAATGTTTTTAGGAGATAATCAGCTTTGGATATTAATAGGAAATAACAAGTAGGAAGCAAATTGTTACAGTGTTCAATGTCCCAACGTTAAAGAAATATCTTGGAAACTATATTACATCCTTGAATGGTTCTCACGATTTTAAATACAAAAACAACTTATTGTTTTCTTTATATCAACACGTGTTTTAAACGATATATACGAACGTATAATTTGCTATTAGACAATTTAAGTAATAATGTAATAGCTGTATACTATTTGTGTTCTGTTTAGGTACACTTTACTCAACAAGAGAATATGAAAGCTGTTTTCCTTGTAAAATGTAAATTAAATGAAGTTCCCTTAATTTATCACATTGAAACAATAGAATTCTAATATAGGTCTTTCTCTTAATTGATGAGCGCAGCACATAGATATGCGTCTGATCAATTTAATTTAATTTAATAAGTGTGTAGAGTGTAGAGAATAATTACGGCAACCAATTGCAACAGTATTATTCATGTTTGTTTTGTTGTATTTCGTATTCTTATTTAATGTTGGATTTAAAATGTTTTTGGATGGATTTAAATGTACCCATTGTGTCACATTTTTGTCACTATTATTATTTGATACTTCTCGTATCTTTTTTTACTTTCTCGTATATACGAAGTATAGAGAAAGTATTGTAATCGTGCAAAAAAAAAAAAATCGAGATTTTTACAAATATCGACGTTTTACACCTCACTGATACGGAAAAACATAATTTTGCAATCTTGTCCGTATGTCTGTGTGTGTGTGTGTGTGTGTGTGTCTGTGTGTCCGTGTGTAAACACGATTACTTGAGTACCGTTACAGCTAGGTTGATGAAATTTCATATATAAGTATTTTATCAAAATCGTAGATCCGTATCAACTTTTGAGCGATTATAAGGTTTTTGAAATCGTTGCAGTAAACAAATCTGTTCAGTTACTTATAACGAACGTTTTCTAATAAAGCTAGGGTGTTAACTGTAATTATTTACAACCTAATTTATATGTAAAAAAAAGTTAGATGCATCACCAAACAGATGATCAGGAAACACATCAGATACATTTCAAAATCATGACGGTGAAGAAATATGAAACACGGCACAAGTTCTCTCAGAAGAAACAGATTATGCCACACCAGAAATAAAGTGTCTGACACCACACCATTGTAGGACCAACAAATAAAATCTACAAGTTGTGGACAATTATGAGGATATAAAAGATACTAATATAATAATATAATTGGCTCTCTTGTTGTAAAGTGATAGTTGTATAGGAATTGTGTAAATAATTAAATTTTGAAATTCAGTTTTGTAAAAAAAAAAAATTAAAAAGTGCTAGGAACATATTTGTTAGCCATCATAATATATGTTAGTGATGTAAATATTTGTAAATATTCCAGCAGCTAGAATACATGCCTATTATCTGGTAGATATTTTAGTAATCACAATAATGTAAGGGCTTAAAAGTAAAAAGTGTATTGTTCCATGCAGTGCGGCTAAAAGAACAACTATCACTGGGCAATTTATGTGCTCATATAAGTTTTTTTTTTTTATAAATCTCTTAGCAACCAGAAACTTACTAAACCAAACAGGTTCAAGAAATACACATTTGTGTCAATCCCATTAGAAAAACTGCTTTAGCAACTAATTTTAGCTACAATATTCTCATGTGATAAAAAATAAAGATATGTTTTACTAAGTTACTCATAATAATTTCCAAATTTATCTAAACAGATAAATAATGGTACTTATTGTGTTAGGTCCAAAATAAGGGTTAGGATTATAATGCAATTAAATAATGTGATCATTGATTTCAATTCCAAGCATCCAACACAAGTTTGGAGGTTTATCTCTTTCTTATATGTTTCATATATAAATAAATACATTTTTATGTGTTTTAGTAGTATGTGACAATTACCAATATGTGTTGAAATACATATATTATTGATATGTTTAATAAATCTTTAGTTTGTACTGCCAAACAAAATAAAAATGTGATGACCAATCTAAAGTAGAATCAATTTACAATATCTCCTAGTTCTTAAAGAGCCACTAAAATTTTTGTTTCAATATTATGGTATTTGATTAGGGTTAGGTAAATGGATTTAAAATAAATGGGTTTAAGTGTGAAATAATATGTATTCATATAAAATATAAAAACATAAGCATGTTTTCACAACACATAATAAAGTATTTAACTATGCTAGGATAATAAAAGCAATGTCTTCTGAATAAAATAAAATAAATAAAATTGAAAATATTCGAAAAAATAAGCACTTGGGTAATAGAAAGCATGGAACTACTGCCACGGGGCTGGCCACATCACAGTTGTGGAGGTGGGCCTAGTAACCAAGCAGATGTCATCTGTCTGTATACACTCTACTCCACCTATTCTTAGTGTTGTCTTATCTTGACTTTTTTACAGTAGGCCTATAATATTTTTTAAGAATTATGAAATTAAATTAATATCATTATTATAGAACTGGCGAGCCGCATCCTTACATCAAAAGAGGCGCATACGGCCCACGAGCCGCAGGTTGCCGACCCCTGATCTACATTAAATGTAAATCTTTACATTTTTAAATTACCTACATACTGTTGTGCTCTTTTAAAGATTTTTTTAACATAATGATGTTTACATGTAATTAGAAAAACAATATTCACAGAGTTTTACTGGTTTTAATGTCGCTACTCTGACTCTAAAATAACACATAATTATTCTTTATTTGAAGTTTGCTTCTTTTCATTTTTTGGAGGCAGTTTTACTATTATCTGTAGTGTTTGTATATTGTTGTAACTAAACTTACCTGAGGTATTTTGTTGATTCATTAAGGACATCTGTACGTGCTTATCATCTTGACTAATACTAACGTTCTTGAAGTTGTGTGTTTTTTTTTTCGGTACATTTATTCAACTTTCTCCCCCCCCCATATATAATTTTATATAGTATTTAACACAATCCACACAAACTTGGTGCATCTGTACAAAATGCCTTTGGAGAATGTTCTAGATCAGCTGACAAGCAATGGGCCTGCAGTTTCCCTTCTTGCTCTTATTACAATTTGAAAGTTAAGCAAAATCGTATCCTACTGGGAACACTTTAGGTAATAATTACCCTACGTTTATAGACTGTTCTTAAAACCCAAAGTTAATAGGCATCCCGTATAACAGAAACATGGCTGATTTAAGCCTGTCTACTCAAGCAAAGATTGTGAATTAAGATCGATCTCTAGGTGGTTGACGGTCTATATCCAGCAGGAATAACATAAACGACAGATGTTCAGACGCTAAAGTGGACAGACCTTACGACAAAAAAGTGCCTCGCACATGCCCGGCGCTGAGCTAGGTGCCGAAAAATAAGCCAATAAGTAGCCTATATATATTTTTGCGATGAGTTATTACAAATGTGATATGTAGGGTGGTATTAAATTCATAGTTTCAGTAATGTGTTTGCTGCCTTTGTTTCTGTGTGGGAGTGTGTGTGTGTGTGTGTGTGTGTGTGTGTGTGTGTGTGTGTGTGTGTTTGATTTAAATTTAATTTTATTATCGTCTGAAAAAGGCGCCACTATCCTTAAAATAGTCGTAGGGGGAGGGGTTTCCTCCCCCCCCCCCATGCTCCCTCCCCTCAAATCTGAATACAAAATGAGATACATGCCCAACTATTCGCACGAGTTGTATATACATGTTCTAGCTATCCTCGTCTACCCAGTGTTTCTTCCAGACTTTTTTCTCCGGGGGGGGGGGGGGGCACTTGAAATCTTCGGGGGGGCGGTAAACTTTCTTCGGGGGGGGGGGGCGGACACTGTTAAAAGTATATATTTTCTATATAAATTTTATAAATTTCATTTCGTTCGGGGGGGGGGGGCGGTATGTTCGCCTTAAACTTTAACTGTTAGCCGTTCATATAGTACAAAAGGTCTATCCCCACCTACTTCAGAACTGAATTAATCATTACGCGCTTTTAGAAAGCATGTATTTCTGATACAAAGATTTTAACAATAATCAAATATACATACAATTTAGCGTATATGAGACAACGCATTATTTTAAAGAAAGGAAGCTAAGTATAACATATTTCAAAAAAATACTTCTAAGATATATAGCTGCTAAGAAAGTGTACAATATTTAAATAGTTTAAATTGATTTAAAACAATCTTGTGTAGGTCTACGATAGTGTAATAACACCGATAAATGATAGCTTACTTATAAAGTAAAAAAAAAACCATTTTATTTCCATTCAAAATTTGACAAAATATAGGGCCCACATCCCAAACCGCAAATAAAATTATAAACATCATGCTTTGCCATAGATCACAATAATAGTAAATCATTGACAAAGTATTGTTTAGGTAAAGGTAACTCTTATGTTTTTCTAAGCAGGGGAAACAATCAAATATTAGTACATTAATTTAAGAAACACAACAAAAATAAAGAATAGAAATTTAAAAAATTTATACTATTTTTAATAACAATAGATAATAAAAAACATTAAAAAAATGTCTTGAAACAATGAGTAGAATGACATTATCTATAAACACGCCATTTAATATTTGATCTAACTCTAAATGTGAAACCTTTCGTCAGATTTAGTACTTAATGCTTAATGAATAGTGATTATATAATGGTCCATGCTCTAACAGCTTTCTAAATTTTTTTCGACATAAAAATAGTAATGTTTATTAATTTAAACCAAAATTAAATTACGAATTAAAGATGTGTATAACGAAAAATAGAAAACACTTATGAATGAACAGAATGACGGCTTTAATCCCCGACCTCCACAAATTCAAAAACTTCTTCATAACCGTATGTCTCTGTTTCTTTACATAACACTGATTATGCCAGCTTACTACTTTATAACTCCCGCCCTACCGCGAATCGTTTCTATGTATTATATGTATATTTAAGAATGAAAGAGATGAAGATAGCGGAGGTTTGTAAATCTACTACGGTCCTCGTATGTCACGTGATGAAATACAAGTAATTAGACATTGGTCACCTTCGGGAAAAAGCTCAGGCGAGCTGAAAAGAATTACATAATCTGAGACTTAAAAAAAAACATTTATTTGTTTGTTTGTCTTTTATTTTATAAACATGTATTTTTAAATGTTTTAAAATATATCAATTATTTTTTTTTAAATATCTCATTCTTTTAATCCACATATCTAAATTATAAATATCTACTTTTAACTTTTTCAGAAGGTTCGTATATTTTACCTAAAAATTAAGAACGGAGTTAAGAAGAAATGAATAGGGAAATAAAACAAGACAAACATGAAGAATAATGTTGCAATTAATTACCGTAATTATTTTCTACACACTAATGTAATAAAATAAAAAATGATCAGATATGTCTCTGTGCTAAGCTCACCGAGACGTCTATGAGAATACTATTTTTAGCTTCGATTTTTTTTAGTAAAGGCCTACTAACACATCAAACAAAATATATAATAAAATACTCACCAAGGTACATACACGTCAGATTATTACAACAAGCCAGGATTTGTCAACAACTAGGGATCACACAAGCAGCACACAGCGTAGGACGTCAATATTGTAGTGGAACAATTATAATTTTCTTAACGTATATACTAATTAGTATTGCTACAAACATGTACGGTATATTCACATGCGCCACAGTAAAAGTTGAAACTAATGAATTGAAACATACGGCAGACTCACATAAACCACACTGAAAGATGACAATAAGGAATTGAATATTTGTGACATATAAGCATATACTAAAAAAAGTATTTTACAAGTACAATAACTACCAATTATACGGACACAAAGTTACTCTAAACAAGGGCTTTAACCTAATTACGGACATAGAAAAAGTGACAGTACTTACTAAAGACAAAGAAGAAGTTAAAATATGTCAACAACATATTGAAACACGTATACATACAAATAAGCGGAAGTGATCTCTCCTAAACTTTCTCGAATATTCGTATATATCGCTAATGGGATTTGCAACTTCAATTCTATCGTGATATAGATATGATTTTTTCACATTTTTTTTTTTAAATAGGTGAACCAGCGTAGACCTATTTCTGAACTGGCTTTTGATTAGCAATAAAATAATTTACACTGATTTGCAGTTTAATTAGTTAGGTTTTTCAATGCTTTGGAAAATCATATTTTAATTGTTTTTTTGTGTGTCTACATTGATGTTGATAAACGCCCATCATCATTCCCGGTGATGAAAGTAATAATAAATATGCTTTGTGACTTACCTGCTGTCAATTTTAAATTCCTTTTTCCAGTTATTTCGAAAATTCTAATTTTGTTTAAAGTACACCATTTGTGTAAACTGCTTGTGTTTTATATTGTGATTAAGCAACCGAATAGTTCAGTGTTAACTTTTGTTTGGCTTAAAATACATGAATAAATAATTTTAAATAATCAATAATTACTGCGAGTTGATGTATGCTGTGATTTTGCACCTATAGTAACGGTCGATATTATTGGGTCAAATGAGTAAAAAGGAGATCAGGGTGGTCTAAAAGAAATGACCAGATCCTAATATTTGTTTTATAGTGCTAGAAAAGTTAGCAGAGGTAGCTTTAGCTTCATGAGCTGAATGTACATCAATATGGTTAAATACATAAGGCTAAAAAAGTTCGTAATTGGCTGTAAAATATATCAGCACCAATCAGAAGAGATGAAGAAAATGTTAAAACTGACCCAGACCATAGCTATTGTTTTACCGACAAAAAAACAACGTGTAGAGAAAACGGAACATCAAAGAAAATCCAGAAACGTCGACAGGCCTACTCTAATGACCCAGTAAGTTTCTTCTGGTGAATATAATATATAATATAATTTAAAATATGATATTTTAAAATTTGGCTTGCTTTTTGATTTGTTTTTTATATAAAATGCTATATTATACAATTATCTTTATTTTTACTGTCTCGTATACGAAGTATAGAGGAAGTATTGTAATCGTGCAAAAATCTAAATCGAGATATTCAAAAACCTCGACGTTTTATACCTCCACTAGGCATACTGCCTAGCTTCGCTTAGGTTTTAAGAAACATTTGAGAATTTGAATACTTAATTATTTAGCGATGAATTGGGTGTGGAGTGCTTTAATTTAAACAGTAATTCTAACTTTAGACAGATCCATTTCTTACGTATATGCAGACGACAGAACATAAACAGCGAGAAGGATAACTCTTCAAATAGGACACTCTGTACTCACCCCTTAAACGAGTTTTGTCAATCCCTCCTCATCCGGATTCAATCACTTTCATTTTACCTTAACCGCCTTAACCCCTTTTACTGTTTATCCCTTAAAATTTTGTATAACAACATATATAATATATGATAACCGTGAACATACTTATTATTAATACGCTCATCTATTAAAAAAATGGTTTCATTAGAAGATAAAAGTTAGTAAAAAAATGTGTGTGGCATACCAGACATTCACTTCTCCATAATTGTAAACACTTTTTGAACTCAGTCTCCTGGCAGCCTATTATATTGGCAAATTGAGTTAGAAAATTGGCATTTCTAATCGTGGTCAGCCATCGGCCTTGGAGGATTGTGATGTCTAAGTTCAAAAAGGGTATACAACTATGGAGAAGTGAATGTCTGCTATACCAAACTGGGTTCAAAGTAAAATTTACGAGAGTCTCATGCTCAATTAACTCTACGAGCCAAAGACACTAACCAATGAAAAGACGTAGAGGTTAATTAGAATAAGCGTCAGTCATGTCGACAAAAAGGACTGTGTTAAAGGTACACTGAGATGCGTTCCCCCTCACATTAGTAAGGCTGAACTGGAAACAACCCTTCAGGGCCTGTGTGAAGGGGGGACCACCCCAAACATCAAGATCAAAGACCGAGGAAACAAAAATTAATTCATAATTAAACCCAAAATGGACAAAGAAAAAAGACCTCACTTTGTAAGATTTAAAGATGCTGAAGGGGCGGCATAGGTGGCAGTGATCCACCTCTCAGAGAGAAGGATGTTTAAATATAAAAATGCAACTAAATTGCTTTGTATTTATAATCGTAAGAACCATTTAAAAATGTTAAATAATGTGTCATATACGTTTTGATTGTAAATGGACTTTAAATAGGAAATATATAATTTGAACAGTGTCCGCCCCCGCCTCCCCGGGAAATTTTAGTCCATACCCCCCGAAAATTTCAAGTGCCCCGTCGGAGTTAATATCATTGATTTTTGTGTCAAGCAGTTTTATGACAGGTAACAAATAATTTGATTGTAGCTTTCTCCATGACTTAGTGGCTAATGTCAGCAAGCTTTGCACCCCTGGAAAATAATTATTGTAATCAAAACGTCTCATATTATTCAGTCTCATTAACTGAAAGCTATTCAATTGTTATTCAGTTTCCCAGCTGTTTATTTAGTTGTGTGAAAAATAGGTTCTAAAGATTATTTTGTTAAATCTCTCATGCATGTTTTGTTAATATTCAAAAATAAGAAATATGATGTGATATACTTTTTACCTTAACACCATTATACAGTAAACAGTTTTAAAAACTGAAGTTTGTTTCTCCATCTTTTGCAAATGTTACTTTATCTTAAGTAAGCTCTATTCTAAAAGAATCTTGATAGTCGTACAAGATGCGTACTTAATTATAAGCCTGTACATACATATGTTATCTCAACCATAAGTCAGAATTATATTGTAAGAATAAGTATCTAGCTAGACATTGAGCTCCAAGGTTTACATAATTTCTAAAATAAACTAATAAATTATATTTTATTTTTATACTAAATTGCCTTTGTCTAAAATAAATTTGATAGTACAGTTAGTAAAGTCATATGAAAAAAATAAATGCCACATCCCTCATTTTAACCTCAAAATATAATTGTTCATATGTGTCTAATTGTCAAATGATACTTAACATAACGGCTGCTTATGACTTTTATAATTTTTTTTTTTTTTTAAATCCCAAATTTATTCCAGCTTTACTTAAAAGCCCTAACCTCCTCAGTCCATCATGCTGATGAAAAAAAAGTCCATTGAAACATCATTTAATTATACATTTGCATTTACAGGTGTTTTTTGAAGACGTGCCTTCAAATTGTAATTAGATTATTTTTGTATTAGATCTATGAATAAGTAAACCATCTTAAACGAATGAAAATGATATTGTAAATACTAAAGCCAACATGCAAGGTAAACTGACGCTGTAAATTGCCTGTTTGGTGCGAAAAAAAACGGAGAACATTAAGTAACGCAAACACTTTCACTTGCAAAGACAGTGACTTGAGACGAATAGAATTTACATTTTGATTAATGTAACCTATTTGTGTAAATTATGTGCATGATATTGTGCTGATGCACTTATGTTTTTTGTGTGTGACTTTTTTGGGCTTTAAATTAAAAACTACTGCGAGTAGATGTATGTTTTGATTATCTATCGAGAGTACAGTTTACAGTATTGGATCATACAACTGAAGTGGAACAGATAGTAGATTTAATACTGGAGGTTAGTCATGAGATCAAAGAAGTATAAAAGAAAATACCAGATCCTGCTATTCTGTTTTGTTGTGTTATAAAATTTAGCTGAGTATGGTTTAGCACCGAGAGCTGACTATACATCAATAAAGTCTAAAAAAACTGACAAGATAAAACTATTCTGTTTTTCAGTGTTAGGAAAATTAACAGAAGTCACTGCAATGAAGTCCAAAAGAAAAGGCAAGATCTTGCTAATCTGTCTTCTAAGAATAGTTAGTAAACGTAGCTTTAGCTTCAGGAGCTAACTATGCATCAATAAGTTCAAGTGTAAGACTAAAACGATCGTTATCGGCTGTAAAAATATATCAGCACCAATCAGAAGAGATGGAGAAAATGTTACATCTAACTCAGACCAAAGCTGTAGTTTTTACAAAAAAAATAATCGAGAAGAGTGAAAGCAACAAAGAAAATATAAATAAACGAGAACTATCAAATAATGATGATGAGACATGTTTATTTTTTTTTAACCGTACTAAATGCAAAAGAAAAAGTTATTTTAGTTTTTGTTAAATAACACAATTAGAAACATGTGGTATATGATTTGTACCAACAGCATATATTTATGTGGGACTAAGTTCACTTAAACAAAATTGTAATTACTGTGTCTGATGTCAAACTATAAAGAAATGGGGGGGGGGGGTAAACAAAATGTTCCGTAGGGGATAAGGGGGGGGGAGCTGACATATTAAATAGGATATATTTTTATATAAACCCGTTTTCTTTTATAAGGTGTGTGTGTGTGGGTGGGCGTGGGGGGGGGGGTGGTAGACGTGCCTTCAATCCTCCCACCGGAAGTGATGCCTGAAATAAACATTACTCTGTTAAAGTAACTTAATAAAAGAAAATAATTTGTACACTTGTGAGAACTTTTGATTAATTGGTCACTGCTTAATAAATACAGACAATTCTAAACTATGCGAGTGTCATTTTTTTAAAGATTTATCATTTCATTATATGTCTCGTATTTAAGTTGAAAGATGTTAACTTGATTTTAAGAGTCACATATTTGTAAATTAGCGTAATTTCTATTTTAAAAATATATTACTGCTTTTCTATTGTTTGGATATCTATTTATATTATAAATGTTCACATTTCCAAAAAATCTATTTCTACACAAGGGTCATTGTAAACCAAGATTAAACTACACATAGGTCGAGCAGCACAGATATGGGTACACCCTACAATCCAGACTATCATCTGATACATTTCTATACAAAAGTTGTCCTGTTTGTCTATTGAACGATATATAGGAAATTTAAAGCCACCCAAGAACATTTTAAATCCAACATTTAAATAATTGAAGAAAGTCGAACAGCAAAACAAACGACATAACATTGCCTCTAAACTACTCAATATTAAATGAATATGGAAATAAAACAAGACAAACATGATGAATAATGTTGCAATTAATTACCGTAATTATTTTCTACTCACTAATTTAATAAAATAAAAATTGATCAGACATGTCTCTGTGCTAAGCTCACCGACTGTTTCCCGGTGTTTCTTTTCCACGAACTGTGCCACTCGCGAATCCGGTTACTCGTATCTCAAATGCGAATGTATAGAATATAAAATAAAAAACAACACAAAAGTTTGATAAAGTTGCTGTAATCTGCTAAAAACATTTCTCCACGCCTGTATCAAATCAAATATATGTTCCATCGTTCCATGTGAGAACCTTGACGATTGGTGAAAAGACGAATACAAAAAAAAAAAAATAAGTATTGGCTTTTGTCTAGTTCCGCCTCAGGTTGAAATAAGAAAGTCAAACAAGTGTTAAAAACAGATGCTGGTTTTGTTTAAGTTGCTTAACAACATTCGCAGCTCAAGGAGACAGTGCTAAACATCGTCTTATGGAACTGAAGCGAAACAAAATACATATTGCTAAATGTGAACCATATTCATCAAATTATTTAGATTTTATCGTAAAACAAATACAAGTAAAACACAGTACTACCATGACTGTGTGAATGCTTTTTAACATAATGTGAACCAAGACAAATACATCGGCACTTTAAAGCTGTTAATCTTGTTACTTGAAACGTCCAAACTTATTTTTAGAATTAACATAGATAAGACATATATTAGAAACATATGTTTAATGTATATATTCTTATGTACTGTTTCGTTTATCTATAACATATTTATGGATGAATATGGACAACCACACTTAACAAAAAAAAATAAAATAATAATCGATACACCACACACTTGGTGAAATTCATTAAAAGCAAACTGAACAGACGCGAATAATCAACACGATTGTCTATAAATAAATATTCTACTCCCTTCAACATACTAAATGTGTTGTGCTAAATGAAATGCACATAGTTACCCAGTTATACCCCATATGCTAGGGCAGGGGTCTCCAAACTACGGCCCGCGGGCCGGATGCGGCCCGCGAGGTCATTTCATCCGGCCCGCGACGATCTTTTTGTCTACTAAATGTTGTTAGAGGTGACTGAGGAACTTTGCACAGAAAATTCAAAACAATTTGAAACTGTAGCTTTGGGTGCAAATACCATTGCCCGCCGTGTTGCAGACATTGATGAAAACATCGTGACTCAAATAGCGAAATATGCAAGCAAGCTTCGCAATTTTTCAATTGCAAAGGATGAGTCGCTGTACAGTTGTTCCACCTCAACTTCTTGTGTTCATTAGAGTGGGTATAGAAATTGGCCTCTGCTGCAGACATAACTCATCATTAAAATTTTCTGAACCTAAAACAACAAGAGAGGAAAATCTAAATATAACATAATATATATAAGTGTAAAATTAGTTACATGTTATTTACTTTAATTTAAATGACAACACCCGCAGCTCAAGGTGACAGTGCTATCCACCGCTTTATAGAACTGAGGGGAAACTAAAATACATTTTGTCAAACAAAGTCATCAAATTATTTGATTCTGATCGTAAAACAAATACAATCGATATTATAAACACAGAACTAACTTGGTTGTGTGATTGCTATTAAACTGAATGTGTACTAACACAAATGCATCTTCTCTTTAAAGCCGTCAAAAGAGCGCACGACAAAAGAGCGCCGACATAAGAGCGCAGACAAAAGAGCGCCGACATAAGTAATTTAGTAAAACGTAAGACTTTAAAATTATTTCATATATATTTTTTTTTATCTTTTGAGTTTTTTACATAATTAGCGTTGGACTGAAATAGATGACTGACAATTACATTTGTTTTAAAGAGGACTTTGGTAGATGTTATGTTTATATATGAGCAGGGTAAATGATAATTTAACAGACCACTGTACATTACTTTTCGTGTATGGCTTATGTTTCATTACAGGGTACAACGAAAAAGTAAAGGAAAACGCTTTAGAATCGACCCCCTACTCCAAACCCCACACAATTGAAAAACTTCTTCATAACCGTATGTCACTGTTTCTTTTCAGAACACTGATTATGTCAGCTTAGTACTATTTAACTCCCACCCCTACCACTATACGTTTCTATGTATTATATTTTATATTTGAGAATGAAAGAGATGAAGATAGTGGAGGTTTGTAAATCTACTACGGTCCTCGTATGTCACGTGATGAAATACAAGTAATTAGACAGTGGTCACCTTCGGGACAAAGCTCAGGCGAGTTGAAAAGAATTACATCATCTGAGACTTAAAAAACAATTTATTTATTTGTTAGTTTGTCTTTTATTTTATAAACATGTATAATAATTAAGAGAAGATATTTCTTTTTTATTTGCTTTTAGCAAAATCATTAAAATGAGCTATTTGGGCACCTCTATTAGACTTTTAAAAGAGAGGCGATAAGTCATTGCCTGCTATTTGATATTACATACTTATTTAATTATTTTCTACGTTAAAATACCTGACACCAAAATAAAAAAAGAAAGTGACTGTTAAAAAGCGCCCTACGTTTTTAAATGAGGAAGGTGGGGGCGCATTTTCTGAATTTTCAACAACACGATTAACTATATATAGGTCTAATTTGGGGAGGGGCGCAAAGTCGATAGTTCACCCTTGGCACCAAAATAGATCGCCATACCTTTTTGTTACCTTCCTATAGTTTATTTAATATAATCAAAGTTATTGATTATTGAGTGTTTATTAATAAGGAAAATTATACATTTTTGTGACCCCCCCCCCCCACCCGTATCGATAGCGCCTTAGGCGACCGCCTTGTTCGCCTTATAGGTAGCGCCGGCCCCGCATACATGGTCCCCATCCCAAAACGTAATTAGAACTATTTGGAAAAGCCATAGATAGATCATTGCAAATAAAATAAAATATAGTAGACGAAGTCTATCTAGATAATGTTACATCACATGACATATTTTTCAAGACATTAGGAGGAATTTTTTAAATGATAGTAAATTGATTGAGTAAACAAATATAAAATATTTAAAAAAAATACTAATTATATGATTAGAAAGAAAATTTTAAACACAATTTAAAATTTAATTTTGTAATGTGATATAATCGTATAAGATTATTTACGTTTATAAATATTGTTTAAAGCTAAAAATGATAAACGATAGTCAAATTACAAATAATCAGCTTTCATATTGTGAGATTTTTATATCAGTAATGGTTTGTTCAATTAAGAAGTCTCGATCACTGTTCTTATTTTTTTTAAAATAAAACTAAAAGTAATGGGATTTAATTTAGAGTTAAAGATAGTTTTATCATAACGCAGTTTATTTACGCTCCGTTCTTAAAAGTTATTGAATGCACAAACATTTGGCAATAATAATGATTTTAATAAAGCGACTTAAGCCTGTCTACTCAAGCAAAGATTGTGAATTAAGATCGATCTCTAGGTGGTTGGCGGTCCATATCCAGCAGGAATAACATAAACGGCAGATGTTCAGACGCTAAAGTTGACAAACCTTACGACAAAAAAGTGCCTCGCACATCCCCGGCGCTGAGCTAGGCGCCGATAAATAAGCCAAGAAGTAGCCTATATATCTACTTGCGATGAGTTATTACAAATGTCATATTTAGGGTGATATTAAATTCATAGTTTCAGTAATGTGTTTGCTGCTTTTGTTTGTGTGTGGGTGTGTGAGTGTGTGTTTTAAATTGTATGTAATTATCGTCTGAAAAAGGCGCCACTATCCTTAAAATAGTCGTAGGGGGAGGGGTTTCTTCCCCCACCAATCCCCCCACCCTCCCGTGTACGCGGCAATGCCATTCATAAAGCGCAAGAGAATATCACATCTGAATACAAAGTGAGATACATACCCAACTATTCGCACGATTTGTATATACATGTTCTAGCTATCCTCGTCTACCCCACCCACTGACTTAATCATTAATCATTTAAACAACAAAAACAAACGATAGAAAATTACGTCTAAACTACTCCATATTAAATGAATAGGAAAATTAAACAAAGCAAACATGAATAATATTGTTGCAATTATTTGACGTAATTATTCCATATACACTCTACACTCTAAATGTTTAGACTCATATCTCTGTGCTGCTCTCACAAATTAAGAGAAAGTCTTATATTAGAATTATATTCTTTAAATGTGATAAATAAAGGGGAATAAATTTACATTTTACTAGGGAAACAACTTACACTTTCTTTTGTTGATTAACGTGTACCCAAACAGTACACAAATCGTAACATATATTACATTATTCTATTAATTTTCTAATAACAACTTATACGTTCGTAATATATCATTTAAGAGATAAGTTTCGATATAGAAATTTAACAAAATTATGTTTGTATTTTAAAACCTAAGAACCATTTAAAGATGTTATATAAATTGTTATATAGTGTGCGCCTGATCTTAAACAAATGTTTCTCCAAATGTGCTTATTTGCATTAAAATTATTTCATTTAAGTATTTATCGTCTTTTGAGAATTGATATACAGACAGTTAAACCGATAGCTAAATTAAAATTCGAAATCGACAGTGTATGATTTAGAAGCTTAATTTATTTATTTACTAAAAGAAAAATTAAAGAAGTCACTGTAAATAAATTGTATTTCTTTTTTTTCGCTTCTTGTATATAACTAATTTCTTTTTTAATTTTTTTTTCCCTCAAAGAAACGCAAATCAGCGTACTGTAAATATGTTGTATTTCCACCTTCTTCCTGTATATAATTAACATATGTACCTATTCATTCCAAATTTATGTAAACAATGTTACTATAAATATGGTGTATTTTGTTTTATAAAAAATAAAATTATTTAAAAAAAATCTGAGAATTGACACATATTTACAATAGTAATACTTCTTTCTTACTTGTAGCTTACTTTCATTCATGTAAGATGGTTTACTTATACATTTATACATTACATGTCTGAGGCGGAAAAAAATAATTTGGGAAATAAAAAGTCAAATCAAATGTTAATCTTAAAATTAGATGTTAACATGTAAACAGAATATACAGGAAACTGGGAAACACATTTATTTAGATTATAATTCAGTACACAAAGCAAATCAAACACTTGCGAAAATATTAAAAATCACTAATCAAAAAGCCACAACAAATAATTAAATCACACTTAACTAAGAAGACTAGACAAAAAACAGAAGACGAAAACAGACATGTAGTAACGGCTATTTAAAGATCTATATAGAAATATAGGAAGAAAATCAGATTTTATTCTAAAAAGAAATATTTCAAGAAAAAATAAGACATAGCCAAGACATCGTAGTTAATAAACGTATACATGTCTAAAAGTATATGAGTGTTACTTAACCTTTTTCCTTACTTTGAATTTTCAGGTATGTAAGTTGCACAATTCTAACTTATGTTTTGCATTTAATTAATGTATTATTTCTTTAATATTCTTTCAAACATTACCGAATACCTATTTATTTATTTATTCATTTATTTCTGAAGGTGTTTGTCTTGTGTTAATTTGATTTCGTCTTTTCCTGTCAGACTGTCTGTATAAGGTCACCAAACAATAGTACATTACATAGGCACACATCAATCATAACAAACAATACAACACTATATACCGATTCCTAATCTGTCAAAGAGTGATGTCATTTTGGATCTCCATACCTTATAGTAGGTCTGTTTCAGATCGAAGGACAGCACATAGGTGGTGACCTTTGTGTTGAAACAGCCAGTGATTTCCTTAATCAACTGAAGAACGGAGTCCACTGGCTGCCGTCCCCACCAAAAGCCCGCTTGACACGAGTCTATCAGTCTGTTATTTGACAAAAACCAAAACAAGCGGTCATTGACCAGCCTTTCCAAGAGCTTGTTGATGTTAGAGCAGAGGGAGAACGGTCTGTAGCTCTCAGGTGAGCCCAGATCCCTTGCTGTCTTGGACAGGGCGACCACCTCCACAATTTTACACCTGCTGGCAAGTTAGACACACGTCTATGATTGTTTTGTTAATGACCAATAAAATAATTTAAAAACAAACCCATCCGATTGCAAACATTATCGTTTAAACATGTTCTCTCCTACCACGATAAAAATATAAATAATCCCCACCTCTGGAGTTGAGAAGTTGTTCGAATAAAAAATAGATAGGTGATGCAATGTTATGGTTAGCAATTTATTGAATCTTAGGAACGCTGTTATCTCCCATTTGTTAAGGGAAATAAATTTAGAGAAATTATTTTAAAGAACAACATATTACACAAACGTTATACAAAAAGTATTACTACTGCATTCTGTTTCATAAAACTAACAGTACTGTTACGTTTCTGATCTAGAAAAAAATGTTGAATTTTTTTTTTAAGGAAAATAACATTTTATCTCCCTTAATGTAATTAAATGTAACTATTTCATATTTTTTAATGAAATATAAGGATATTTGTTTAAATAAACTGTTCGTTATCGAAAGCAAAATTCGAAATATTACTTTATTGATGTTTTTAATTTTTAATTCAACTCCAGTTTCACGAAATACAAAGTCAAAGCATAATGTTAAAATAACATGTCAAACGTGTAATCAAATATACAAGAAATAAGGAAACCCATTTATTTAGATTGTATATAAACACAGAAAGCAAAGCAAATACTTGCGAAAATATTAAAAACAACCGATCAAACAGCCACAACAAATAAAGCAATCACAATTTAATTAACACGACTAGAAAAAGAACAAATGACGAGAACAGACTAGTAGCATCGGCTCTTTATAGATCGACTATATGGGAAAATAGGAATAAATTTAGATTTTGTTTTGCAAATTCTACGGACATCGTGTTTAAAGAAATATTTCAAGCAAAGCTAAAACATAGACTGGGAACTCTCACTTAACTAAAGAAAATTGTACAGGAAAAAAATTGGGAAATAAAAATAGTATAATTTTAATTAGGACAGTCTCAAGCCAAACGTCACTCGATCAACCCTCGAGTAAATTAACGTTAGAACAGTCTTATGTTTGTGAGGTTTAAAAAGGGCACAATCTGAATGGTTGAAAGAGATACACACCTCAACCCCCCCCCCCCCCCCCCCCCATAACACCTACACACACACAGTCAAAAGAAACAGAGTTTGCACATCTTATTTGAGTCTAGTTTGTATGCCATTTTATTTTCTCCATTTAATTACTATATATGCAATTGCTGTTCATGTCTTTGATGCTGTGTAAAACCTTCAAACAAACTATTATTACTATTTTAAATGTTAATAAAAGAAAATTAGAAAAAGAAAACCCTGTGGGATAATTGCTATAGATATAGATATTTGGGCAGAATGTTTGCTTTGATGTGTCTCATTGTAATCAACATAACTTTTCCGGTTGATTAAAATTTTCATCATTTTAATTATCTGTAATCCCAAATGTATTTCAGCTCTACTTAAAAGCTCAAACCCCATTCAGCCAACCACGCCGAGAGAGAAAAATCCATTACATCTTCATTACACATTAGCATTTTATTTTCAGTTAAAAAAACAAACAAATGTAATTAGACGTTTTAAACCTAAACCTAACCTAAAAGCTGCTGATCTAGATAGGTAAAACAAGCAAACTAGTTGATAGGACAAATACTAAATGTGTTTCTTACAGACTGTTTTTTTTCGAGGGGTGGGGAGGTCAACATTTTCAGAGGGGGGGGGGGTGTGGGAGGACACTGGTAATAGTTTGTTTCCTATATAAATAGCATTTCGTTTGGTGGGGGGGGGGGGTGTGGTAGACTTACTTCGGGGATTGGGGGGATGAAGAGATGCCTAGAAGAAACTCTGCATAATATACATATATATTTAATGTATGTATGAATATGCACTGTTTCGTTTATTTAAAATAGATTTATGGATCAATATGGACGGCCATATGAATCCGAAAAATAAAATAAAGATTTACTCGATACACAACACACTTGTTGAAAAATCTTTAAAAGTAAACTGAAAACATGCGAACATTTACTATGGTTAAGTATAAATACATATTTTAATACTAAAACATATTAAATTTGTGTATGTGCCAGTTCGTCATGGAAATTTTGCGCATTTGACAAAATACAAAAGAGGAATATAAACAACACTGTGCGAGAGAAATGCACCGAGTTACCTGGTTATGTTCCGTAAGTTAAGGGAAACAACTCTTACAACACAACAATTATTAAAGTCAACAACTGGTGGTCGTCAAGATGTAATACAAATTTGTATTGATGTAAAAATAAAGAATAAGTAAGTCTTAGTTTGCACATAAAAATGTATATATTTTTTTCTCTTGTGAAATAATATATTTAAAATTTTAAATAATCAAAACTATAACGCCAGAGCTTTAAACTAAACACTTGCTTATATATAGTTGAACACATGTATTTAATTAATTGTTTTAAACGGCTTCATTTTAGATTCGAAATAGTTTTTGTTTACAAAACTAAAAGCAACTGTAATCAATAATAATTGGTTTTACTAAAAAAGTCACAAACAGGTTGTAGCTATATTATGTTTTTAAAAGGTCAAAAGTTGATATCAGTTACACTTCGTACCTTATAATATAATATCCTTATATATAAACACGCCGATAATAAAGAATGCAAAAAGTGGACGGTCTTATATTATGTTTACAAATGAGTTCGCTTTAAAAACTTGTATTAGAGTCTTACGCTTATATGTATTGGTATATAAAACAAAAGTTGCATTTATGTAGCAATAAAACAAAATTAATTGAGTTGGGCAATTAGTGTTTACAAAAAACTCCTGTGCACAGTTAGTTGCAACTTTTTCGCGCAGTTACTTTTCCACGAACATCTTCACTCGCTAATCGGGTTACTCGTATCTCAAATTTTGCTTGTATGACAAAGCACATTTTAGCTTGCTCAACAGCTCGTATCCCCAATACTCTCTTATTTTGAGGTACCCCTGTATATAAATGTCTACACTTTAATTAACTATACGACTCCTGAGGTACCTCTGTATGTAAAAGTCTACACGTTAATTAACCATACGACTCCGTGTTTTTAAAGACATTAAACTAGATGGTAAAGTACATATTAAACAATTAAAATCACAGTGGGTAACATGTTTTACATTTTTGGTTTAGTATAAAGAAAAGTGGTATTGTAAAAATGTGTTCACTTTCCAACAGACATTGTACATAAACATTGTTTACGATCATATACTAGTTTTGTAGGAAAGTAGTTATAAAGACCATAGTTAGTACGGGATTTAATAAGATAACACAAAGAAGACTTTTTTGAAATGTATACTTGAATACCAACACTGAGCATTTAACTTGAAAAATGGGGTATATGATCAATAGAAATAGCAAATAATTTCTTGAACGAAATTTGACTTAAGGAAAATATAATTATTATTTCTGATGTTAAACTATAAATTAAATTTCAATTGTAAATTTTAATTTCTAACTGTGATATTTAAACTCAGCTGTTATAAAACAACATAACAAAAAAATTATGCTATAACGGATGTTCCTTATTCATACAAGAAATTCGATGAATATAAACAGGATAATCGTGAAGTTCCCATAGTTGACATATAAAATAATCAAATCACGCCTACAAATCAAACGTACAAAGTTTTTTTTTTTTTTTTTATATTTTAAAGTGTACACCACAGTGATTTTACAATTTTATTCTAGCATATAAAAATATACACTTGGGTATTGAAGCTAGATAAGTTTGTCTTCTATTAAAGCACCATTATTGTTTTTATACCTAACTTCCGTATATCAAATTAGATATCTTCAGATGGAAATGAATTGATTGTAAAGAGAGACCATACCTTAACATCTGGAATATTTAAATTTATGTTAAGTGCCCCTGGACAGTTTTTAGAACATGACAACAATGACATACACTTTAGAGAAATTACGGCTCATGTCCTCCAAAAAGTGTGCATGTATTTTACATATAAAGTAAGGTAGAAACATTCTTAAACTGAAATTCCAGAGTTGTATATTGCCCATAAAATAGCACTAGAATTAGTAATGGCAGGGAATTTCTTGTCTGTTAATGGCTTAGTTTCCAACACATTGTCTGTATTTAAATATAGTAATAGCTATTTTAAAATACTGAATGTTTATAAACTTTGCATCATGGACTTTTTGCAGTTCTGTAACATTTATCATAACTTGCTGGCCTGTATAGATTTTTTTGCAACGTTTTTTTAGAATTTAGTTGTTTCAAGCTGATGAAACACTAGATCCATTGCACCATATTCATGTGCGGGCATGATAAAAAAGGTTTGTTTTGATTCATTTGATTGTTTTATATATATAAAAAAATCAAATTCTTTTATCATTGGTTGTGGTTCATGTTTTTCTTTTTTTTCATTGGAATATTTTTTTTTTTTTCTTAAAAGAGTTATGATTCAGAAGTGAATAATTTTAAGAAACGTTAAAAAAAAAATCAATTTCTACACCAGAGTCAATGTAAACCAAGATTAAACTACACATAGGTCGAGCAGCACAGCCATGAGTACACCCTACAGTCCTGACAATCATCTGATACATTTCTATACAAAAGGTGTCCTGTTTGTCTATAGAACGACACATAGGAAATTTAAATCCGCCCAAGAACATTTTAAATGCAACATTGTAATAAGTGAAAAAAGTCGAACAGCAAAACAACCGACATAACATTGCCTCTAAACTACTCAATATTAAATGAATAGGGAAATAAAACAAGACAAACATGAAGAATACTGTTGCAACTAATTACCGTAATTATTTTCTACACACTTATTAAATAAAATAAAAATTGATCAGACATGTCTCTGTGCTAAGCGCACCGATTAAGAGAAAGACGTTTCTGAGAATACTATTGTTAGCTTCGATTAATAATGGGGACTTCATTTATATTACATTTTATAAGGGAAACAACCTAAACAACATTTTGTTGTTTAAAGTGTAAATAAGAAATACAAAAAAAGTATACATCAATCAAAATTAGCATGGTAATTTTCGAATAGATACAAATAATTTCGTATGTAATATTTAAAAAAATGACATTCAGCATTAAAAGTACTAAATTGCATTTGTATGTAAAAATTACAACAACTGTTTAAATATGTTATATTTGTTATATATTTTATGACTGCAATTTAAACAAAGTAACTGTAATTAAACAACCATAGACTTATTAAATGTTGACTATCGTTTTGATTTTCTGCAATCACATATTTATTTTCGCTCTACTTAAATGCTCAAACCGCTCTTAGCCCACCACGCCGATGGAAAAAATAAATCCTTTGAATCATTATATGATTACACATTTGCATTTTCAAGAACCATATAAAGTGTTGTTTTTTTTTTCTTTTTATATATTGTGACTTTAAAAATACTGTTTCATTCATGCCAATAATACATTTCTAGATTTAATTATTTCAATGTTTAATATTTAATACCTTTATATTTGCCCCACACATGTTATAACTATTTCAGAGACTGGCGTCTAATTAAATTGTATGGTATTTGCAATGAATAATACAGACGATGGATATTAAAGGTAAAAAAGCAAAGTTAGTCACCTCAGTGTAGGATCAAAATTCTATTGAAGATAATCCGGACCAGGGGCGTAGCGAGGGGGGGGGGCGGGGGTGGGTGGGCGGACCGCACCGGGTGGCACCATTTAGGGGGGTGACACCAAAATATATATGCAAAAAATAGCAAAATATATAGAGAAAAACTTGAGGGAGGGGGTGCAAATCGAAAGTTTGAGGGGGGGGGGGGGGGCGCAAATCGAAAATTTGAAAGTTTGTCCCCGGGAAGGGTCGCTAAAATTAGCCATGGAAATATTGATGATAAAGACCGAGAAAATTTTTGACAAAAATATCAAGGAGTTTGAAGAGCAAGGCAAAGTGAACAGAAGTGCAATAACAGATCACATAAATGGAAACTAATGTAAATAACATGACTCACATTTGTATATACTTGCCTTTGTTGCTAATGCTTTTTAAAAATAAAACCTTGTATACAATAATTGGTTGAGTTGTCACAGTGCCGAATACTTTTTGCCTTACGTTATCAGCATCACATTTATACAATACATTTTTTTTTTACATTCATCATGTCCTAATCAATATCTGGTATTGAAGTATCGCTTTTGTAATAATTACTTGGGCTATCATTTAATGAGGACCACCACTATTCTTTACCTAATTATTTAGCTTTTTGTTGCTGTGAATTTTGTATTAAATAAAACCAATACTTTAAAAAAAAATAATAAAAAAAAATAAAAAAAAATTACTGATTTTAATGTTTAAATGTTTAAAACAATTGAATTAATTTAAAACAAAAAAAAATGTTTTAGGACTATATAGATCAGGGGTCGGCAACCTGTCAAGATGCGGCTCTCCAGCTCTTTGCACAAATATTAATATTTATATCATTTTCAAAACTCGCAAATAAAATTATACTGTAAAGAAACACCACTTTAAACAAAATAAAACACTCATCAGAGAACTGAGAGTAGGTGAGTAGACAGTGAATGGACAGCTGTCACCCGCTTGGGCACCAGGCCTAGCCCCACAGCCCTGCTTTAGCCAGCCCCTTGGCGACTATTCCATGCTTGCCACTACTTAAGTGCCGACTTTTTCGAAGATCGTTAAATGGATAATGTTATTTTATTCAGAATGCCTTTCTCTATATGTCAGTAATGATTAAGTTGACGTGAGTGACGTAGTTTTTTAGTTATAGGCTTTCTACGGTTTAGCCGGGTACTGGACGGTGGGGTACAAGTTTACCCTCCGTTCAGTGGGGTGGAAGAAAAGCCTGGTGAGAACGGCAGAACAGAAGTGACCGATACACGACAATAAAACCGATATCCAAGCCAGTTAGTCGGAGTTTTCTGTGTAGAAGACACATCCTGAACAGGTCATGCCGATAAAGAAAGAAAAAGAAAAGTTAACAGCGTCTAAAGTGGATTGGGATAGACCTATAGTTATATTATTTGATTACTAAGTTTATTATTCTGGCAAAACATGTGAATGTTTTTTATATGAATAAATATTATTTCATATTTAAAGCTATTTATTTTAAATAAATCGAATTTATTTACCTAATACTAAACCATAATATTGAAATAAAACTGTTAGTGGCTCTTTAAAAAATAGACATTTTAAAAATTGTAACTTTTGGCTCTTCCGACTCAAAAGGTTGCCGACCCCTGGTATAGATATAGATGTTTGAAAGGGAAGAGTGTTTGATTTGATGTGTCTGATTGTAATAACATAACGTTTCCGATTGCTTAAAATGTGTATAATTTTAATTCTATGTAATCCCAAATTTATTTGAGCGCTACTTAAAAACCCGAAATTCCACCTTCTCCCCCCCCCCTCCCCCCGTCCCCTCAGCCCACCACGCCGAGGAAAAAATCCCTTGAATCAACATTTAATTACACGTTTGCATTTTCAGGTTGGTTTTTTATATATTTTTTAATTTTTTTTTTATATTTAGACGTTTTGTACTAGATTTGTGTATAAGTAACCATCTTAAATGAATGAAAGCAGGCTTCAAGTAAGAAATAATTATTACTATTGTAAATCTGTATCAGTCCTCACAAGCCGGTGATGAAAACTGTAATACTAAAGCGAACACACACAACTGACGCTGTAAATTACATGTCTGAGGCAAAAAAAAAAGAGACAAAAAAAATATTAAAACGAAAGCAAAGTTAGAATTAGAAAGTTAGAAACCAGCACGAATGTCAAGAATAGCTACAATTTCTTATAGTATACATTTTTCAATTATCCCTTGGGGTAGGGTCAAGAAATCATCATCATCACCATAATCACCATCTGCACCTACTTGGACAAATCCAACATTATCCTGCCGTGCCCACACTCACAAAACTAAAGTACCAAATCTTTATATGGGCAGTCAACCCTCAGTCTCCAATTCAGCTATTTAAGCTACCGAACAAAGACTAGATATATCAAGTCATCCTCTAGCCACACCAGACCTCCATACTTTTCTCAATGTTGGATAAATACATATGTTAGATTGCATGCAGCTTATAAGTTATATTCCAAGACAACAAAACAAATATTGAAACAAAATAAACCGGGAGTGATCTCCCCTAAACTTTCTCGAATATTCTAATATAACACTACGGGGGATGGCAACTCGGAAAATAGACTTCTAGACATGATTTTTAATCCATTTTAAATACTCAAACTTTTAAAAAAAGAATATAATCTCGTAGAAAAAAGAAATGCACACCAAGTGAACGCTAAATAAAGATGTGCATAATAGTGCGCAATAGTATTAGTACTTTATAAATTTACATGCGTTTTTTTGAGAAATCAGAAATAGCGTAAAAAAATACTTCCGGTAAACGGAAATTACTCAACATTTGACAGAAGGTAGAAAATTAGATCTTTTACTTACACATCAAATTTCATTTATCTATCTGAAATAGTACTCAAGTTATAGGCTTTTGAAAAAATTAAAGTAGAAAAAGTACCACTTCCGGTTATCGGAAATCGCTCAAAAGTTGATATGGATCTACGATTTTGATGAAATATTTATATATGAAATTTCATCAACCTAGCTGTAACGGTACTCAAGTCATCGTGTTTACACACGGACACATACACACACACGCACACACACACAGACAGACACACAGACATACGGACAAGATTGCAAAATTATGTTTTTCCGTATCAGTGAGATGTAAAACGTCGAGATTTGCAAAAATGTCGATATTTTTTTTTGCACGATTTCAAGACTTTCTCTATACTTCGTATATACGACAAAGTAAAAAAAAAAATAGTTACTTCTGAAGTCCCGGATGTGCATCTAGTCTTATTACAATAATATGTAGGTCAGTGACATTCTTTAACGTTTTTGTTTTCATTTTATGATATACAATATTATCAAAAAGAAAAGTTTATTATATACTACGATATTTCACGTTATAGTATTTCATTTCTTGGTAATAAATTAAAGCATTATTAAACAAGAGAAACAACTTACACATTGGTTTGTTGATTAAAGTCTACCTAAGAAGTCCAAAACAATTACGCATCAATCAAATTACTGTAGCAATGTTCTAATAGTATAAAATATTCGCTTATGTAATATTCAAGAAATATCATTCAATATAAAAAATGAATTAAAGTGCGTTTGTATTTAAACATAATAAGAACCCTTTAAACATGTTAATTTACTTTGTTATATTCTTTGTGACTGACATTTCCACAACGCTGAACAATCAGGTTTTTCTGGAATATATTTTTTTCTCAAGTTTCACAAATGTTTGACCTAAAAACCACTGTCCACCATCAAATATTATCTTTTTTTTCCGCCTTGAACTTTTTGATAAAATACAAGCTGGTGTACATTATATATCCGATGAACGTTTGATAAACACAACGTGTAATCTTAGGTTTTAAATAATACTGATTTATATGGTATAATTATATTCTCATATACTTTATAGCTAGGCTATTCATACAGCTTTCTTTGTTTTTTTTTCTCAAATTATCAATATTCGAATGCAATAAAATATTAATCAATTAAATATGGCTAAAAGAGAGTTGAGCATGATTATTTTAATTCATTTAACAAGTTGGTATATACAAAAACTAAACAGATACACAACAAATATAGGCGATACTATGCATTTTTTAAGTTTTAATATAATCATCAAATGAATATTTATTCCACTTTCTTATCATAGAAAATACTAGGTATGACATTTTTTGGACGTATTTCTGTCGGTTTTAGTTAAATAAAGTGTTACGTTCAAAATTAATCAATTAATTAATGACTTCAAAACAAGTAATTAATGAATTTAAAAAATGTCAGAAGAAAGCTTACGTTCAGACGACTTTAGATTACGGAAGATGCTGTTGGTGGTGTCGGCCAAATGTAGGGTGAAGGCGAAAGGCGGAGGAGCTTTAATTTGTTCACTTACTGTTAATGTCATGGTAAGCTCTTTCGATCACTTTATTCCACTACTCGTTTTACTATGATCGTTTAATTTTAGCATAGTTATTTAATAGATAATATAGTGACCCACCGTATTCTTTATATTTATAAAACGTATAGTTATATAATTAAACAGAAATGTTATTGGAGTCTAAATCTAACCGGAAGCGATAATCTGGAAGATGATCTTTATCTTTGACTTTTTATGTAATTACAAAAAAACTATAATGGACATTTAACCTTTAACTGGAACTGGATATTGAATTGAAAAAGGAAATTATATCAACATTTAAAATTTAATCAAAACATTATCTTACATCGGAAACTGACGTTCTCTTTACCCTGGGATGGTGTATTTTCCGAAACAAAAAAATGTCAACGCAACCAGAACCAGAAATCCAGGTCGGAATAAAAGAATGCCATCCCTTATACTCTAGGAAACTCAAGGTGGCCTTACTTGGCAAACATTATACAAGGGGAGATAATTCATTTTAATACATACGTGAGATAATTATTTTTACCCATGGGGAGTGGGGGGGGGGGGGGGGAATCACAAGCCGTGGTCTACGCCACTGAATGACTTGACGCCTAAATGGAGCTCTGCTCTCGAGAAATGGACATCTTTTAACAGGCCAAGACCATATTTGGCGCTAAGAGCTGTGAAAGAAGACGTCAAAGTAGGCCTGTAAGAGTAGATAAAAAAAGATCAAGGCCCAATCGGACATGCTTTACTAATCACCGCCCTAAGGGATATACATGATCGAAAATACAAAGCATACATTACACTTATACCCAAAAACCCGACACAGACAAATCTTTTCTTTCTTATTAATTCTAGTATTAGAAGGAATTCTATACAACACAAATAAGTACTACGTGTCATCCGTATTTTAAAGGATATTTTGTTTTTAAATTTACTAATAGTTGCTTCCCTTAAACATAGTTTATCTATTAAAGAAAGGGAGGTAAGCATCACAACATTTATTATAATGTAAATTTTAGCTGCCCTTAGTAGTAAAAATGTTATGTATATGATTTCGGTCTGCTTTTCATTTTGAATTTGCTTCCATCGTTTTTGTCCAACAAAGAACAAACTACAAGGCAGCAGTTGTTTGAAGTTTCTCTCCTTGCAGAGTTCCTGTCTGTCCTCATCTGCCCGAAAAATCGAAATTCACAAATTATTTACCCATAATCCTACCAAACATTGACCATAAAGTATTGACAAAAACACGAGTAAGTAAAGTAGAACCCTACATCAAGTATATAATTCACTGAGACAGAAATACAGCATACCAGAAAGAAACGTCTAGAATCACACCCATCTGTTGAGGGATATAAATCAGGGGTCTCCAAACTACGGCCCGCGAAGTCCTCTCATCTGGCCCGCGGAGATCTTTTTGTCCAAGGAAAAATCTTTCGTTGGTGATGATGAGGAACTTTGCGCAGAAAAATCAAAGAAACTGGCCCCCGAACTGAAATTTGATAGTTAATGCGGCCCTCGGATTGAAAAGTTTGGAGACCCTTGCCTTATACCAACAACCGCAGCATTATCATTTACACCAGGGGTTCCCAACCTTTTTTTTTTACTCTAGAGCACATTCTAAAATATCGGTAGGGTGGCGGGCTCCATCTATTTTAAATGGACAAACTCCTTCCATAACTTGTCATTTTCCCATAATTTATTTTCTTATTTTCTTAAAGTCATAATGTATTAATAAATAATAAACATAAATGTTTCAAAATAATAAAATTATTTGGCAGTTTTTTTTCAAATTGCATACACACAGAGACATGTATTTACAAAACGTAAATAGTGAAGTCTGGCTCGCCGCTAAACAAGTTGGGACAAGTATCGAACATATTTAATAAAACCTAGGCAGTCAAAAAAAAAAAAAGTGTAACAAATGAATAAAAATAAATCATATTTTAAAAAATCTGTCTCTGTCGAATAGTGAGAGGCGGGCACATATGAATCGTTGAGCGGGCGCCATGGCGCCCGCGGGCACAGGGTTGGGAATCCCTGATTTACACAATCAAACCAACAATCATCTCAAAATACATAACATTGAACTACAAGGACAACATAATCGAAAATCTGAGAGCCGCCCCAGACAGAGAGCAAACATGTCAACACTGCGCATCCCCACAACACTGGACAACCCACTGCTAGCTAAGTCACCTCAACAGAAAACCCCTACACGACTGGACAACCCACTGCTAGCTAAGTCACCTCAACAGAAAACCCCTACACGACTGGACAACCCACTGCTAGCTAAGTCACCTCAACAGAAAACCCCTACACCACTGGACAACCCACTGCTAGCTAAGTCACCTCAACAGAAAACCCCTACACCACACCACTGGACAACCCACTGCTAGCTAAGTCACCTCAACAGAAAACCACTACACCACTGGACAACCCACTGCTAGCTAAGTCACCTCAACAGAAAACCCCTACACCACTGGACAACCCACTGCTAGCTAAGTCGCCTCAACAGAAAACCCCTACACCACTGGACAACCCACTGCTAGCTAAGTCACCTCAACAGACCCCTACACCACACCACTGGACAACCCACTGCTAGCTAAGTCACCTCAACAGAAAACCCCTACACCACACCACTGGACAACCCACTGCTAGCTAAGTCACTTCAACAGAAAACCCCTACACCACTGGACAACCCACTGCTAGCTAAGTCACCTCAACAGAAAACCTCTACACCACTGGACAACCCACTGCTAGCTAAGTCACCTCAACAGAAAAACCCTACACCACACCACTGGACAACCCACTGCTAGCTAAGTCACCTGAACACAAAACCCCTACACCACTGGACAACCCGCTGCTAGCTAAGTCACCTCAACAGAAAACCCCTACACCACACCACTGGACAACCCACTGCTAGCTAAGTCACCTCAACAGAAAACCCCTACACCACTGGACAACCCACTGCTAGCTAAGTCACCTCAACAGAAAACCCCTACACCAGCACCACACTCAGCCGAAGACAGAACAACGCCAATAGCAACAATGATCAAAATACAGCCAGCTATATCTTCTCCAACCCTGGACACTCTCCACCACTGGCCACGAAGACGCCAACAACTGAACAAGACACATCCGCATCTTTAATAAGTAACACACATGGTTGGAGTAACCACACCACGTATTTGATTCTCGACGCCCAGAAAGAAACCCCCATCCCTCAACCACCCAACAAACAAACATGGTTATAACAACAACCACTAAGAGGAAGAAGGACAGCCCAGACCCAGAGAAAAAATCAAAAGCAACAAAGGTCAATTAAGAAGTCAAGGAACCAGCAGCCCCCACCCGTTATAAAAACACAACCACTTTATAAAACAATACAAGAAGTATGTGGGCCCTTTTGTCTGCATGTCTCTAGATATCATTTAAGACTAGACTGGAATTATCAATGGTATAATTCATTTTCTTTTTAAATTGTATTGATTTATGTGGTTTATGTTCATCACAATGTATCTAATATATTTTGGATAGTGTTGAGAATAATTTTGTTGATTATCAGATGTGTTGATAGGTGAGTATAAAAAAAAAAAGTACTAACATTTTTGTTTTTTAGTTTTAATTGAGCATCATTTGGCGTGTTGTGTTTCCTACCACACGGGGTTGGTTAGTTCGAATGAAAACATGCAGGGGCTGCCTAAATTTTTACTTTGTCGATTTAATCAAACGTTCCAAATATTTGATTAAAACGCTGATTTTATGCTTAATTAACGTTTTAGTCTAAATAAGGATTTAATTAGTATTTTTATTAGTTATCGAATGACTTTCCTTGTCACGATTGTCTTTTACAATATTACATTAAAAACCGGCTTGTTATTTAGTACTAAACTACATATTCAACCCTGTTGGATGAGTAATACTTCCCTTACTTCTCCATACCTTATAGTAGGCCTGTTTCAGATCGAAGGACAGCACATAGGTGGTGACCTTTGTGTGGAAACAGCCAGTGATTTCCTTAATCAACTGAAGAACGGAGTCCACTGGCTGCCGTCCCCACCAAAAGCCCGCTTGACACGAGTCTATCAGTCTGTTAATTGACAAAAACCAAAACAAGCGGGCATTGACCAGCCTTTCCAAGAGCTTGCTGATGTTAGAGCAGAGGGAGAACGGTCTGTAGCTCTCAGGTGAGCCCAGATCAAGATCCGTGGCAATTTTCTAAAACAATTCATGCGGTATTTTATGTTTATTTTTAAACATTTCAAATAATTGTAACTAAAATGATGTAGATCTATTTTAAGTAAAAAACTCAATTAGATATTTAAATAACAGAGTGTGCATCGTTATAATGTGCTCGCTTGGTCAGGTGTGTAGGGCTAACGGTCAGCCCGACCACAAAAAGAGAGAGAGAGAGGCGGTTTGTTATAGAAACACATGCAGTGAAAAGTTGAGTAAATGTAATATAATGACGTCACGTTGATTAACCAAATGTATAATCGTTGATTCCTAGACAGCTACAAATAACAGTAAAATGTTCGGTCTACAGCATCTTCAATTAAAAAATAAAAAAAATTACTGCCCGCAATCACTGACTCTATGAAAAATGGCGGGTCAAAAAAAAAGCCATTAAGATTGAGGGGCAAGGTACACAGCGTCACGGCGCGATCACTCTTTCAGTAAAGAACAATTTTAGATAGTCTTAGCTAACCGAATAAGAGAATGATATGTTAAAATTCTATTGTTTCGATGTGATAATTGAAAGGGGCTTAACTTAATATACATGTTATAAGGGAAACAGCTACACATTCGTTTGTTGATTGACGTGTACCTAAACAGTACAAACATAGTAAACAGATATTACATTATTATATTAATTTTTTAATACAAACTTATACATTCGTATGTATTGTTTAAGAGATCAGTTTTGATTTAAACATGTAATTAAATTGATTTAGTATTACAAATCATAAGAACCATTCAAAGATGTGACATAATTTCTTACATACTTTAAGCTGGATATACACTCAATGATGTAAACTGAACTATGTTGTTCTCAATTTATTTATTTCTGATGGAAAATAATAAATAAATAATAAAAATAAAAAAATAAAAATAAAAAAGTAAAGATATGTTTTACAAAGTTACTCATAGTACTTTCCAAATTTACCTAAACAGATAAATAATGGTACTTATTGTGTTAGGTCCAAAATGAGGGTTATGATTAGGGTTATAATGCAATTAAATAATGCGATCATTGATTTCAATACCAAGTATCCAACACAAGTTTTGGAAGTTATCTCTTTTTATGAGTTTCATAAATAAATAAATACATATTAAAAAAAAATTATGATGGCAAATCTAAAGTAGAATTTTAAAATCAACAAATAATAAGTCACAAAAAGCTGATATATCTACATCAGAGGTCGGCAACCTTTTGAGACGGAAGAGCCAAAAGATGAATTTACAATATCTCCTAGTTCTTAAAGAGCCTCTGACATTTTTTTTTTCAATATTATTGTATTTGATTAGGGTTAGGTAAATGGATTTAAAATAAATGGGTTTAAGGATGAATAAATATTTAATCATATACAAACATAAACATGTTTTCACAAAAAATAATAAAGTATTTAACTAGCTCTGCTAGGATGATAGGATAAAAAAATCAAATTATATATGACTATAACACTCTTCTACATAATTTAGAAGCTAATAACTAAAAATCCATTTCACAAAAGTCAACCTAATGCACACTAACACATAAGACAAAACCTTCTGAAGAAAATAAAATAAATAAAATAGAAAATATTCGAAAAAATAAGCACTTCGGTAGTAGAAAGCATGGAACTACTGCCACGGGGCTGGCCACATCACAGTTGTGGAGGTGGGCCTAGTAATCATGCATCTGTCAGCTGTCTGTATACACTCTACTCCACCTATTCTTAGTGTTTTCATCTTGTCTAAAGTTCTTTTTTACAATATAATATTTTTATGAATTATGAAAATAAAATAATATCATTATTATGGAACTGGCGAGCAGTGGCGTAGCTAGGATTTGTGGGCCGCTATTCAAAAATTATCAGTGTGCCACTTCGTCAGCAGTGTTTCTTCCAGACTTTTTCTCCAGGGGGGGGAGGGCGGATACTGTTAAAAGTATAAATTTTCTATAAAGATTCCATTTCGTTCGGGGGGTGGGGTGGGGGGGGGGGGGGGGGGTTGCACCCCCCCCCCGAAAAGATGCCTGGGAGAAACTCTGTTCGTTAGGCTACAACGGAGTGAAACGAAGACATCAACTGCTTCTTACGATATAGTGTTTTAAATAATATAAATATGTTGTACATTTTATACATCCTAGGCGCTTATTTATGCTATATTATTATATAGGCCCACAACCAGTAGTTTTGTAAAAATGTTACAGGCTTACAGTTAATTTGTTTCATTTTTTTAACGACTTAAACACAGTAGGGTCACAACACGGGGGCAGAGGTGCGGCAAACAACATTTAAACGTGACACCATGACGAAATTTTATGAAATTTACTTTAAGATGTATGTTGTATCCAGCTAAAATAATAAAAGATAAGTCAGAGAGGGGTGACACCCCACCGAAAATGTAAAGTTGTGGGGATTATAGGTTGATATCTTTAGTAAGCACTTTAGGGAACACCCAACCTTGTGCCGCCACTATTACATTTTTAAACTGCTCATAATTTATTTAGATTTTTTTTCTCATGCTTTTAATTTTGAAAATGATTAATAAGTTCCTTGAGATCTATTTAGTTGCTTCTGTATGTTAGATACTGGATAGCTACTGACCCAATGGGCATATCTACAATTTATTTCATAAAAGATTAACAGTATCATAATGAACATATAATGAGATTAAATAATTCCATCACAGACATCAAAATATCCTTCCTGATCACAGTGGAATGTTAAAGAATGTTTATCTGTAGCAAGCATATCATCAGCGTTGATGCGATTTAGTCCCACATACCAGTGTAATGAAACAATTTGTACGGGTTTCATCAACGCGTTACCAATGGTGTATTTTAGTCGTGTGACCTTATTTTCTAAAACTGAGATAGTTAAAAGGTAAACAACGCCACTTTTGTATTTTTTTTCGGATCTTTGTTGCTGGGTGCGGGTTTGTCCAAACTACCGCTCAGACGCCCTTGCGCGTGCTGTATGAAAGCATTGAGTGCACGTTAATCATTCTCCGTAATAGTGAGTTTGAACACATTTCAGCGACCGCCTAAGTGCGTCGCGGGAGTGACGTGTTACACTATCATACATAGCCGGATGCTACCCCTGTTCGGTTTAATCATCGAACGTAGAGGCCCACCGTGGGGCGCTCCTGTGCTTGGTGTCATCCGTAAGCCGGGGGCGCCGAAGCCCGCCCCTGTTGCAGTTTGGTCGTTGAATTAAAAGTACTCCTGCATGACGCGTAATCAACGGATCCCTTGCACTCAGGTAGCCGAGGCGACCAACCTTTACTACTGCTGATGCGCTGGAGGACAACTCTTATTCGATTTAGTTATTGATTTTAGTAGCCCTCCGTATCCTTAGTGAGTGGCGCTCATTAAACACATATAGGCGCTGTAGAGCTCACGGGAGATCCCAGGGCGCACCAGGTTACGCGACCGACGGGGCGCCGGCTGATGCACCTGTGCACATTTGACCGCTGCGCTGGACATTCAAATTAACTGACCCCAGGTGCAAA